>NW_026262615.1:44719425-45319425 GCF_021869535.1 Mytilus californianus
TCAACCATGGTTCGAAAATTTAGATTTTACTATCCCCAAAAACTGCAGACGGAATAGAAGAAACCTGTTTATTTTCTACACCTGTCAAGATAACGCTGAAAACTGAGAGTTGAATGACATAGTTTTTTTCTTATTGAGAAAATTATTAGAGTACTCAATTCTAAGTTTCTGTGTTATGTTTTGTGGAATGAATCTGTTGTTTTGTTTGTTGTAGTCTTTGTTCCTCGACTTGTAATTGATGCACTAGTGGTCGATTATCCAATTTGTATCTTCTTTCTTTTTTTATTAATATACATTCTGTCATAAAATGTTCAATTGCATAAAAACGAACATGCCAGTGTTTTTTTCAACACACAAATTCACATATCATATACAAATTATTCAAAAACTAAGTGTATTTAATTCAAAATTACCGTTAAAAAAAAATTGTATGGAATCATTTCTGGTTTGATTTTAATCAATTTGGTACGAATAGAAGCAGAATTGTCTTTTGTTTATTTGTTTATTTGTTTCTTTGTTTCTTTGGTGATAATGTTATTGTTAGGTGTTTTTACTTTCTGTTGATATAAACATGAGTCGTATTGTGTACTCTCTCTGCGTATCTTAAACAAAAACGTGGTAACCGAGTTAGACTAACTACAAAATGTGTATATTGGTTAGGTGGAGAAGGGATTTCCAAAGATAACAGTACATGTCTGATGCAAGCAGATCTAGTTCAATTATTCTTCTACCCACAACCCGGGACTGTGATTTACCATAAAGGGGATCATTAACCTCAGTCTCTGCTGCTATATCAATGTAGTTATGAATATAGTAGTAATGATTATTAAAGATGACAATACGTCTGGGTCCTTCTGTTTCCCTTCATTTGCCTTTTTGAAAAAATCTGACCTCCTGCTTTTTTTTTTTTAAATTTCTTTTGCTTTGAAATTTTCCTGTTTGGTCTCGTATAAGAGTCATTAATGGAAAATGCGCTACTATAATTGGACTAAAAGATTAAACGAATAACAATAGGTGTACATTTGCTCTTAGCAACAATGTAAACATTTTGATCTGGATCTTTTCGATTCTTGCATATTGCGTGTGATTTGAAAATACTGCAATTAAACAGAATATTCGTAGGAGTTATCATTTTTGGGGGTTCTTATGCGTAGGAGTTATCATAATATAACAAAGAGATGTAGTATGGTTGCCAATGAGACAACTACCCACCAAACTTTAAATGAAATGGATTTAAGCAACTATAGGCAAATTAGAAAAACACACATACAGTTGACTTGGCTATAAAATTCCCCCCAAAAATATGAAAAATTCAATTCAGAAAACAAATGGCCTAACTTATAACAAAACAATTTTAGACAGAAATAACATGACAGACATGAAAAAACGACAACCACTAAACTAAAGGCATCTGACTTGAGACAGACACAGAAAGAATGTGGCGAGTGGGTAAAACATTTTACTTAACCTGTTACAGTGGTGTAACAGCAAAACACATACCGTAAATTTGGTTATTTTGGTTGTAGTTTTATTTTGGTTTATTTGGTGCCTCCAATGAAAGTGCCAAAATTAAACACACGAAAATAAAGCAAACACTAAAACTTGAAACGCCAAAATCGCGTACCGGTACGACAATATCGTAATGTAAATTGGGGAAAATATTTTATGTTATTATATCTTCCGTATTTTCCTTACAATTCTATACATAGCCAAATCTGCAAATAAATACCTGGTATAATTTGACAACAACACTATATAATTTTTACTTAATTGGCAATTTTCTGAAATTGTAAAGAAAACACATAATGAATTTTTATTCACACATGTCATAAATATGCCAGGTCATTGCTGATTAGACACCGTTATTGATAATTAGAATATCAAAACTCCCTGTAATCCTTTATCTTCAATTAATTGACATGTACTGCAAGAGGCATACGGATTAAAATTTAAATCCTTGATTGTCAATAGATTAACATGTACCGCAATAGAGATGATTAAAATTATTCCATATGATATTTGTAAAGTATAAATAATCTATTTAAAAAGTGTTTTTACTGTGTAAGATTTTATTTCATATTTTCTTTCAGCTTTGAACCACGGTATACGGAATTATTTGCAATTGCATCCGTATCCGATTCCTTCATTAAGTTAACTTTGTCGTGTTTCTAGTTTGAAAAATTCATTAATATTTTGTCGATAAACGGGTAAATAAAATGAATGAGCTTGCTCACTGCTGTTGTACAAAAATTAAACATAACAATTGGACGAAGCACCAAAATTACACACACCAAAATAAAACACATGCCTTTCGAGCGAAAACCGCCAAAATATCCCGACGCCAAAATTTCCCAATTTACGGTACAATGTAAGAACAAACTATAAAAAAAAACAGTTGAAAAAGGCTTAATTCATCAGAACGATACAAAGCAGAAAAAAACTTCAATCAATAACACAGACCGGACGTAAGACGGTTTAACATCACTGTATATTTTAGGATGATCACATTTGAATAAAAAATCACCGATCTTCTAATCAGTATTACCCTTAATTTTAGTCAGCTGAATTTATTGCAAAATTGTATTAACAGTCGGTAAATAGGTTTAAAAATACCATACCTGAACTTTCACGATCCAATTGCAATACTTAACCACCTTTAGTTATTCTTTCACGATCATTTTTTCTATATACCGAATGACACCTGTGTAATAACGCCTCAGACGTTCGAAATTTAAAAAGTGGAATTACCGTTCACTAGCACTGTATTGATACCGCAACACTTAATCCCTGCCAATAATTTTATTAAATTGTCCGTTAAAAATTAAAAAAAAAAAAAAAATAAGGTGGAAATGTACACGGACAAAATTGACCTGGGATGAATTTGGCTTTACCCTTTAAGGTCCTTTTTGCTCATCAGGGTTATTTTAAGGGGTAAATCCTACTTTTCAAAAAAATCACTCTTATTCAAACAAAAAATTCCCTGAAACTGACAGTATCAAGATGCTTGATTTCTTGATAGACAACATATGTGTTACGTTTGGAGGACGTGTTTTTCAACACACTATCGGCATTCTCATGGGAACCAACTGTGTCCCTCTTCTTGCCTACTTGTTCCTTTATTCCTACAAGGCTGACTTCATACAGGAACTTCTTACGAAGAAAGAAAAAAAAAAAGGTAGCATTATCCTTTAACTTTACTTTCCGCTTTATAGATGATGTTCTCTTACTAAATAATTCAAAATTTGGTGACTATGTTGAACGCATCTATCCCATCGAACTTTAGATAAAGGACTATAAGATACAGTTAAGTCTCCCTCACATCTTGTCTTGCATCTAGTACATCTAGAAATTGACAATGAGGGTCGGTTGAAAACAAAATTTACGACAAAAGAGATGTTTTCAGCTATCCAATTGTGAATAAAATTGAAAATGGAAATGGGGAATGTGTCAAAGAGACAACAACCCGACCATAGAGCAGACAACAGCCGAGGGCCACCAATGGGTCTTCATTGCAGCGAGAAACTCCCGCACCCGGAGGCGTCCTTCAGCTGGCCCCTAAACAAATATGTATACTAGTTCAGTGATAATGGACGTCACTATGCATTTCTATGTAGCAACATTCCAGCAGCTCCTGCTTACGGGGTATATATCTCCTAATTGATACGATATTCCCGGGCCTGTATTTCCTATCATGATTTCCTTGACAGAGGGTTGCTGCTTACAAGGAAGCTATTAAACCAAGAGTTCCAAATGAAGATGTGGAAATCATTCCTTAGTAAATTTTACGGACGCCATCACGAGTTGGTTGATCGTTTTTGGAATATCCGTTTCACAGATGATACCGGAGATGTTCCTAATGTCATAACTGCAATCCCATCTCCTTTTCACGAATCTGTCCTGCCGAATTGGACTTGTTACCGGGTTTGTACTAACATGAGCAACACGACAAGTGCCACATGTGGAGCAGAATCTGCTCACCCTTCCGGAGCACCTGCGATCACCCCAAGTTTTTGGTAGGGTTCGTTTTGCTTAGTCTTTAGTCTTCTATGTTGTGTTTTGTGTACTATTGTTTGTCTGTTTTTTTTTAAGCCACGGCGTTGTCAGTTTTTTTCGATTTATGAGTTTGAATGTCACTCTGGTATCTTTCGCCTCTCTTTTGTGCAATCCTCTTAATGTGAATGGTAAAATTGTCTTCGACTTCTCTGCCAATATCGTAAACTTTGATATGTAAGATGGCTGGTTTCGAATCCGATACTTTTTTCTACATATGTGTTAAAATAATCGAAATACGAAGTGGATTCATTTCTCCGCTTTTTTGCATAACTTAAAAAGCCCTTTGTGATGCAGCTTCTCGGGATTTACAATCCTGATTTAATACACAAAATTGTCATAAAATTTTGGTTTTGTATACATTTTATAACTTCGTAGTATTCATATCCTTATTCTATGGTCCTCTGATTTTCAAATTAGCAAAAAGGATTAAGCTCAATCACTTGTTAAAAACAGCATGTGAATTATCAATGTATACGAATCAATTGTTTTCCAATATTATTTCTATACATCACTTTGAGGCTTTTAATGTTAATTGACCCGTATGGTTGCGCGCATGTTAAACGACTACAGTTATGCTTGGTTGAATCGGATACTGAATGCGTGAACCATAAAAATATCTATTTGTGAGAAAGTATAACGACACAAATATAGGGTCACCAAATGATATCTTTATATGTTATGCATATCCATCCATAAATTGTAGAAGTTATTCGATCTCTCATTTTTTTCAAACATTTATACACTGAAATGATAACAAGACGAACAATTTCATAAGTTCCAAGCATAGTATCCTCACTTTTGAAAATCGAAACGTAATAATATGATCTGCGTCGGAAAGAAATCGACCTTATGCAAATGAATATCGATACATATGTACGGATGTGGAGCAGGCGGTCGGGCGGGCGGGCGGGTTGTTTCGGGCGGACGGTTTAGGCTGCTGCCTAAACAGTGTCCGTTCAATAACACGAACAAGCTTTGACGAAATCTTTTCAAATAGATATGATGCTTCCTGTGCCTAAATGAAGGTCAAATTCAATTTTCACGATTTTAGTTTTCTCGTTGTTGAGTTTTAGACCTTTTAGTTATTTTTAGTTATTTTTATATTGAGTTATTTCCCTTGAACAGAATAGTGTAAAATAACCTAAAGTTGTTAATATTTTTTAATTTAAAACCATGTTTAAAATACTTTAAAGGCAAAATTTAATGTATATTTTTCGCAAAATTTTTAACATTCATATGATTACAAAGAGGGTTAAAATTCTGCCTTGAAACCGGAAGAGACACGAGCGTATTACACTGTATATATATAGCTAATCAATGCCATCCTGATGTTAAATAATTTTAAATAATCAACAATATAAGGATGTAACATACACACGAATACACAATCACACCACTTCCCACACATACACTCACATACACACACCCACACTCATGGTTAAGTACTGAATATTTTTTTTCATCTATCAGAATTGATACGGTTAGTTGATGGACTTAATAGAGACAGTGGAAGGTTAGAAATTTTCAAAAATGGTGAATGGCGAACTGTTTGTGACAATGAATTTCACGAAAAAGAGGCAATGGTCGTCTGTAGAAGTCTTCGATTAAATGTTCGGTAAGTGCAATTCAACGGTAGAGCATTTCTTACATTGGTTGATCTTACTGCATAAATACAATAAATGGCAAACACATGAGAACAAACATCAGGATACCGTTGTTTGACCGCTTTCAAAAGTAAATGGTGAAGCAAGAAAATTTAATTTTGTTTTGTTGGACCTTATCACAACCATACTGTTAAAAATAAAGCATCTTAAGGATGTTTGCTCCTCTTTTTCGTGAATGTTTGCCAGATATTTAGAATCGTCTAGTTTTATCCATAGAGTGCCATAAAAAATTTTGACCGGAAACCCCTTCTTTTCTTTTCATAATTTTATTACATATAGTTTAAAAAGCCATATTTGCAAATCTTATAAAACCCTTGATGTATTTTCATAGTTTTGAAAAGAAAAAAAGTGCCAATGTTTAAATGTATGACAATCTAGAGAGAATCACTTTCAGCCAAATTTTCAATGGCTCATATCTCGAAAACAAGCTAGCAAAAGGACATTATAATTAATTTGAATAATTAGAAAATCAACAAAAACTAAACCTTCAACATGTTCAAGTTTCTTTGAAATAAAGGTATGGTATATTTCGAAAAACACGGTGATCCAACTTAAACAATACTTGCAATGTATGTAAAATAACGAATTCAATATTGTATACCATTAATATCAGCAATCAGAATTCTCCAAGCCATTAAATATATATATATGGTCATTATCATATGCAAAGTCAAACAGGATGTATACTGATATGCTATTCTAGCCACTCTTTAAATGATTATACACCAAAAACGATCGGGCCGAAAAATTGACTAATCTTACCTTCTTCTTCGATTGATTTATATATGTATAAATTTCATACGTCTAGTATCTGCCAACAGCAGTGTTATAATTTAACTGCACAATTTTGAGTATTTCAAAAGTAGACCGTAAATGTGCTTTTCGGTATGCCGCGTTACTTCATCGTATTTTAATATATGGGAAAATGGATATTAACATCTCAGTAGACAGGCTTTCAGAAGTTTAGTATGTAAAAACTTTTACTTGACCGATACGCTATGTCTGTGTCTCAACTCTCTATAGTGATATTTTCTTGTATCCTTAATACGTGGATGCCGTCTAATCCTTAAAATTATAATACTGCAACCTGAGTTAACACTTCTAAGACTCTAATGAACTGGAAGAACATTTTTTCCCAGGATAACCCAAAAGTCGAAAGATCAGTTATAACCAGGAGAAAAAAAATATTTTAACCGAGGCGCGAAGGGGAAAACCGGTATACATGTAAATTTTTGTAATTTGCTTTGTTTGTGCAGTGTAAAACAAAATAAGTTTTATGCCATGAACATTTTCTTTGTGGGGTTATCCTGGGAAACAATGTGTAGTCTTTTTTATTTTTTTTATAGAAAAGTGATTGATTATAATGTTAAGTTGCTAATTTGTAAACTGAAAATGGCCCCTTAAATAACTTGTCTTTGAAACATTAGCTCTGGTCTTCGTCAAATAGGGATAAACAGTAAAAAAAAATTCACACTGGGAAATTATATACAATATTCTGAGCTACACGTTAATGTATAATACTGCAACCTAAGACTCCAATGAACCGGAAGAACACACGCCTATGTCGTATATCGATAGACAGCGAAAAATATGTACTTTTCGAGAAAAAAATGTCGTAAAAACCCAGAGTGGTCACAATTTTTGCGAAATTGAGTTCAAAGGTCAAACCTGAAATATATCATCAATTAAAAAATGAAGATTAAAGAAGGGATTTTTTAAGCTATATGAAGTAGAATGCTACCAGAACGATTTACTAACAACTCTAACAAGCATATATTCCAAAGAATGTCATAATTACAAATTTAGCTATTTGTATGAACAGCTGCCATTACAAAATTGCGTCAATAATGAATCTTCTGATTTTTTTCCATGTTGACAAAGAACATGCAGATGTGGATTGACCTTTTCACATCCATTATTTTTTACATTGCTAAGCATTTTTCGCCGCAGCATCAAATTTTTCTGAATTGTAAAAAAGCAGTTTCTCATTATATTTCAGTTATTTTTCTTCATTTAAATTCAAACACTGACACCGTGGTTTTCCATTTTGCATACACAGTTTGTTCGGTGTAAGTCAAGGCTCCGTGTTGAAGGCCGTACTTTGATCAATAATGGTTTACCTTTACAAATTTTGACTTGGATGGAGAGTTGTCTCATTGGCACTCATACCACATCTTCTTATATCTACAAAGGATGTATACTTTGGAAAATTAGGACATGCACGTGGTGATTGATTTACAAATATTATGTACTTAAAGTCTAAAGATCAGTTATAATTAGAAGAAAAAATATTATAAACCGAGGCGAAAGCGAGGTTTTTAAAATACCGGTATAAGTTTATTTTTTTAAATCTGAGCTACACGTCAATGTATCGTCATTGTTTGCGAATCCGGTAAGCGTAATAGCACGCTTCGCCGCCTTGACACGGATACAGTTCGATGCAAGACAGATTTGCAGGTTCAGAGTAAATGATTCGAGTAGTCTTAAACTATTACAGGGAGTAATTTACGACCATCTTTATTGCTGGTTATTGTTCTTGTTTTAATAAAGTCATCATAGATATCAAATAGAAAGATTGTACGTCAGACGCAGGTTTTGTCTACAACAGATTCATTAGTGACGCTCGAATAAAAAAGTCGAAAAGACCAAAAAAAGAACGAATTCTAATAGGTTTTTTTCCTAAAAAAAAAAAAAAAAAAAAACTAAGGTAGTCTATGATAGCATAGTTCCTGGCTGTTTTTCATTGACGAGTATTCGAAGAAATGCACACAAAGAATGGAACATCTATATCTGAAAACTTTCTACCTAACCGAACCTTCTTGTTTTTCCTCCCAATCACTCTAACACCAAACATGACATGCAAGATCATTCGGTATCATCCTCTTTATGTGTCCACACTTAATCCTGAAAGTCAGTAACCTTTGCTGAAGAGAACTTATTTACAACAATCGGGTCAACAAAATTACCCCTCAAAAGAGTTTATGCTCATTCGAAATCAACCAAGGGGACCCATGATGACGCTCAAAAGAATGTTCCAGTCTGGTATGGATTGACCGTCTATTACCTGGATTATATTTTTGCTAGAAGTTACACTAGTTCGTTGGTCTCTTTTAACCGATTAATAGAAAGTTTGACATCGTATCTGTCAAAGACAGCAATAACTGTAGCATTATTGGTAATGCATAATATCTGATTTTGTATGAAACGTAGAGCCAATACCCGAACTTCTTAAAATGTCTTTACATTCAACAATTGTACTAAGGCTTTTTCGTTCCTTATAATAAGGTAGCGGATCAACCATACGGTGCCAACTGATGCTGAGATCCAGCTTCTGCTTTTAGTTTAAGACAAAGATCGGTCTTGCATGTTTTAGCATGGTGCCGTCTACGTGGAAAAGAAAAATAGGAATAGATCCAATTGAGTGTGATAGAACCTTCTATTTTCCCAGCAGAAACTAGGGCACGACGAATTACTTATTCTTGACTGATATGTACATTACGTATCTCTCCTGGCCTGCGCTTGATTTTAGACTTTTTCATTAAGTCTACGGTTTTGATTTGTTATCTAGCTACATGTAGCTATTGGATCATAGATGTCAAAGCTGTCATCTACTTCCAACGCACCGTTGTCAAACGATTTGACAATTCTCATCATCAAATGTTTTTGTCATGGCGGATCCAATTTCCTCAGGCGCGTGTATTCCAGTTGCGATGTTGATCAGTGACCTGAAATGAAACTTTACATCAAAAGGATTTGTCAGTCCCTGTTGAGCATGGTCTATTTTGAGTTTGGCATGCTCTTCATCTCGTCGAAAGATAGTTGGTCTAGTTTTATCGTGAGTTTTTTTGGGGGAGCGTAATTCAGTTTTTATCTCATTTCTGAATAGTTTGTAATTATGAGATCAAGTGTGCTTCATTTTCTTGTGCTTGGTTGGTCTACCATTTGGTGAAGGCCGTGTCATGTAGGATGTCAGTGAATTTTTGGTGTATATTGGCATTTCAGTGTTTTTTCCAGTCCCCGCCTATTAGGTTGAAGTTTCCAGCAATGACTTAAGTGATAAGTGCATGTTTAGGTTGTGTGCTCTGGATAGTTTCTTCTGAAGTTCATTTTAATTTAATGTTTTTATGTTGAAGCGAGAGCTCAATTTTACAGCGTTGTATCCAATAAATTCAAATTTAGACCAAACAGTTTCACAGTCTATATGTTCAGGGAAGGAAGTTGAAGTATATTTTCTTTTATCGAAATTAGTACACCATATCCACTACAGTTTCTATCCTTCTGAAAGATATTTATAATGGGAGGAAATATTTGACTGTCAGAGATCTACCTATGTCTTGTCTATGAGATTATGTACCCTTTTTTTGATGGATTGAAAGTTAACTTAATCTTAGTGCTGTTTCCGTTTTCTTTGAAGTTCATCTAGTTTTGGTTTTATACGGAATCGATGCATGTAAAAGTGTTATCATATTTGATGGCAAGATTTTAGACAGAATACTTGAATGATTTGGTGTGCTAGTAATTATTGATTAGCCTAATTTTGGTTGAATAGTTCGGACAATCCCACGTGATACAGTCCTAAGCAATTACGCTGTCATTTGCAAACTCATTGTATAATTTAGTGGTCAAGTACTGGTATGAGACATGATACTAAAAAGTAAAATAACAAAAATACCGAACTCCAAGAGAAATTCAAAACGGAAAGTCCTTTATAAAATGGTTATACTGATTGTACGTGTCCAATACCATCCCTCTATCGTTCCATGTAACTGAGTGGTTACATGTGCCACATTTGTATACAGTTAATCCAGGTTTAAATTAACGTTATTTGATGTTTTTCGCAGTATTACTGCTAGGTATGCTAAACTGATCACTGTCTGATGCATCGACTTTATGTTGACATGTGTTAATAAATAGATGTATTTAGGGTAATTATATACATGTATATAGTTTGCTACGTTTGGTTTCGCAATTACAGGTACAAAGATGTCTGTTTCATTGTTGATCCGTTTACCATTAGTGTGTACCCATTCTAATATGTTTGCAAGTATGATTATGTAAGATCATTGGTAACAGTTCATATCTGAATGTTGTGGTCTGAGTTACCTGTGTGTTACTCAAAACAATTTTTGGAATTGTACTGGAAAAGAGTGTAAATAGTTTTGATGGTAAAATATTATCACTTTGTCCGTTTCTGTGGAGTAAATACTGATAAGATAAATTCACCTAAATCCTTTACTGTACACTTTACGGTTCGTTGTTCCATATCCCAGTATATTTCTCTCTTTTGATTGGTTAGTTATCTTTAGAAAAAGAGTTCTACTGCCTCAAACTCAAGTTGAAGAGGCTCAGACTTTTGTGTGATATGGTAAAAAAAACTATACGCGTGAAGTAAAATTTGTTTATCAATTACTTGACTTAGAGAAGTTGTCGTAGGTGTACACCATCTTTCTTGTTTATTGATATCGAAACAGATTTATTTCTACCACCTTTTTTTTGTTTTTGTTTCTGCCTAGAAAGACACACTTGCTGACGATGATTGTGTTATTGTTCGTCTATTTGGTATGTTTCTGGTTTATTGTGAACTTTGTATTGGTTGTAGTTCACAATTGAGAGGATTGGTCAGTATATTTTGTCTCTACAGAATGATATCTTTCTACTATTTTTATGACACTGTTAATGTTTTTGACTGTTTGTTCGATGGTCTTATTGTCTCTATGTCTTAGTTCCATGTATTTACCCCTCTTATTAATCAAGTCAAAGGTACCGACCATAAAAATGTTATGATTTGTTTATGACGTTTTATGACCTTACTAATTCGTTCTTGAATTATGTCATACAACTCTGATGAACGTGCACCTGCTCTACACCAAGACTGAATTTGGAAAGGAGTAGGTCCAGTAAGACCCCTTTTTGGCCCCAAAATATGGCAGTTTTACAAAATTGTTAAAATGTAAATTTTTAGCTATTTAGTGGAAAGAAGAATACTTCTGTTACATAAATATGGCCTGTTTTTGACAATACAATGCACATGTATCGGGTAGTAGCATCATTAAGTCATGCTTAATTACTGAAATCTTCGAAATTTTAGCATTTTGGTTAATTTTTAGACGTTTTCCGTCTGAAATGGAAGTGGCCGCATTTGTGTTCATTCTTAATATTTAAATGTAAGTTGTATTTGATGATAATACATAACATATATAAAGGTTGAGAATGAACACTGATGCGGCCACTTTCATTTTTGACAAAAACCATCTGAAAAGTGACATATAATGGCATATTTAATAGATTTTTAGTATTTTAGCTTGAATTTGAGCGTCTTTAATGACTAAATCAGTCCAAATCTTTCACATAAACTAATTGAATCTACTAAAGTAGACATTTAAGTGTTTAAAAACTGTCCAAAATCTTTCATCAGATGAACCTGAAATTTTAGGCCAAAATGTGTAAATAATAAATTATAATAAATCAATAAAGGATATGGTCTTTGTCCTGGAAAATCTCAGAAAATTTGCAGAAGTCATATAATGTCGACTATTATCTAATACATCATAGATGATAAATCACATAGATACCAAAGTTAATAAGGGTCGCAACAAGCATAGTCTATGTCTTCATGTCTCTAATGAACCATCCAAAATTTCAATATCAAACATACACTCGAGTTTTTGTAACCTCATTTAAAGTAAATGTTAATAGAAGCAAGCAAAGAAGTTTGTTTCGAAAAACGTTTTGAAAAGAAAACATTCATTGAAGCGTCATTGTATTATTGTAACTGTTACGGCATCATATTTCAAAACTGCAGTGACCTTGTGTGGTTTATTTAATAACACAATTTATAATTGCTATGGACAATTGTTAAAAGAGCTTATTTAGATATACAAATAGTGAAAATATGAAAATAGAAATATGTGGTATCGTTGCCAGTGTGACAACTATCCACTAGGGTAAAAAATACATGTACCTATCATTGTTAACGTTTAATACATTGTGACTTGGATGGAGAGTTGTCTCATTTGCTCTCATACATCATCTGCTTATTTATATGTAGATGTTAGTGATATTAGGTCACAGTACGACCTTGTACCACAAGCAAAACCAAACCGTATAATAAGCTGTAACAAACAATTCCATGACAACATCTCAATCAATATAGACGAGAAAAACATTTGCCTGATTTATAAATCAAAATAATAAACGGAAATCAAATTTGACTAACAGAAATAACGACAGTCACTGAATTACTGGCGTCTTACTTAGGCCAGGCACATACAAATTGTGACGACATCAAAGTATTTGAAATTGCAAAAAAGTATGGTTTTATAACAATAATATTTTACTTTAAAATATTTTAGAAACCCGTTGGTAAAAGCGGGAGCCTATTTTGGCGAGGGAACGGGTGAACAGTTTGTTGTAAAACACTGCTCAGGATCTGAAAGTACAATAAATTCTTGTTCTGTTGGATCTGCTTCTGGTTCATGTGGAAGTCACTCAAAAGATGTTTCGGTTATCTGTAGTGAGTATAATGTTGTTATGGTAAAACGATAACGTGGTTAAATGTGGTGCGGCCGAAGCACTTTTCTGGATTTACCTTCATCCGGAAGCTCGATAGTTTGAAAACAAAGCATATATCAGTACTTATATGATTGGGGAGCTATATGAGACCGGGATAACCAAAGTAAGATATATTTTAACTAACTCTTTCAATTCTAATATTTGAAGATGAAAAGATATTCAACTATTTTTCACAACTTTTCGAATAAATGTGTCATTTACATTCCAAAATTGTCCACGAAAACGATTTTTTAACAATTAACGCAAGACTGCAAACACTTCCATTCTGGTTTCATTTTGAGATCCTGTAATTATCATTTAGATATTAGCCAAAACTTTACCCATCAATATGATTGTTTATTTATCAACGCTTATTACAAATGAATGTGAATGATTTTATTATTTTATGGGTCTTTCATGTTTTATCTGTGTTGTGAGATCCAGCATTTGCATGAAATATCACTGACAAGGCTATTTGTTATAATAAACAAATGTTTGTCAAATATAAATATCGCATGAATTACAAATGATTTAAGACAGCAAAGCACAGATTGAGACTCTATACATTACTGACTGTATTTGCTTATACAAAATAGAACTGTGGTGACCTTTGCTTCCTGCTAGCGCGCTCCGCAGCGGCTTAGTTAAAATCCTTGTTCAGTTGTCAATCATTCTGTTCGTCCAAGACTAGCAATTCTCGCATATATTTTGACAATTTATGACATACTTGGCATGGTTATTGATTTAGTTATATTCTGTAAATTTTGATTCCACGGTTTTTACGGCAGTAATAGAACTACGGTCTTGTGTTACTATTTGTAATCTTTGTAACGCTATGATACTATATGAATGCAATTCCTATGATACTGTTTAAGTAAAAGCTTCATACTTACTTGATTATTTGTCACCATATACGTTGGACATGCATTACCGTCATTTTTTTTTTTGACAACTAATACGAGTAATAAGAAACTTAGACTTGTATTGTTTATTACACACCAATACCTCGTGAAAGAAATTCATATCAGGCGTTTTTTTCCAGAAAGTGTTTATACTTTGTAGGATTATTTGTGATTAAGTGTAGTATTTTTTTTTTTTTTTAAATTTGAAGAAGTAATTGAACATTAACACTTAACCGTACTATTACAACACTTTGAGACATTTTAAATGCAACTGATCTGTTTTCCGGAAGGCTATTATATTTGATACGAACGTGTATTGATTGTCATTATGTGTATTTTACAATACTACTATATGGTAACTTTGACAATTCGTGAAAGTATTTTAGGATCTTACCAATCATGCCAATTGTATGATTTTATTTGCAACACAATTATATTCTAATATTAAGTTTTTTGTTTACTTCTTTGTCTTTTACCTTTTTTTTTGCTATTGCGTTTTAAGATTGCCTCAGTTTTTTAAGTAGGCATTCATACACAATTGGATATTTTGCCATTCTGATTTCATAATTCTTTTAAGATTCATGGACATTGTACTATTGGTAACTATTATAACATAATGACACCTTGTAAACACAATTTCATTGAAACTTTTTTGCCGTAAGCGTTCAATCCTCATAATGTTATTTGTACTTTTGAATAGTTACATTTTCTACTGCAGTAGTACGGTCTTCAACAGTGACGAACACTTGGAAAGTTATATACTCTCGATTAATAATATTAAGAAATATTGTCGTGGTCATGTTCTTTGTCTAAATTAAAAAAAATAGCTCTGATAAAGCGAGTTTCGTTGTGTAAGCAATTGAAAGCAAGATGTCAATGCACTATTAAACGAATTTTTCCTGTGTAATGTGAATGCTTTCCATTTGTTGTTAATTATAACGAGTTCTAGGATGCATTAATTACTGTAAATTCAGAAATTATTGCGAGGTGTTTATCAATGTGAATAATGTGACTTGTTGAGTATCGCATTAATAAGAACTCGCATTCTGATATCTGATACATTTGTATGAAGATTTTCTTGTAATTGCAGTTATGTAATTAATTTCGCATTTTTGACCATTCTTTATAAATTGCAGTTATAATAAATGCATGGAATCATTTCTGAATTTACAATAATGGCGCTTAATATGTAATACTTTATCCTAAGAATTATTATTGGATAAAAATATTATGTGTTAATCTCCATTATCAATATAATTTAGCTTGGAATTTAAAAAAAAAACTACAGTTTTTATCAAATAAAATGACATTAACTTTATTGCTAATTGGTGCGTTTTTTTTTGTAACTAGATCCATTTTATAGTTCAGTCCATACTGATTCATTTGGTACTTACAATTTACGATTGGTGAATGGATCAACACGACATGACGGTTTTGTGGAGACGTATTATAGTGGTCATTGGATACCAATTTGTTACAGCAGCACTTCTGATGTTAACACAGCACGTGTCATATGCAAGTCACTCGGGTATAAACCTGAGTAAGTATAAATACATATTAAATGTTAATCCATTATTGTGACAGGATGAAACCACATAAGCAACGAAAACTTGAAGAGATCAAAAGTTGCAAAATATCAAGGTTGCTTTCAAAATTTTGTGAAAATAAAAACTTCAATACTATTATCTGCTTTGAGAAAAACCTGAGGCAGTTAATATTTTCATAACGGATTTTAATTTCTTTTCGAATTACTCCTTTGTTCAATTAGAAAATAAAAATAAAACCAAGGTACTAACTCCTCAAAAAAGATGACCCGAGGAAAATTTTGCCAGTCTTTGTTTGTCGTTTTCATTATAATAACGATAAGTGCTATGGACGTACCAATTTCACAAAGTGTTATTTTCATTTTGTGTTGTTTTAAAAACAGTGTTTTTACTCTGGGTTATAGGTTGTGTTCGTGAATTTCAATCTTTAGTTTTCTATATTGTGTTTCGTATACTGTTGTTAGTCGTTTGGTCTTTTCTGCCATTGTAATGGGTTTTTTTCGACGCATGACTTTGGTATCTTTCGCCTCTTTTTTTTTGTATTTTAATGTTGTGCTCTAGTGATGATTTTCTTTTTCTAAATAAGGCAAATATTTATAAAAAATACAATTGACCTTCATAAGTTGTGTTTCGTGAAAAAAGTCTAGTTATAATATTTTAACTTTTTAACAAAAAATATTTTTATTCATACATGTCTTAAGTGAATAAGACTTGGTTTAAATGACCAATTACTCACTGTATTTGGTTGCAGAATATATTTTATTTAGGAAATTGTATTATGTTGCAAGAAATGAAAACACAAAACCTGTTAGTAGCAGTTTCATCTGCACATGTAGATGCAAATATTTTATTTCTTTTTATTTCTATCGGTATATGTATGTGTTTCTTATTTGACGTTCTCTTTCCACGTTTGTAATCTGGTTGTATCATTCGTATTGGTTTGCCATTATACAAGATCCTATTGTGTATTCAATTGAAATCCACTGTCAAAATTATGTCTTTTCACTCCATTATTTGGTAAATGCGCTACCCGATTCTATATAATTAAACACAGAGAATCAAATATACTAAATATGAAAATAGAAAAAATGTGGTTTGATTGCCAAAGAAGACAACTGACCACTAGATTGTTGTATCTATGAAAGAATTAGGAAAAGGTTTCAAATGATTTGGGGTAGCAGAATCCCTGGTTATAAATTTACCAGAAAATTACAAATATAACAAATATTGATATAAAAAAATCGGTACAAACACGAGCATATAGCGAACGAGTGGAATATGAGACCAAAGGAACATCATCGTCAGAAAAAAGACGTTAAAAATAGGATGCGAAATTCCTCCTTTTTGTCTAGAGTTTCCCGTGTGAAACTGAAATATTAAGATCTAGGAAAGGACAGTTTATTTTTATTTGATTTATTCAATGAAAGTTACTTTGGGTGCACGTGTGCAGTATTTTAAAAGAATTATGCATTATTGACCGAAAACGAATTGTTGACACTTCACAAACGTTTATAACTTGTAGTTGTAAATCTTTAACTAGAAGCCGAGATGAATCAACATTAACCTCTTTTTTGTTGTTGGTAGTGTAGGTAACTAATCCATAGTAGGCATATAGATGTCAAGTATACTTCTTTTCTATTTAAAGATTGCTTTTTCTATATATAACATTTTAAATTTTATTAGAGGATTATATCCTAACTATACTACTGCTTGTTAACATTTTTTTTTTATTTTGGCATTGCACAAGTCATGTTTTCTTTGATTGTCTATTGCGTTAATACACTTAATCCTTGGGATGTGTTATAATTGATTAAAGTCTCTGATGCATGATGTTTTATTATTAACTGTTTTTGGCTTTAAACCGGCTTTCAGTAAATGCGAGTACTCTCAAATCGTCCTTTATTTCGTCGTGTTAATTTGACCAGTTGACATAATTTGTAATGAAGTTTTAATAATCAATGTTTACTTATTTTGTGTTATATCTCGTAGTCTTTGTCCAGCTTCTATTATAGAATAGAATACTCAACGTAGATATAAGTGACCAAATCATATTTTGGCAAAGTCATAAACAATCAACAGAAAACTCTTTGAAAATTATCCTCAAGATGCTGAAATTTTTATAGACAACATATTTCTTACGTTTGAAATGCAAGTTTTCCAAACGCCAATTATCACAATTAAAAAAACGTTTGCTCCTTTTCTTTTTAATTTGTTCTTCGTTTGTATTATTACGACTTCCTTTGTGTGCACACGAGATTGGCAAACAGAATGAAAATAAACTTTTTCTATTATAGCTTATTTCATTATCAATGGTTTAAAGTTAACTACCGATTGATTTGGAGTTTGTGATTTTTTGTTTGTAGAGAAATTATTGCTGCTGATTATATTTTAATTGTCTTTTTGTCGTTTTCACTTTTGCAATTGAGTTTTCCTTTTACCTTTGACGCATAGTTTGTTTTCGATTGTGCTCCTGTTTTCTTCATCATATTTTCATATTTTAATCGTTCACTGATAACAATGCCAAAAACAGCTAACTTATACTTCATGTTCTACATAAGAATATGCCTGTACCAACGCAGGAATATGACAGTTGTTTCGCATTCGTTTAAAGTGTTTGAGCTTTTGATTTTGCTATTTTATAAGGGACTTTCCATTTAAAATATTCCTTGAAGTTCGTTTCTTTTGTTATATAACTATTTACTCGAACACTTATATTCGGTTGCACGAATGAAGACATGATTTGAATACAGTAATATTCAAATATAAAACTGTTTTAAGTTTTGTATCAATCAAATAAAATATAAATGTAATCTAAGGGATTGGTTCCAGCCTGTACAAATTGTATTTTTATAATTGTCTGTATTGCTGGATTGAACTAGCCAGTGTAAAATTGTATATTCTGTTAATGTTTTACAGTACACATGTGACGACATTAGTATAACTTTTCATTGAAGATTTTCAGAAGCCTTCAATATACAAAATGAGCCAGCCAACAACACAATCCATAGATTCATGTATAATATACATTGTTCTGGAAGTGAAAGCAGTTTTGCCTCTTGCAGCAAGAATGTTAAATCTACTAGATGTACGAACTCTTCGTTTTTAAGTGTATCGTGTGGTACGTATATCGAACATCAAAATAATTTTGATATTGTTGCTTTTAAATTTTTGTTTAGTTAATTAAGTTTTACAGGTCAACATAAGCCCTAACATGTACGTTCTGCTTTCATGCTTACTCTAGTATGAATAGTCTACATTTGTAGATGTTTACCAGAATTGCGTTTTTTTTGTATTGTTGACATACGATAGTTTACTCATAGTATTTAATTAATTAAATTATTAATATATTCAATAACGACTTCATTTTAAGATATTTAATCCTGATGGACAACTTAAAACGGGCATATATGACAACCGGAGATGACTCTGAGTTCTTACTAAGACACTTGTTTTCTTTGGAAAGAATAGAGAAACATTATCATGATGATGTAAGGGTGAATTGAAGTTTGGACAGATGTCTCGTTAGTCCCCAATAAAAACACAACTTAGTATGGCTTTTTTTTTATAAAAACACCTTAAATTGTACAGCATTTACATTTAGCGTTGGGTATTGTAAGACAATGTTGAGTCGAAGGAAGTACATAAACATGCTAAGAAAATCTATTAAAAGTAACTTTTATGTGTTTTGTCATTGTGTTTTTGTAAAAGAGGGACGAAAGATACCAGAGGGACAGTCAAACTCATACATCGAAAACAACCTGACAACGCCATGGCCAAAAATAAAAAGACAAACAGACAAATAGTAAAGATGACACAACATAGAAAACTAAAGTCTAAGCAACACGAACCCCACTAAAAACTGGGGGTGATAAGTACAGTCACACATTGCGATTTGTAACTGTTAAGAAACAAATCTGCAAGACGAGCGGCATATAAGTCTAAACAAACCTGAAAATTTGGGAATTTAACCCGAATCTATATTAATCAATCCAAAAAGAAGTTGTATTTCTGCAGTAATTTGATCTAAGCTTACTTAAGATAGTGCATGTCATTTAAAAAAATCATTTCTCTGACGATCAAATTCTCATGACTTTGGATTTTTTTTTCTCGATCAGACGCTTTTTTGTGTTCACCATAGACGATGCCAACAAATGTGTTAAGTTTCCAGTAAATCAATGCACGTACGCTCAACTTTTAGTCCAACATGTGTACAACTTACTTAAGTCGGACAACAAAAGTCCCTTAACACTAGATCGACAAAGAAGAAAAGTTAAGAAATTTGAACTTGTACCGCTTTACTTGCAAATGTAACTCTTATTTCATCAAGTGATAAATTCATCTAATAAAATTACAGGTTGTTTTAACTGGTAAGTTTTAAAAAAAAATAATATGAAAATTAGCCTATTAGAACCAAATTTGTTTTGATGGCTGTTTTTGTCACTTAATGTCAACAGTAGGTGGCGAAATAAGTTTTGGCGTTAATTTGCCTGCCACGACATCCGACGATTTGGGCAGGAGTTGACCCTTCATTATTGCAAATGTTGTGTAATGACATTTTATAGTCACTTCATGTTGAACTGGTTATGGGTGGCCATTTACAAATCATGTCTGTCTATATCGTTAATGTTAGGACTAAAAAGAAATTTTCTGACATGAAATTGTCTAGCATCATCACGTTGACTTATTCCAAAACAATAAAGATAAGTAATGATTTGTTAAAAAAAACAATCACTAAAATATGTGTTGTATTGTTAAACTTCGTCATCATATACAAAGGCCTAATAAAGGCCGAATGTAGGCATTACTGTAACCAAGCAATGCTATATTAATTTCCACCCTCAATATTTATGGAACTAGCTTTCACTGATCTGCGAGTACTCTCAGATCAGTACTTTGTGTCTTTTATGCTTGGTTTAGGGATTATGTGCTTTATAATGACCTGATGAATTAGACCGATGTCATCTGATTTATATAGTTTGTTATTGTGTCGTACTGTTTCGTCACTGTCCCGGGTCATGGGGAGAGTTTGACGCTTGCAAACATGTTTAACCTGGTCACTGTTCGTATGTGTCTGACCCAAATGAGGTGGATTTTTTTTTTGTGGACACTCTTTTTTTTCGTTTTTTGTTTTGTACATAAATCAGACCGTTAGTTTACTCGTTTTAATTGTTTTATATTTATCATTTCGGCGCGTTTTATATCTTATTATGCGTTAATGATTTTGGTCATTGTTAAAGGCTATACAGTGACCTATAGTTGTTAACCGATATGTCATTCGGTCTCTGGTTGAAAGTTGTTTCATTGGCAATCAAACCACATCTTCTTTTTTATATTTACTGTGTTTGTTTTAATTTTGATTTTATTTTAAAAAAAATAATAAAATATATCATTCAGTGTAAGTCAGCCGAACGTTCTTGTAGTAAAAAACAAATATATATATATATCTATATATGTCCAGGAACACGACTCCGACTAGCCAATTCAACTAGTCCAGCAAATGGTCGACTTGAAATACATTATAATGGCCAATGGGGAACAATGTGCGCTGATGAATTTGATATCAAGGAAGCAAATACAGTTTGCCGCATGCTGGGATATGACGACAGGTTTGTGATGCTTATTTAATCATAAGAATGACCTTGATAAAAAAACTCTAAATAAAAAACTTTCAACTAGTTGAAGTCAGATTGAACAAACGCCACTATTGAGCTGAACGTGCTTGCTTTTTTGATATTTTCGTGATAATTGTGTACTTTAATATCAAATCAAAATATATTCATTCTACAGACAGGCAAAAATAGTGATGGGAAATTCAGGAGGCATTCCATTCATTACTGATAACCTACAATGTTTAGGAGACGAGGATGACATTTCCTTATGTTCATTCAAGGGATGGACATCAAGTCGTTGTCGTAATGCTGTATGGCTAGATTGTAGTAAGTAGATACTTTTACTAATATTTCTGAATGAATACTAAATGTCAAACGCCCAATTTTAACAGATGCATTATCAATATGTTTTTTTATACACTTCTAAAGTGTGTTTTTTTTAAATCCTGCATTGTTTGTTTTGAGAAAACTTAGTAAACTTACAATACTCAAACAGACTTAGAGTGTATGATTGGCAAAACATTACTGAATAAGTCCGTGAAATGAATACATATTTTGTAAAAATATATTTTAAATGATTATTAAAAGAACAAGTGAAAAGGTCTTTCTACATTTTAATTGTGAGAAATTATGTAATTTTTAACCTTACACAGCTTCCAAAAATAAGAATTAAGTATTTCCTTTCTATCTAATAAGGGAAACTAGAAACGACTTCCACATCACTCAAAGACTCTTTCAGCATTAAGTGTCTATTTACCATTTCTTGAAAAAAGGCAGATAACATCTTCCTCCTTAAAATTGTCACTTCTAACATCAAAGGATAGGTAACTGTATGCCGATTCCAAATAAATAAATGGTTTCTCGTTGATTGTCCATAAATTAGTGCAAGTACGGCTTCTTCAAGTTTACAAATGGCTACTGCGGGTTGAATTTTTAGGGTCAAATGTAACCCTTAAAGTTTGCGAAACGCCAAATGATTTTATCATAGTAAAATATCAAGGTTGTATCTTAGTAAATATATTGAAGGCATTATAACTCTTATATTATGTCACCGGATTGTTTTTATAAACAATTGCTAACAATTTCAAAACATAAGTTAGTCGAATACTGTTTTTGTTACACAGTAGCTCACAAGAACAATGGTGTTATTGTAATTGGACAATTTTTACAAAGCAAAGTTTTGGTTTATAGGGGTGAGTTTCAAAGGCGCCTTAACTGCTTATTTGGTATATATGTTATCAACATATTGACCAAAACATAAATAAATACGGCAGATGTTAAAAGAAAAATGTGAAAGAAGAATAATAATAATTAAAACACTATCAAACAGTCTTTCAACAAAAAATTCAAACATTACAAAGTTTCAGCGCATCAAAATTCAAAATACATTAACAGTTAAGTTTAAATCTTTTAAAGTGATTAGTGCATTAAGTAATGTTTTACACATCAAATTCATTATAATCAGTAAGCACTAAAGATTAAAGGTCAGAAAACATTAAATGTCTTGAACCATCAAATTAATAAAAGACTTAAAAGTATTAATTTTTTTAATAGTTGCTAGTGGCTTTGAACTAGCTGTCAGTAACTGCAAGTACTCTCAGATCTCTACTTAGTGTTTTTCTGTTGTTTGGATGTACAAGTACCCGGCCACGTCCACTTGTAATTGTAGCATTTGTATTTTTATCCATTTGATAAGTTAAACCTCTTTCAACTGATTTTTATAGTTCGTTCTTATGTTTAACTGTTACACCACTGTCCTAGGTTAGGGGAAGGGTTGGGATCCCACTAACATGTTTAACCCCACCACATTCTGTATGTATGTGCCTGTCCCAAGTCAGGAGCCTGTAATTCAGTGGCTGTTGTTTGTTTATGTTTTACATATTTGTTTATCGTTCATTTTTTGTACATGAATTAGGCCGTTAGTTTTCTCGTTTGAATTGTTTTACATTGGAATTTCGGAGCCTTTTATAGCTAACTGTGCGGTATGGGCTTTGCTCATAGTTGAAGGCCGTACGGTGACCTATAGTTGTTAATCTCTGTGTCATTTGGTCTCTTGTGGAGAGTTGTCTCACTGGCAATCATACCACATCTTTTTTATATTAAACAGAACACCTTTAAAACATGCTGTTTACTTTCGATATCGAGCATACAAAATTTTCCAGAAACACATGTTTGATAGTGTAATTTCTGAAGCAAGTTTAGCTCCAGAGTATCATCCACCTCGATGTCAGTGCTTCAGTATTAATTCGAAAATGTACGTAATGACACTTCCGGCTGATTTTTTTTTACATAATACGTTACATTATTGATCTGAATTTTAAGTTTTGCAATACCTGAAACAAATAATACCTCGAAGAATATGACTTTTCTAATTATGTGATTGATGTTTGATACCAAATTTTGTTTGTGTATTCTGCTCGATAAAAATGGAACTCAGCTATGTTGCAAACTCCGATAATTTAAAATTGTATATGTATTGCGCGTCATAATATCTTACTTAAATAATAATGTATCATTCAATAAATAAGACATATTCATATTACATGTTAAGGATTTCTCAATAATTTACATTTTTTTTCAATGCTTGGAAATATAAAAGGCTGTCATACAAGTGGAAAATTAAAACTAGATGTAAAACTAGGTTGTATTCACCATTTTCTTTGAAAAGGCCCGTACTAAGTCAGGAATATAACAGAGGTTTTCCACATGTTTTATTGGTTGTTAAAATTTGGTTTTGTTATATTCAATGGACTTTCCTATTTTCGAATTTACCTTGGTGATTTGTATATTTGCTAAAACTTTTTTTTTTACCTATTATGATGATTGATCAAAACGAAAAGTATCTGTATGGAACAAATGCTATCTGTTATTTATATGACGAGTTGAAAGGCCTTAGGCCGGGAGAACAATTGAAGATGAAATAATTCTATACATAAGCAATGTAAAAAGCTTAACTTAATCATCAAAGTGAAAATTTGTGTATTTACATCGCCTAGGCGTTCAACAAATACTTCCATTTAATATATCTTTAAAACAGTAAATGTGTATAATGTTCTCTTTCCTTTCGTAAGAAATACTTTTTTTTAATTTGAATAAAGGTTACAAGTCTCAACATAAAAATATTGAAAGAGTAAACAATATAATGTAAAATGCGAATTCAAATCGCTCGAACTTTGACTATTTGAATAGTATGGTCGGATCTCTTCGATCGCCACTACAGGATTGACTGTTTCATTTAAATAAAGACAAAATTAAAAACTACACTCATAAACAATGTGTGTATCCTCTGGTCGTGTTGAACAGTTACCGACGTTCAATTAAAAAAGATCTTGTACATTCGATCATCATAATATAGGGAAATTACAGAATGTAAAAAAAGCATTCAAAAACATTATTGCTATGCATCGAATCTATATATATCCAAATTCAATAATAATGTATGGGTCACACCGTCACAAACTTGACACCAGATGGCATACGAAAAAGAAAATATTCAAATTCTGATCTGATCGCAAAAACATCTTGCTATTTGCTAGGGCATCTTCAGCCGTCGTATAACCGCTGGTTGAGTTTCCGTCAACGATTGCCACATCTTTGGCATGCAAAATATTTTTCCAAAGAATCTACAAAGGTTCACATTTGTGTGAAAATCGTGTGTCAATATTGCCCTTGGCAAAGCGATCGTGAGAGCTACTTGTCAAATCGTGTCATCTTCGTCTGTACATTGTGAGATCAAAGGTACAACAGGGCATTTTTTCGTCGCACGTAGACAATAAGAAGGAAACAAGAAGCTGTCCGATTGTCTAAAGAGGAAGACAACACGACTACGTCAAACCATCACAATGCAGTTATGTAGCCATCGTCACGGTTAAATATATAATGCCAGTATAATTACATCGCGATCTGATCACAGTTGCAGGAAAGACAGCCGAATGTATGTAGCTCAAGCGTGTCACATGTGTAATAGTAACGTGGACATAAAACAGGCTAATCTGAATTCATCCACTTTAGTCATTCCTGAGCAATTGTACAGAGCAGAGCCTTGTGTAACTCCCAAATAACTATTTATCAGCTTTGAGCTGTTTTCTGCTCTTTAGTCGTCGGGGTGTTTTCTCTTTGACACATTCCCTGTTTTCAGTCTTTTTCCTATTTTCATGTCGGGGCATTTTATATAATTTATGCAATATGTGATTTTCTCCTTGTTGACGGCTATACGGTGACATATAGTGGCAAACAATGTTTCTCTCCTCGTTCTAATATCGACTTCCCTCATAACTGTAAATTTGATTTAAAATTTAGCCATGTTTTCTTGTAAGCTATAATTCAAGAAACGTCGTCATTGGCTTTGGAGTCGTATATTATTAATCTGAAACCGGAATTATAGAACTACAATTTCTTAAAAATATGGTAGCAATATCCGAATTGTTAGTTTTTTTCCCTTCGTTGGGACACATATTGTTTTGTCCTATTCACTTTTAATTTTCTTTATTTTCGGTGAATCGAGAAATTCCACTCTGGCAATTTAATTTACTTCTGAAAGGGGTCAACACCTGCAAAAACTCGTTAAAAATGTGTCTTTCTATCAACTTTCGTCAGTTAGTTTTTGAAAGATTACCACATTCGGGCACTATTCAAGCAAGGTTGCAAAATGTTTCGGTGACCGTTGGTAGTTATTTTTTGTATCACGTCTTTTTTCACCAACCACAAATATAGTCCACCAATCGTTACGCTAGATAGAAGAAAACAAAATCACACAGGGAAATGAAAAAAAAAGTAGATAGAAGAATTTCAGAGTGTTGCGGTTTTGTCGAACACGCCATCAAACGTTTCAACGCATTTGGCGTTTTCGGATCATAATGGAGACACCCAAGGCTCAAATCAGTTTACATGTACATGGTCTAATTGAGTTCTTGACTTCTGGAGTGACAAACTGATTTATTTGACTATTAAACATGTTCTACTCATATCATTCAATTCATATTAAGGCGTGTAGCCGTATTTCCATCATTCCCATTCTTCACCATTTTATATTTTGTTCTAAGTTTTGTTTTTGCACTCTTAAATCAATCAAATGCAAATACATAAATTAATATCTATGAAATGCCCGTGCATGTCTTACAATTTTGAGTCGACGCTACCTGTTCTCTTTTTGTATCAACAGCACTACAAAGGCAAACTATACTTCGCCTGGATACTTTTCAATGCAATTGAATTTTGAGAAAGTCTTCACTTAAATCTTATATCGGTATTGTTAGTTAACATCAGTGCAGTACTTAAATTCCATTCCTAACACGTCTATTAAAATCCTTGAAGTATGATACTCTAAATTTAACGACAAGATTCACAATTATTTTATTTTTAATGAGTATGCTATCACAAAATTGTAAACGTGGATCATCGAGATCTGCAAGACGAGGATACTACAATATTTCGAAAAAGTAATTAGAAATAAATTTGCCAAAAAAATACAAGTTTTCTATTAATATAAAGTTAAATGTGAAAAAGAGTGATGTGACACTTTTGATAGTAGCAAACAAATGTAAAACGGAACAAAAGATATAGCCTCCCCCCCTTCCTCCTTGAAAGTTAAACGGTCGTTGCCTTAGTATACTCCACAGGTGATTTTCATGGTCTGTTTTCAACTGGTAATATTTTCAGTTAATGCTAGATACGTAACTGATTTGGAACCATTCTTAACACGTCTTTAATTTGTTTTAATATTCTTATTTATTTTGGACCAGTCAGTGGTGCATTTGACACTAACAGAAGTTGTTAACACAAGCGAATATGTGAAATCTAATGCAAATCAAGTTTAATATGAACTTTACATAGCTCACACTATATAACTAGCACTAAATGGTAAAAAAAAAGAAGAAACAAAACAAAAAAAACAAAACAAGTAATACTTAAAGAAAACGGAAAATTTCGGTGTTTAGGAAATCAAACCTGTCAGATATAACCTGTTAATGTAAATTTTGTTAAAAGCCTAAATATAACTATGACATGACGCACAGTTGTAAATTGCAGCTTATGTTCTGTTTGGTTTCACGGAACAGATCGGCAAATTCCAAAATATTTGATTCAAGTCAAACTTAAAAAGATCCGTTTTGTTCAATAGTTAATAAAAGTAAGTTTATGATCAGCAATTAATGCAACAGTTTAAGCTTTTTCCAGATTTTGTTATTAATTCGTAACTTCACGTATCTTGTCAGAAAAAGAAAAAAATACCCCTAAAATAAAAGTTTGTGTTCAATCACCACACCCCTCCTCCCATAAACTTTACACCATTTAACCTAAGAAAATACCAAGGCAAATAAATACGCTTGTCCCTCACACAAAAAATAAGATGAAAATAGAAATAAATACTTCCTAAATTAAAAAAAATGCAACCCCAATTATAGTAAAATCGAAAAAAAAAATCACTCCAAAATATATAATGCCGGGGCTATTTAAATAATTTGAAGAGTTTTCCCATCTCCCCCAGGGTGATACCTATTGTCGCCTTGTGGTGTGTCCATACTCCCGAGTTAGGCTCACCTATGGAATCGTTCTTTCTGCACATAATTGCGTTTTCGTCCTGAACATTCATGACCTATTTGCAACAAGGTATTAGGAGACCAATATTCATCAATCTTCCAAGAATGTTTACTGCTAAATCGTCATTATCTAATCCAGAATACATAGTGTACAAGATTGTAGATTTATATTCTTGATATACATTAAGGTGTTAAAATGTGTATGTAAATGAACAAAACAATATCTATAATAAGTTTAACAGCATTTCACATTTAGTGTTGTGCTATGTTTTATTAAAAGCTATTTCACATCACCATAGGTGTGTGTGTGTGTGTTGTCATGGTTTTTTTATATTTAAAGATGTATGATTTCATGTTTTTCTCTGACTGTTTATGACGTCTTTACACTAAATCCATTAGATGTTGGCTGTGTACTGATTGATAATTTAGTCTTAAATACATGATTTTTTTTATTAGTTGTTATTGGCTTTTAATAAGCTGTCAGTAACTGCGAGTACTCTCATATCTGTACTTAGTGTCTTTTTGTTGCTGGGATGTACGATTACCCGGCCACGTCCACTCTCTGTTTTTGTTAGATGTATTTCTATTTGTATTCATCTGATGGGTTAAGCCTTTTTCAACTGATTTTTATAGTTCGGCTCTGTCTCTGACTTAATAGTACATATAATAGACCAAGGCAAATATCTAGACACTCGGGTGAGCTCCAACCTGAATCCGCACTCTAGTTCAAATTATAGATAAACTTATTATAGATATTGTTTTGTTCATTTACATACACATTTTAACACCTTAATGTATATCAAGAATATAAATCTACAATCTTGTACACTATGTATTCTGGATTAGATAATGACGATTTAGCAGTAAACATTCTTGGAAGATTGATGAATATTGGTCTCCTAATACCTTGTTGCAAATAGGTCATGAATGTTCAGGACGAAAACGCAATTATGTGCAGAAAGAACGATTCCATAGGTGAGCCTAACTCGGGAGTATGGACACACCACAAGGCGACAATAGGTATCACCCTGGGGGAGATGGGAAAACTCTGCAAATTATTTAAATAGCCCCGGCATTATATATTTTGGAGTGATTTTTTTTTTCGATTTTACTATAATTGGGGTTGCATTTTTTTTTAATTTAGGAAGTATTTATTTCTATTTTCATCTTATTTTTTGTGTGAGGGACAAGCGTATTTATTTGCCTTGGTATTTTCTTAGGTTAAATGGTGTAAAATTTATGGGAGGAGGGGTGTGGTGATTGAACACAAACTTTTATTTTAGGGGTATTTTTTTCTTTTTCTGACAAGATACGTGAAGTTACGAATTAATAACAAAATCTGGAAAAAGCTTAAACTGTTGCATTAATTGCTGATCATAAACTTACTTTTATTAACTATTGAACAAAACGGATCTTTTTAAGTTTGACTTGAATCAAATATTTTGGAATTTGCCGATCTGTTCCGTGAAACCAAACAGAACATAAGCTGCAATTTACAACTGTGCGTCATGTCATAGTTATATTTAGGCTTTTAACAAAATTTACATTAACAGGTTATATCTGACAGTTATCAGTTCCCAAACACATCATTTTGTATATGTTTGATTGTCTAAAACAATGACAAGAAGATCAGCCACATAGCTAAGATGTCATGTACATAGTGTATGTCCAGCTGATAGCTGGGAAATATAAAACTTGGATATGATAATCCTATTAAGTAATTGTATTGGTAGGGATTTTCGCTGCAACTATTTAGCTTTAAAATCTTAGAATTATCATGTCCTTAAATGACAGAACTTTATATTCAAGTAAAAAAATCATTGTTGTCAGTATACTATAATGGTCTATAGATCGTGTGAATAATCCATGACTTTGAATACATTGAAAAAAAAAATCATTCGTAGTCAAAAACACAAAAAAAAAAAAAAAAACGTCAAACGTTTATGAATTTAGCAATTATAAGTAAAGACTATGAAAAGAAATCGGTAGCTTAAACAAACATCTGTACTGTGAGAAAAATGAGCATGTTCACGTCTGTTCTATATATGCTATTTACTGAAATTAAAGGTTTTATGTCAGTAGTTGTAATTTCTTTTCAAGAGAATACGAAAAGTTTGCGGCTGTATATTTTTTACATGAGACAATTTGAGAGGAATGAATGTTGAGTATTTTCAAAAAAAATCGACACAAAGCATTTGGTTTACTATTTGAATGATAAATGTTCATTTCAAGTGCACTGCATTTATCACTTAATCATGCGAGAGAAACAAATATTATATATATATTGCCACCTCTATAAGATGAAGGGGTTTTGGTTTTATAATATTTTGGTTTTATTTTGAATTTAAACGTATTTAAAGAAAACCCATTTTAATACGTATATCGGATTCCACAGTTTAACATGAGCACCTTTATCGTGATTGATTCATTATGCAGGGATTCCAATAAGGCTCAATGGTGGAAAAATGATTAGTGAGGGTAGACTGGAGCTCCAGATTGGAGGGAAATGGACATCGATTTGTAGCAATAATTTTACAACGATAGAAGCCACTGTTGCGTGTCGATCTCTTGGGTATACCTTTACGTAAGTATATATATATATATATATATATATATTTACAAGTCTAAATTGAAAACAACATTCAAACCTATGATTTCGTTGATGAAAACCGCAATTCTTTTACGTGTGCATGCAAAACAAATTTCTTGTTAGAGGGGTCTAAATACAGCACAATCAACATTTTCCAAAAGACCAAAAAAGTGAAATAGTATATTTTAACAAAACGCATTTGACTAACAGGTCGAACAACATATGATCTTAAATCCTGCTGACTGCCATTGGCGATTGCCAAATAAACGGATCACCGATGTAATAAATGGATCTTAATTATAAATTTAATACGGACCAGAAAACAATAAACTAGCGGAACAGATGGTATACCGCAAACAAAAGGTGCAAAGGTTTTTGTACACCATATCCGGATTTCGACAATTAATGTCTCTTCAGTGATGTTAGGAATCGAAACGGTATTTGGAAAGCCATACAATTTACCTCAATTTAGGAGAGACTCTTGAATTTTGTGGAGTCAAAATAGGATATATATATTTATACATATGTAATATTAAATATTACATGAGAAACATTTGAATAACAAAATTATGTGTTAGAAAAAAAAAATTTTTTTTACTTTCTACCCTTGGACCTTTGATCAATGCAAAAAAGCAATTTTAATGGACGAAATCATATTTTCTCCCATTATAGCTTAAAAATAAACAGTTTATAAAAAGACAAAAATATTTCTCCGTGTACATTTCAAACTTAAAATAATAAACCAGAGATGTTTGTAACAGTCAAGAAATATTTGTTCTATCAGCATTTCACATTTAGTGTTGTGCTATGTTTTATTAAAAGCTATTTCACATCACCATAGGTGTGTGTGTGTGTGTGTTGTCATGGTTTTTGTATATTTAAAGATGTATGATTTCATGTTTTTCTCTGACTGTTTATGACGTCTTTACACTAAATCCATTAGATGTTGGCTGTGTACTGATTGATAACTTAGTCTTAAATACATGATTTTTTTTATTAGTTGTTATTGGCTTTTAATAAGCTGTCAGTAACTGCGAGTACTCTCATATCTGTACTTAGTGTCTTTTTGTTGCTGGGATGTACGATTACCCGGCCACGTCCACTCTCTGTTTTTGTTAGATGTATTTCTATTTGTATTCATCTGATGGGTTAAGCCTTTTTCAACTGATTTTTATAGTTCGTTCTTATGTTGTACTGTTACACCACTGTCCCAGATAAGGGGGAGGGTTGGGATCCCGCTAACATGTTTAACCCCGCCACATCCTGTATGTATGTGCCTGTCCTAAGTCAGGAGCCTGTAATGCAGTGGTTGTCGTTTGTTGCTGTGTTACATATTTGTTTTTCGTTCATTTTTTTGGTATATTAATTAGACCGTAAGTTTTCTCGTTTGAATTGTTTTACATTAATAATTTGTCATTTCGGAGCCTTTTATAGCTGACTATGCGGTATGGGCTTTGCTAATTGTTGAAGGCCTTACGGTGACCTATAATTGTTAATTTCTGTGTCATTTGATAAACTTGTTATCAATTTAAATTTAAAGAAAGGAACAAAATGTAGCAAGAATGACATCAATAATGCGTTCTTTTTCACAAACCGATCATCATAAAGACATTACGTTAAAAAAAGGGACGAGAGATACCAGAGGGACATTCAGACTCATAGATCGAAAACAAACTGACAACGCCATGGCCAAATTAAAAAGACAAACAGACAAATGATAGTACAGATGACACAACGTAGAAAAACTAAAGTCTAAGCAACACGAACCCCACAAAAAACTGGGGGTGACCTTCAGAAAGCAACACCAGGTTCCGCTTTATTGGAAGCATCTGGTGCAAGTTCCTTTTCAACGGTTAAACAACTAAAAAGCAATGCATACTGAATGATAGAGTGTATTTTCCTGTGTTGAATATGCATTGACAACGGCAATAAACACGTCTATGGCTTCAAAAATAATATTTTCACCCTCTCTGTTGTCTAAGACAACTTTTTTAAATTTATATTATGCAAGTAATTTATAATTGCCATACAAAATAATATTTTCCCTTTATCGTTGTTAAGGACAACTTTTTTTTATATAATATTATGCAAATAATTTATAATTGCCATACACGGTTAACTTAACATTTTTTGCACGAGGTGAGGAATTTTAAAATGATTTTATTCCAAATATATGTTCGATTAATTCGTTTCATTTTTGATGTGGAAGAAAAGTTATCTCTACGACAAATCAAGAATCAAAACTTCAAAAATTCGTAGAAAAACCAACTGTAATGAGCCTGTAATACAATGGTTGTCTTTTATTGGTATTTAGAATATTTTTTTTTGTTGTTTATTGTGATATAAAGTTTGTTCTTATGTTGTCCTTTTGCACCACTGTTCCATTTTAGGGAGCGGGTTGTACGTCATATTTTGTATGTGCCTTTCCTAAATCAGAATGTTGTAATTCAGTGGTTGTCACTTGCTGCTTTATATCATATTTGTTTTCTTGTTTATCGGTTTTTTTATATGCATCAGGCTGTTAGTTTAATTGTTTAAATTGTTTTACATTTGTGACGTCAGGCCTTGTATAGCTTGCTATGTAGTTTGAGTTTTGCTCAGTGCTGAAGGCCACATGGTGACCTATATTTGCTTATATCTAAATCATTTGGTCTCTGGTTGATATTTGTCTCATTGACTATTATACCACATAATCTTGTTTTACGTCAGATGGTCTCCGATGGAAATGTGTTTTATTGGAAAGAAAAGCTATATTATTATGCGTCCGAAGTGGTAACATGGATTTTATTCATCACAGGCATTAAAACGCTCAAAGACACAAACAAATAATACAAAGTTTTATTACAAAACTCAAGACATAAAACAGTTTAATTCATTGTTAACAAAACAACAATGCATATTTTAGGGAAAAGAGGGGAGACAAGAACACAATATGAATTAATGATTAGAATTAAAAACAAACCAGGTAAACTGTGATATGACGAGTATTTTCAAAGAGTTCGTAAAAGTTTAACTTCTATGTTCTTTATAACTTTCATCTATGAACGCTTGAGGTCAGTTCTGCTATTTGTTTCGAATGCAATAAGAAAGAATAAAATATACTTTAACCGACTCTAAGATTAAAAGTATTCCATATGCATTCAGAAATCGCCAAACTGATTCAAAACATACTTTCATCTTATTTTTATGATAGATACGGAAAAGGAAAAAAAAAAACATGGAATAGTATATCGCAATTTAAACCCCAAACATGCACAATAGAAAAACTGTATGAAATAACCAAAATTATAGTACAATATTATCTGTATTTTTATGTGGAGGTAAGTCGGTCAATTTAACTCTTAAAAGTAGCGATTTATTTCTTGATGTTTGACTGCAGGGGGAGGAAATAAATTATTTTCGTCTTATCCATGTTATCATTGCAGTATTTATTTGTAAAAATTTATTTTGCATTTCACTTTTATTCAAAATCCAAAACAGTTTTATGTACCGGGGTGTGTATTTGCCTTAGATTGTACATACTTTGATCTTTTTTTAAATAAATTGTCCACTAAGTTTTTGTCTTGCTTATAGGTACTTGTATTTGTTAACGTATCAACTATGATAAATTACTAGTCGATTTATTTTTGTCCTTGAGTTCAACAAACTATAAATTCACAATTTTTGACACGTTTCCGGTAAAAAAAAATATAGGGTTATCGCATCTGAAAAATGAGTTAATATTGGATAGGGACAGACATTGTGCCTTGCCAAAGGCCACCTATGGACTCCCTCAAAGAGTTGTTGACAAAGGGCTCTTAACGTGCACAGAGCGTAGCATTTTCTCTACGCAAGGCATCCCCATTCTGTCTGGACGTGGCTGCTTACTTTTACATCCCGCACAGCCAAACGGACGCCCTACATTAGCAAGGGTTTTACTGCCGGACGGAAAAAGACCTATAGTGGCCAGATTTCTATTCCTCAGTCACCTTTGTTTTTTTTTTGTACTATTGTTATTTCTTGATATTTCGTTATTCATCAAAGTTAGTCTCATATTGTGCAATTCTTTAATATGTCAGTTTTGCTACTATAAAAGTTAAAGGCCTGTCTGTAAGTGTAGTCTACAACCAAACTCATTTATTCTGGTGACAAATGTGCTCCTGATATAACTTTTCAAATATTGCTGACCGAAACCTTTTGTCTTTATAGTCTTACTCGTTTCTTTAACTATGGTCAACGAACGAAAAAAAAATGATTAATAGAGCCGTTGAATGAATTCACATTATATGCTTGTAGAACCAAACGATATTGTTGCATATACAGTATTGATAGCCGGTATTAGGGTGTGCGAATACCGTCCTTGTCCTTAGTTTATCATACCACATCTTTTTATTTTGATAGAACAGTCCCAAAAAAGCACCTCTATATGTAAATGTGCACACTTTTAAGTTATGTTTTACTTTTATCATTTTGGAGTAGTTTAAATTATTGTTTTAATTTTTTATGTTAGTTTCTCTAACAAGTGCAAAATGGTTAAAAGATACCAGTCCTGTATACTTTTACCAAAACTACTATAATATTTGTGTTAATACCATTTATTAACTTGTGAACGTCTTTTCTACCTTTTTCCCACAAATAAGCTATAATAAAAGAAGTAATTAAAATTTTCATAAGACTGAATTTAATTATATGAATTGTAATGTTTATCAATACAAGTTTTCTTCCAGCCGTCCAGTCATATCCTCTTTTCGGGCATGACTAACGTGTTGTTTATTCCAGCGTCACAAAATCATACCTGATCAAAGTTAATGCTCCGTTTTTTTAACACAGCACAAACATTTATTGTAATAAAAAATATTAAAAAGAATTATTAAAAAAAATATGTTTATTATTTTAAAGGGCACCTGAGGTGTACAACTCAGATGAATATGGAATCAAGAGAACTAAGCACACGATTAATAAATATTTAAGATGTTCAGGATCTGAAAAATACATTAGCGAATGTCAATTTGGAGTTGGAGAATATTCAAACTGTTCTAATGGAGAGGAGGTTGTAATTTCCTGCTGTAAGTAGTTAAATAAGTAAACAATTATATTATTCAACAAATACATTATTATAGCAAAACTGCAATGAATTGAAGTTTTGTGGGAACACAATACCTTGTCATTAAGAATTTGACAATGACAAAGCAAGTAAATAATCGTGAACGTTGAACGACCATTTAACCAGATGAAACGGTTTGTTGGAGTATTTTTGAAAATAAAATGACTATTACTAAGTCATCAGACTACTTGTATTTTATTTCTTTACATAGCTACACAAATAAGATTGGCAAATGGAAAGTACAAGAATGAAGGGAGACTAGAAGTGCAGAATAATGGAACCTGGGGAACTGTGTGTGCAGATAATTTTGACATATCGGAAGCCAGAGTGATTTGTTCGATGTTGGGTTTTGATAATCCGTGAGAACTATTCAATTTATTTTTTAGTTAGAAATGCAAGTCTTAGCATGCTAATATCATTAGTCCTACAATGATTGACTGCTTCAAAAAAAAAAATAGTGTAAAAATATCATTATGATAACAATATGATTGTGACTGATACCTTTGTCAGGCCAACCTGCTGTACATATCGATATTTGCCTGGAAATTAACAGTTATAATATACAAATTTTTTCTCATTGTTAGTCGTCATGAAACCTAACAAAACATCTCATTTATCAATGGTTGACTTGACATTAAGTATACCTTCCTAACAAATCAGCCTGCTTTACATTTCGATATTTGCCTGGAAATTAACAAAGAATATGCCCAACTCCTGAAAGGTAACTCTCAGCCCTAAAAAAATATGTTTGCATATCGCATAGTACGTAAACCTCGTGCTTGCATGTTGACATTCAATTAAAAAGTTTTACACTTAAAGTAAATTTTGGGATTAGGAAAAAAGAGCAGTGCTCTTATATATTAATCCGTCTTCCTCAATTCTACAAAAGTTTCATAATTGACACAAATAATTTGCATATTGATAATTTGTCTGTTTTCCAACTAACGCGCAATCATAGGACACCAAATAAGGTAACTGGCCTGATTTGATATCGATTTTTTCTATTTGCTAAGGGACATAGAAAGACTGTTCATAAGCGCTCTCACGTGAGGAATTCGTGCCAAATTTTTATAAGATTTAAATTTTTATATCAGCAATGTATCGGATAAGTGCGGAAATAAGTGCCAACTATCTAGTATTTAAAAAAGAAGTAATTCCCATTGGAAATATCAATGATATAGAAGATTGCATTATAAGCGTTCCCGCATGTGCAATTCTTGCCAGATTTTTATTAAAATAATATCAACGGAATTTCTCGAACGATTTCAAAAGTAAGTGCCGATCAATTATTTTTCAAAGAATGATGCCCCTTGTAAATAACAATAATATGGAATATTGCATTGTTACAACTCTCATGTATACATGTCTTCCAGATTGATATCAAAGGTTCGTATCAACAATTTTCTGAAAATACGTAATAAATGTCGAACAACTATTTTTCAAAGAGTTTTACCTCTTAAAAATATCCCTTTTATCGAAAATTGAATTATAAGCTCTCTCACATGTTACATTCTTGCTACATTTTTGTGAAACTTATATTAATGCTTTATATCATCAAAGTCTCGGACATGTTTGCAAATCAAGGCCGACCAACTAGTTTTTCGAAATTTACCTAATTTTAAAATATTGATTGAATGGAAAATTGTAATGTGAGCTCTCTCATGCCTACATTTCTATAAGAAATTCATAACATGTTTTAAAAAACAAAAGTAATGGCAACAAAATGTATATACAACTCGGTGGACTATGTAACTCTTTCGTTTCTGTTCTTTTATTTTCAATAGTCTGGAATTGCATGTCGAATGATATATGAATACCAGGAGATGCTTACTCTGTCCATAAACTCGGTATTCTGCATTTTAGGTTTACATGATTTATATCGACGTGTTACTCTTTGTCGGTTTATTAAATAGACTAACGAGTAAACGTCGGTTACTTCTGCTTACATTATATACACATGGAAAAAAAGTATTGCACCACCCTGATTTTTCTCACAAAAATAAGTATTATATATATATATATATATATATAGTTGTTTGTACTGTATTTAGACCACTCTACCATGAAATTTGTTTTGCATGCACACGTATAAAAATTGCGGTTTTTATCCAACGCAATCATAGGTTTGAACGTTGTTTTCAATTTAGACTTGTTTATATTTTTTCGTTTGGGCTTGTTTTATATTTGCCTTCGGGTTTATATGATCCGTTCATCCAATTTTGACTCATCAAAATTCTAGAGTCAATTCCAAATTGAGGTCAATTATATGGCCTTCCAAATACCGTTTCGATTCCTAACATCACTGAAGAGACATTAATTGTCGAATTTCGGATATGGTGTACACATTTTTGCACCTCATGTTTGCGGTATACCATCTTTTCCGCAAGTTTATTGTTTTCTGTTTGGTATTTAATTAATAAATTAAGATCCATGTTTACATCTGGTGATCCGTTTATTTGGCAATCGCCATGGCAGTCAGCAGGGTTTAAGAACATCCGTTGTTCGACCTGCTAGTCAAATGCATTTTTTTAAAATATACTTTTTCACTATTTTTGGTCTTTTGGAAAATGTTGTTTGTTCTGTATTTAGACCACTTTACCAAGAAATTTGTTTTGCATGCACACGTATAAAAATTGCGATTTTTATCCAACGCAATCATAGGTTTGAACGTTGTTTTCAATTTAGACTTGTTTATATATATATATATATATAATATTATTCATGGCTCAAAAATTTATGAAATATGAAATGCTGAGATTAACAAGATCATTTATAATCTTTCTTGACAATAGATAATATCATTTGTTATAATACTTTGGTTTGCGAGAAAATAATCAGGGCGATGCGATCCTCTTTGTTAGATGGACACAGTACACTACAGTATGCATCCTAAAGAAATCCGTATATGTATTACTTATTTGGACATTTTTAAAGTAAAAGCTATCAATGATTTGCATGTTAAATTGAGCTAATATGCATGTTATACGTTTTAGGTTTCCAGAAATATGTAACACATCTTGCTTTGGAATAGGAAATTTGAAACCTGTAATATCAGGTTTGAAATGTATAGGAAATGAGATTGATATTTCCCAGTGTTCGTTCGAAAGAGGGGATAAAGATTGCAGTAATATATTAGGAATATTTTGCAGTAAGTTATCAATTAAGTTATCAAATTATTAAGAAATAATAATCCTATTTATGTCTCTTTCGTGTTTTTTTACATTCACCCAAAAAAGATCTAAGAACAACTATTTATTACTTGTGTTGGAGAAAAAGGAGTGACAAGGAAACCCTACAACCAATAATACACCGTCCTGTGAACAGTTGTTTTTTTTTGTTGTGTGGAAGGAAAGAAAACTAATTTTGCCCTTTTCAAAAATAAAGAATGAATTCATTTACATCTGGAAAGCTATGGAGCAGTAATACAATATAGTTATATCGATTTTGTAACATAATATTCAATTAGACAATTTGTTTCATTAAAACCGTAATACCGTGTTACCGTATATTGTCCTCACCCCTCGGTCACTAGCATGGTTTGATTTTGTCTAGTTAGCCAAGCAAGGCATAAAGTGCTCACAGAAAATCTTTGAATGGTTAGTGATATTTATAGTCTGCCAATGATCGTAGTATGGACGTAACTATGTGGTAACTCAGTTACAATTCCGTTAATAACAGTTGTAGTCATAATCAGCTTCCCGATATAAGGTTACTTTCACTTTCGATTAAAGTTTACCTTGTATATGCGGTAAAAATGTTTCTCTTTGAAATAATTCGTTGTCGTCAAAACTTAAAAAATGGAAATATACCCAAAACAACTAAAAGTTCAGACCCATCTTCCGTTTTTTTATTCAGCCATGCTGGATCTATGCGATCACTCCGGATTTGGAGATGTTGCAAAATTCTAAGTTGAAGACATATCATGAAAAGAATTACGTGTTTGTATGACTTGCAGAAATTTTATACACCATTTTAATCATAAACTGCCAAATTTTGACATGTTTAAATTAAGAAAAGGATTGGCGAACAACTTCTTTATTTTAAAAGTACACTTGCATATAGTTCCTTTGTAAATCAAAAAATTATATCAAATTGCCATTTTAACTAATGTGGAAAGTGTGATTTATCAAATTTAAGCAGTTGATAAGAATTATGAAAGTGTTTTATCAGTATCTTATGTTCCCATAAGCCATTGAATAAAACTTGGTTAAAGATGTGTATTAAAATCAGAGTTGATTCCCACACTTTTTTTAAATGCTTTTATCCATCTTCTTTCATTAGGCAAATACAATACAATACCAGTTTGATAGACAACTGTCACAATTTTCAAACAATTACACTCAAAGTGTAGTATTAATCGAATTCAACTCCACTCAAATGCAGTCTTAATTTGTCACAGTTATCATAACAGTTGATAATCATACTGGTATTGAGGTAAACAATTTGTGTATTCAATTTATTACACATATAACTGAATACACAAAATCTTGACCTCAATGGTGTACCTATAATTAATTTAATCAACACAACATAAAATTATTCTGTTAATTTTGTGTGAAAGCTGACTTATTAATAAGATGTTGTTGGTTTTTTTTTTCAAAGAAAAGACTAAAAATAAAAATAAAATATGTATAAAAAAAGCAACCACATTTTATTTCACCTGTAATATCAAATTCATAGTCATCTGACATACGTTAATAACTAAAGTCTATTTAAGTTACAATTATCAGTAATTTGGTTGAAACAATAAACACAATTGCTTAACTCTAACCTGATCATTTTCTGCCATACATTTATTTGTATATTCCCCATTATATTGCTATTTAACAGTAATTGGGAATATCTCAGTAATAGGTATTTGTACATGTTTATTTGAGATACAGAAAATGTATTTTTTCCTTAGTGAAGAATGAACACCAATTTAGAATTAGTTATTTATTTTTGATGCTGTTGAGAAAGGGCATTTTTAATGCCTCTCTCGGGAAATGTTTAAGCCAATTATTATTTATGGTATATACAATAAATATGCTACACGTTTGAAGATTTCCCTTAACATTCTTGTCAAAAACTTTGAATTTCAAATGTTTCTAAAAAAAAAAGAAGATGAAAAAAATCTGACAGGGTCTTCAATTGAAATACCAAAATAATTTGCATCAATATTGCAAAATTCCCCATCTCTGGGCAATAGAATAGAAATTATAAAATGAGATTATGGAAATAAAAGAACAAAAGAAATATTGAAAGTATGGTCAGAAAGAATGTCAGACAAGCTACAAAAATGGCTGGATCACAACATCCATGATGCTTTGATTCCTTATTTACGAAACATGTTCAGCCACATTAGAGCAAGATTCTTAATATATAAACATTATTGAAGCTCAATGGTGCATAGATTACTGCAGTAGTATATTTTAACATATCAACGAGGTCATATAATGTACTGGAATGATATAATGTGCCCCTTTATAATCACCATATTCTATCTTTATTAGAAATGAGTTTGTTGACTTAACGAAATATATATTTATACTTTGATCTATAAATCAATTCATATTTATACTAATAAGACCAATGTCTTATCTGATGCGCAAATCTTATTCCATACAGATATCAATTTCAAATGATGAAAAAATAAACCAAAATCAATTAATGGTTCATTCAGTATTAATAAAAAAGAAAATATGAATTATTATAATATTATGTCGAACACATAAATAGTGCAATGAAGTAGTTCAAAAGCATTAGCTTCATATCACCACTGAATAACCCGAATTACGAATCGGAAAGTTTCGGGTAATACAAAGTCGACTGTAGTTATGTAATCAGTCATTCCTTTAAAGTTTACTTGCTTGTTAAACCAGGGACTAACATTCGACTGCTGGATGGTAGCAATCCTTCAGAAGGACGACTGGAAGTAAAACACAGTAATGAATGGGGCACAGTCTGCGGTACCAACTTTGATGCATCGGATGGCCGTGTTGTTTGTCGCATGTTTGGTTATGATACAGAGTAAGTTTTTGCTAAACCTAAATGTTATTGGTAACTGAATAAGCAACATTATGTGAACTATATTTATTTCATGTTCAATGTATTATACGTTTATGGATAGACACGTCAGTGGATATCAGAATACATCATAATGTTTTTGTTTAAAAAAAAAATAGTATTGATGGCAGATATTTTATAGTATCTGTTTATTAAAATCATAGCGTTTTATTAAATGGGCATGGATTTATAGCTTTCATATTGTTAAAACAGCTGTTTTTTGTATAATCTGAATGTTAAACTCTATATATGTTGTAGTTAGTTGTGTCGTACGCTTGGTGTGCAATAGATTTAGTACACACCAAGTATGTTCACTATTATGTTTATCTGACGCCACTGAAGATATTTGAATATATTTATTCACTCATTTGAAGATTTCTTTCCGACATCCTTCCTATCTTCATTCCGTCATTCGTCTGTCAATCCCACATAGAGTACATGCGTTTTCGTCATACTTTCCTTATAATTTGAAAGCTGGGACTTTTTTAAGTATGCTTATGTTATTACACATATTTCTGATGTGCATGTTTTCCTGCTTTTGCATTTCAATTTTTTTCACTCTGACAAGATTTTTGTTAATGCTACCAGATTTTTATAATGAAATGCATGCACATATATTCAAAATTTGGTTATAGTCAAGATTTTTCATTATATATAAATTTAATGAAATTTATATAACATGGCTTTTCCGGCTTATTCGTCCTACACTTGTAAAGCAATGCAATTTGTTTTATTGTGCAGACTGATAACTATTATTCAGGATGAAAAGACGTGTCCTTCCCCTCCAACGTAATTATTTCCTTAAACATGTGAATATGACGTCATTGTTCAATGGAGCACCCAAACATATGATTTTTGGGAATGCCTTATGATATTTATATTCTAATAACTCACAAATGTGTCCACCTTTCTAAAAATTAGTCGCTACACACTATGATATAGTATACATGGTGGGAATGTCTTTTTCTCGTAAGGCGTCGAATTGTCATTGTCGACTACCGTTAGGGCCAAAATGAATGTTAGTCAAAATATCCTTATAGTGATTCGTTTGAGGTCTCAAAGAATAAAATGTTACCGTTGTTGTAGAAAAAAAAATATATACCTTGATTCATGAATATCTGTCGCATGCCTTATCTTCGGTTAAGGAAAAGCAAACAGCATATATTCATTGTCCAAACTGTTCTTATAATCTTCAGATATCTCCAAGGTCTACAAACAAGGAATTTATAACGTAATGTAAGAAGGGGCGTCGAAATACCTGGAAAACATAAAGCAACCAAGAACACATTTAAGGATATGTCATTAATATGAACGATAAATAAAAATATATATTAAATGCTATACATGTGTTACAAAAGTTGATAGAAAAGCATGATTTGTCATTAGATTGGTATTCACTAAATGGGTATCCTTATTCCAATAAGAATTGTTTTAGTTCTTTTTTTAAATATATATGAAAGTCATAGAAAGATAGTGTAGTTGATATTCAAATTGCTTGCTCAACGTTCATTTGTAAATATGTCATGTATATTCATGACGAAAACACATTAATAACTTTTAAAAATTGTAGTTGTTACCATTTGGGCCATAATTTCTTCATTTGTCAAGCAGTTTCTTTAACTGACAATAAGATCTTCATTGCGTCTGGGTTTCGTGTTCAACATACAATTTCATGTATGTTATAAATATCCTTAATGTGACCCCTCTGACCATATCCAATTTCAGGAGGTATCAATACTATTAACGGTATCTATTTTTCTGCCCTAGATGTGCAATTCGACAATAAATGTCTTTTCGGTGATGCTCGAGACCAGTATATTCAAAATCTTTCATCGAAGAACAGAATCGGTCATGTTTGGACGATATATAATTTTAGGGACACGTTTGAGCAAAATGGACACTTTTGTAAGGACGGACACGTTTGAAGATGTACTATATTAACTAAGGATGTTCACATAATAAAAATTAAGATTGTTGTTAAAATTTCCAATAATACGATAAGTGTGCAATTGTTTGTGAAATTATGCATGCTTTGTACATGATTAATACGACAAACTTCTTCAGTTATTTAAAATAAGTATATTACGTTTTATAAATAATAGAAGGCACAATGTTCGTTTATGTAAGATTTGCATATCATCTTCATTTAGATTATCTCAACATTTTCTACATTTGACAAGTCCTATTATGTCCTAGTAGTTTACAGTGCATATTATCAGGATGTTTATTTTCTTTAATTGTTTGTCGGTGTAGTTATGAGTGTGGGGAACATAGTATGCCCGGCTAGCTTCTACAGTCGAACCAGAACATTTGAATTTACAGACAGTATGTATGTACAGACTGTTTGTAAGTATATAAAAGTGGGCATACGATTATTTTCAACGTTTATATAAATGAAAGGAGGTTGCACTGAATAATGTGTATGCAACCGTGGTGACAATTCGACAAATCCAGTAGTTCGTAAAGCTAACTTTAAAGGGCCCAGACATCAAAATATGGAACGAACATTATTATGTCTGTCTTCGAGAGTTGAGGCCAGTAAAAAGCGACAAAATTAAGTAAAACTGCCCCTATTCATGTCATTACAAACTTTAATTGACATTGAGTGGTTTTAAAATAATCTAAATTAAAACTCTTGTGCAATACGGGATGATTTTTTTCTAGAGAAAAAAAACTATCGATGTATCGAGACTATAAGTGTAATTAGAAATAGATGATGGTTAAACATTTTTATTTCCTTTGTATTATTCAACACGAAACTGTAAAAAGTTCCAAATGGTTATATACTCTCAGAAATTTGTTTTATTCAATTTTTGATTGATGCACGACATTCAGATTTACATCGCAAAGAGGTTTTACTGTGAATTTAACAACGAGACAAGGCAAGAAGTTAAACTTACCGCAATACTTCAGACAAATGAAAACAAACAAAATGTACTTCTTTAGCAAAGAGAACGTTTAAGAGAAAAATTATCATGATTCCAAAATTTGCAGCGCTTTCTTTATTTTTAGGAAATCCTTTGTCAGCAACAACATTTTTAAGTCATGTTAATGATTAAGTGTAGCATGTGTAAATAAACTTGTTTTGGTGAGTTATAATGCCCAAAAAATCATATTAACATTTGAAGATTTTATATATAACACTGTATTTGAATTACATATGTATCCATTGTATTCCTAGAAATCCGTCTATATATATTGGGGATCATTTTCAACTGAATGGAAGTAGGAAGATATGGATGAACAATCTAGGTTGCTGGGGAACTGAGGATGATCTTGGACAGTGTAACTTTTCTCCCTGGGGACTTAATAATTGTTCTCATCAACAGGATGTTGGTATAGCTTGTGGTTAGTTTTATATGTTTGATATTTTTTGCATTAACAATAATGTAAAGTTACATGTAATAAACAAGGTATGTGGTTGAACTGGGAATTGGCTAGATGATGAACCATTTTATTTAAGCTTATTATAAATTTTATGTAGTATATAGTATATTACTCAATATAATCTCTATTCTTAAACTTACATTGGAAACAATGTTCGTCTTCATTTCTGCAATGACAATGACGTTTTAAAACAATACCTGGATCAAAGCAGGGAGATCATCAGTTAGATACATGAGAGAGTTAAACATTTGAGCCGGTTTTGACTGAATGCGGACGTTTGTATTACTTCAATACATATCGTTTTACTAACACTTGTACAATTCGTCTTTTGTAATACTGATTTACTGAGTAAATAAAAACTGAATTTCATACTACGTCTAATATATGATCCTTTATGTACGTCATCTAAGTTAGGAACCATATCAATACTTGGCTTTATTTCTATCCCAGTGTTCTTGCTCAAGTAGAATTATGAACTGATTTCAGATCTCTTTAAATTATTTACAATTTGTCTAGGATCAGAGAAGACCATACGCTGATCTGTCGAAATATTTAAGTTTTTTCAGTTAATTGTTGGATTGATATCATATTGACGTGTATCATACATCTCTTTTTTTTTAAATGCAGTGTACGATTTTTTATTTTATGAATTAATTTTTTTTGGGACGTTTTCACGAATTAAGAATACCATTAAAGGACAGAAAACGAAGTTAAATAAGTTAAACATAGTTTCTCTCTCAAACGTTAGTTTGTATCTGTATCCCTATAATTTGTATATTATCAGCCAAACTGTAAAGTGTGCATGCACTTGACATTCGTTTGTTTTAATTAGGTCAAACTAGATGATAATAACCGTTGCATATTTTATATATTGTTTATGTATTCATTGTTTCAGGTATCAGTGTACGATTAATTGGAGGAGCTTCCTATAACGAAGGGAGAGTAGAAATTCACCATGCAAACGAATGGGGAACTATTTGCGAAACAAATTTCTCAAAGAATGAAGGAATGGTTGTCTGTCGTATGCTGGGCCTAGACACTGAGTAAAATTATTGTTTTACATTAAGCTATAGATTTTAATAAATACGCGTAGCTGTACATTGTAGGTACATAGTGAGTAAAAGATTCTTTTTTTAAAAGTCTGTACGATGTATGAAAACTACAACAATCTCATCTTAGGTTTAGAGTAATAATAGCGTTAGTAAATTTGAGTTTTTGCAATGTTTGAATGTTCGAAACCGAGAAACAAATAAAAACGCACCAATATTCTTGTAGGGACTTATATTATAAGCTTTAAAAAAAACAGAAAAAAAATAAATAGGTCACCGTGCTTATAAGAAAGAAAGAAAAACCTCATTTTTGTTGTTACCATGGAAACTTTTATGCAATATTTCTAGAAATTATTCAATTCAGACATAGCGATTGACTCAAATGGTGGCAAACAAAAATGACAGATTTTCCTCATACTTTGTGGACTTAAACCTCATTATATGGGTATTTGAAAAATACAATAACATTTGGGTGTCACCAACCATCCAAGAGATTTTTCCCCGACTGAAACACGGTTTCAAATAGGGTTATTTCTCTATGAAATATAGGAAAATGGGCAAAAAACTTCTTTGGTTGAATATTCACAGCAAAAAAAAAAAATGACAGACGTTCACCATTTTTTATGATTGAATAGCCAGATGTCTATATTTTGTAAAATTGGAATAAAATGTGGGGGTCACAGGCAATATAAGATAATTATTTTACTTCTTATGACCAGTTTACCATGGAAACGGACTGTAACTGTTATAATTCAGACAAAAATACTTATGGAGAAGTTTGATATAAACAAATCTTTAGGAGTTTCCATGAGAATTTAATAAATTTGGAAGGGTAATTAAGTACTATATACAGATTGATATAAACAAATCTTTAGGAGTTTCCATGAGAATTTAATAAATTTGGAAGGGTAATTAAGTACTATATGCAGATGAGAAAGTTGATTTAATGGATTACCCGTTGTAAAACACGGTCTTGTCGATTTCTTCATTTTAGATAGCGGCAACATATTTCAGACAATTTCTATTAGAATTAATCGAAACTTTGCATGATTATTGAGTAGCATGTGTGGATGTGCAAGTAACCTAAGTTTGTTTTATCATACAGACTTTAGAGCTTTCAATGGTAAAACAAGGACTAAGCTATTTATGAGTGCGCTATATAAGTCTCCTTTCTGAGGAGCACCATCATGATATAATGATATATGGTGTAAAGGAGACATTTATCACACAGGATAGGCACTTATTAATTTGAGCATTTACCTTTCCAGTTTCCCAGTCAGGCTGTGTTATACTTGTTATTACTACTTTCTAACTATGTAGGGGTGTGTGCAGGTTGTTTTTTTAGGGGGGGGGGGGGGGGGGGTGTTGAAATCTTTTTTAATGTATGAATGAGCAGCTGCGACATACAGTACACATACATTTTGTATATTTTTTTTTAATATATTAAAATGCTTACCCTTATCATATTTTTATCATATTTTCCATGTTAATTTCTCACCCTTATTATATATTATCAAGCTTGAAAGAATTTCCATTATCACCGACTCATTCGTACCACTCAGTACATATCAAGCGTAAAGGGAAAAAAAGGGATCACAAAAGAAAAAAGTCACAAATCTGATATAAAATAAGATTCATTTTGTACAAGTCAACTGTTTAAAAGTATTTCATTTGTTTTTCTTTTTTTACATTGATACGGAACTTTGAATAGTAAATGAAAGAGATATTTAAAATAAAATAATTCTAAGGTTTAAAGTTTTATTATCTGGCTAGACAGTGGATGACTGACATGAAATATAAACTGTTAACTAAATGCAGTAATCAATAATTAGTTAATAACCATCTGTTTAATTTAAAAACAAACTTGAAATTTCCGTATGAGAAATGAAGGCTTGAGAATAAATACAAAGCAATTTCAAAAATGTAATATATATTTCCAATGGGCATAACTCTGTATTAAAGATTTGATCGGTACTAATTTTCAAACTTGTCCGAGACATCTTTATATAAACCTTTGATATAAATTTTATCAAAATATGGCAAATTTTATACACATGAGAGCGCTTACAATACAATTGTCCTTATAATTAATATTTCCAAGGGGCATAACTCTTTTAAAAATATTTGATCGGCACTGATTTTTTAACTTGTCCGAGACATTGCTGATTTAAACGTTTTATATCAAATTTAAAAACTGGTTTCTTATATCTTCAATTGTGATGATTAAATACCAGTTTTTAATGTTTTATATACCTTAAACATCAATCTATCAAAATAGAATGTTATGTTGTGTACCATACTGCTTGCCTTTGCTAGTGATTAAGTGATTAGTGAGTTAAGGATCATATATGTTGCAGATCTATTGTGAAATGGCATTTAAATCTCGATATGGGGAAATATCTGACACAAAATTTATGTCTATATGTATTTCCAACATGTTTATCTTTTTAGTCTTAGATTTGTGATTTTTTTATTATTTGTTTTTGAAATTGAATTAGCTGTCATATATGTACTTTATGTCTTTTGTTTTAGGGATGTATGAAACCATGCCACGTCCGGTTTGTGTTTTTTGCTTTGTATCGATCTGATGAGTTAAGAACTTTTTCAACTGATTTTGATAGTTTGTTCTTATGTTGTACTGTTACAACACTGTCCCGGGTTAGGGGTTGTCACCTTCAAACATGTTAAACCCCAGCACATTCTAAAAGTGCCTGTCCCAAGTCAGGAGCATGTAATTGGATGGTTGTTGTTAATTGCTGTTTCTCGTATTTGTTTTTCGTTTATTTGTTTGTCAAGTTTGATCTTGTGTTGTACCTTTACACTACTGTCCCATGTTAGAGGAGGGTTTGATGCCTTCAAACAAGTTTAACCCCGCCATATTCTATATGTGCCTGTCCAAAGTCAGGATCCTGTAGTTTAGTGGTTGTTGTTGGTCCATGTCGGTCATATGTGTTTTTCTTAAATTGTTTTGTTAATAATTAGACATTTAGTTTTCCCAATTGAACTGTTTCATAGTTTTCATGTCAGGACCTCTTATAGCCGACTATATAGTATGGATTTTGTCATTGTTGAAGGTGGTACGATTGCCTATAATTGCTTACTTTCATTTCATTTTACCTTTGGTGGATAAATGTAGTTGTTTATTGTCCTTATTTTTATATTATGAAGTCAGTATAATAATAATAATTGTCTTTATTGACTGGTTTACCACATATTTTCTCTGTGGTTACATGCTCCAATTGGCTTTTTTTAAAGTTAAAAGTACATTCATAAGTGATTCAGAAATAATAGTATCATATTGCGTAGAAGGTGCGAAAATTTAACTCCTATACCACCTTTATTCTGACTTTACGTGTATGATATGAATAATTATCAAAACAAGCTAAATGTTTACTTACAGATACTGTAATATAAAAAGAGCGTCGATATATATTATTTATACGTGTTAATTATGCTTTTGGGTTCATTTCTTACACATAAACGTTCAACTTGGATGTAACAATGTAGAAGCAATTTACTGAAATCGACAACAACAGTTAAAAATGCGGTATAGTTTCGTACATTAGATGCAGCCTCATATTTTCATGGCGTTAAGTAATACAAGAGGTTTCTCAAAATTTACGAACGAACAAAAGTCGCCCTAACTTGACGTAACTTGCCGTAACGAGGAAAGAGGGAGCATTCATTCTAATAATATTGGGCAATCGGATGTTCACTCCCTTTAGAAATGTCTTTTACATAAAACTATTCATTCAGGTTTTTCTTAATCCATTTTGAGTTGTAGACATACAAATATATTGACTTGATATATTATATATAATATACAATTCACGATTCAATCAACACAGTAGTAAATCTAATTTATCAATAAATTTTGGCGAAGAATATGAAATATTTAGACCAAGGACAGAAATCGTACAAGAGATTTTGATATACATGACATCATATTGAATATTTTAGTACATACATCTGAAAAAGGGTTTATGTAGAACTTGGGGATGAGAGGGCTAGGAATCTTTTTTGAAAACTTATCTAGGCTCAGATCAAAGGTAAACAGTCCTGCGCAAAAATGGGGTAAAACAAATCTAGGAGTGAACGCCTCTAGGAAAAATTGGTTTTTAATTTAAAAAAAAAAAATCCTCGGATTAGAGATAATTTCGTTGTCCCCAACCCTTAAAATACAAATGATCACTTCTTCACCTTAAATGAGTATTACTGCTTTATATTCTAGCTAAACTAGCATACTCAGGAAGATAAATAAAGGGAAATATTGAATAAATATTTGAAAAAAAAACCAGTTAACTTGAAAAAGGTGTTCTGTAATGTATTGTGATTTTGTTTTTTTTTTTAATTTGTTTTGTTTCATGGCCTTTCTTATTCTTTGAGTGTATGTTTTTATTGTCGTACACATATAAGTATAAATTAATTTATATTGTTTCTTTTTTGTTTATTGTTTTCTTATCTTCGTTGAGCTTTTATGGCATATTATTTATATTTTCTTCTGCTTTTATATTTCCTATTAGTCACTTTTTATTTTCGGCAAACAATGTACCTTTATAATAAATATATGACTATCAGTTTTGTTGGTGCTGTATGTTGTATCACTCATACTTTCAATAAGAATACACATAATAAAATTAGGAATGGAAATAGGGAATGTGTCAACAGGGGCAGATTTAGGGGGCAGGGTGCCCGCCCCCCCCCCCCCCCTTTTGTGGAAAAAAAATGTTGATTATTTAGGTAATCAATGAAGCATGACTGATCGGGCGCCTTCTAATGGCAGTCAGTGCCTCCCCCTGCTCCTTATGAAAATTTCTGGATCCGCCACTGGTCAAAGAGACAACAACCCTACCAAAGAGCAGAAAATATTATTTACGATTGATCGAGTGCACCTTTATATTTCTGTAACTGACTCCCAAAAATATTTAAAAAAATTAAATAAATAGCGGTGTTAACGACATATATATGAAAGAATGCACAAAACATACCGTCTTATCTTACTGTAAGGAGTGATTCCTAAAATTTATTATTGAATACTATCAAATAAATGTGGGAATGAATTATGAAATTGAAATGCCGTAAACGACATCTTATCTCTTTACCCGTTTTTATTAATATAAATTTTTATCAAAGTTGCTTTACACTTATACATGCATTAACCTGAATCGGTAAATATGAAAAATGTGTTATGGTTACCAAGTTTTTGTATTAGACCTTTCTTACTACCTTTGTTTATGAAGTGAAAAAAATTCATTTCACTGTGACTTTCAAAATTCAATTTGTGTTATTCGTCCACAAAATATGATAGGATAAGATATCTCTACTTTGTTTGAACTTTCAGAACAAGCTAAGTCAAAGTTCACTGCTGATATGGCCTATAAATCCATGCAAAACCTTTGCAGTCATTTTCTTGGACACGAAAATGACGCTCATAAGTATCAGCAACTAGGACCAATTGGACCTGGCGCAGCTTTAGACTTTCCTGCTGAGTGCTTTATTTTAGGAGACAGCATTTACCCAAACCATTTACTCTAGTTACCATATAAGGCCGCCGAGATTTTAATATATAATGAAAAGAACACACAAAGGCTATAACGCGGCGAAAATTAGAACGTTTCCGTGTCGCTGTGATTTGGTATATTAAATTAGTTTATTCCGTTTATATAATATTAGTTTCTCATAATACCAGTATATGGATTCGAATACAAATAAATCTTGGACGCAAATATTTAGCTTATAAATCTAAATATTAAATAATTTAAATAATCAACGCTGTTCCATTCACGACAGCTTATGATAAAACAGTCTGTCATTATTATACTTATGAAGAAATTGACTGGAATCGAAAAAGATAGCTACATATTCGTTTTACAAATTTGGTACAATTTTGAATATATATCCAATGAAATATTTAAATGAACTACTAATTTGTTTATCAGACCAAATAATTTATAACAGTTCGAAGATTTACTAAATTGTATTAAGAATTATAGGATAAATTATGACGGTATGATTCCACTTATATGACTACAATGAAAAAAAAAATTAAAAAAAATGAGCATCTTGCATCCAGCTTTTTGTTTAATTATTGTCCTTTAAAGATATGTATATGGGTGAACATATCTATTTATACAGGTTATTCTTAATTATACTGTTCTTGTTGAAACATTGTGGTGCATAGTTTTTTTTTATAAATTAAAATTCGCTTATTTTTGGTTTGAAATGTTTCTTTTTTTTCTGTATTAAATCTGATTTCAGCATTTCATTAGCTCTTATCTTCCTGCTTTGCTTTATAGTAGTATGCAATATCTTTGCAGCGCAACCACTAAACAAAACGCAGAAAAAATATAAACAAATAAAGTTTTCTTTTTGTTCATAAATAAATTCAACTTGATTGAGAAAAATCAGTGAATCGTTTCGTAATTCCACAAATATACTGTGTGCAAAATTGAAATTAAAAAAAAAATATATGATGTTTAGTTGCTTCCAAAGTTTCAAATATCACCGAAGAAGTAAGAATATAAAGAGATGTAACATAATTAAGTTTTTAATTTTAATAAGGTATTTTCTTTCATCTTATTAGAAATGTAACAGTTGTTTCATCGTCAACACATGGCAATGGAAATCAGAGTATCGAGATCGAAGATTTGAAATGTACAGGATCAGAATCACATATTGCAGCATGTAGATTTCGTGGTTGGGGCCATGTCGAATGTATCAGCGGGGGTGCAGTCGGTGTTATATGTGGTAAATAAATATCCTGCCTAAATGATATTACTGCTTAAATCAGCATGATCAGTTATTCATTCAAGTTTTCATTTTAGACTTTCGTGTATTTTAATTGAATGTTGCTGTTAAGAAATATAATCATAATAATTACGTTTTAAATACGTACATTCTTGTTTTTCGATCAGACATTGACTTAAGATGCATGTTTTGAAGATAACTAAATCGATTTAAAGTCGTGTAAAAAAGAGTCCATACAAGTATACTTCGTAGAAACCTTTCAATTGTATTTATCACAAAAACCAAAGAGTTTTTAATGTTTTTTAGTGTTTCAGCCAAATAAAAGTCTCGTTGGGAAAAATTGTGTGGTATTTTTCTATCCGTTCAATAATAAAAATATAATTTTCAGGAGGAACAAGGATGCGACTTGCAGGCAGTATCCGTCCATCTGAAGGACGCCTTGAAATATTTCATAACAATGCTTGGGGTACAGTTTGTAGCGACAACTTCGACACACTGGATGCTTCAACTGTTTGTAAAATAATGGGATATGAGACCAGGTATATTTCTTTTTATTTCATGATTCATTTTAACTGATTCAATAGGTTGAAACCACTAGAATTTTGACGTAAGAATACATTTGCATAGTAATTTCCTAAATTTCAAAATGCAAACACGACCCTAGTAAAATGACCAATCGACACAATTAACTACAACGCATTGAGGGCTACCAGACATTTACTTTCAATTAATAACACTTGAATTAGAATTTGGTAGAAACAAGTGTCGTAATTTGTATCTTGGAATCTCATGTTTGAATTGTTTGTTCGTTAAATGTTATACATGTTATGTATACAGCACAATCTTCAATTTGTATGCCCAGATTTAAAAAATGACCTCTATGTATTCGGGGGAATATAAATGTGCTAAATTATTCATATCGTTATACGATAGTGTAACTCATCTGTTCAAGTGAAGTTTAATATTTGGCTCGGTTACAAATCTAAGCTAGTAGTCGGTTACAACACCCATTCCTTTCTGTCGGTCTGTATAACATTTATATTAACAAATGATATACAGAGAAATCAGCGTACACAAACTCAGTAATAGGTATTTAAAATGACAAGAACGCCGTTGCCATTTTATTTTAAACTAATGAGTGTATTTCCCTTTGGTGTCTTTTGCCTCTGATTTAGAGATACGCTTTTGTATTATATGATACCAAACATGTTAAAACGAAAATAACTGCGTCGTACACAGTAATATCAGCCATTACATTTGCAAGTAATTGCATGACGTAGCTTCCTTAACATGACAGGAAACTTCAAAGTCTTGCACTAATTCTAAAGTATAATATGTAGATCCAAATGTCCTAAATACAAAAGAAGAAATGATACAGTTTAAACAAAATAATGAAAATATCAACAATAATTAATATAAAAGAAAAACAACTGAAATACGTAGAACAGTTAGAAAAGCAACACTTATCGTATTGCAGTAGTTGTTCCGAAGATTGGATACTCATTTTAATATAAACAATCTTTAAGGTATCCGTATGCCATTGGACAAGCTTTCTTTGGTGAAGGTACAGGAAAAGTATGGTTGGATGAGATAAACTGTAACGGGACAGAGGATGACATATATAAATGTGGATCAAATGGTTGGGGTCGAACAGATTGTGGACATTCAAAAGATGTATCAATTCTTTGTGGTAATAATTGCTCAATTTTTACCGTGATCATAATTTTATTGTAAAAACAATATATAAATTTATTGCACATCGTCCCTTCATATATTTGATAAAGTAGTGCTATAAGGGCATACGATACAGTAACAGGGGAGGTAATGACGTTGTTAACGTATTTTTTTTGTTTTCGCGACGTCAAACTATGACGTATGGGGCGGGGGGGGGCAATTTTCGATTGAATTTATTCAGTAGCTTGAAAACGACCCCTTTTCTTTAAAATAACATTTGGCTTGATAATGTATGAAGATTATTTGTGCTAATTTTCACGAACAAATCACAGATGGGAAAGTTTTAAATTAGATAAATATACAGCAAAAAATGCCGTTTTTTTCTAATAAAATCATGAAAATTTAATAAAAAGTAATTATTTCTAAAGAATTATTACATAAGGAAACTGAGTTTTAGATTAAATGTCCAAAATTTCGACCCCATTTATCTCTAAATGTGGAACGTGAATATACATTATTTTTATATATTTGAATTGTCTAAGTGAAAAATAGCTTGTATGCAAATGTTCGTAAAAAAATCACCATAGGATCAAAACTGTATCGTTTGCCTTAATTGCTTCTTATATCTAAATGGCAAAGCACAGCTTTAAACGCAGGTCACACATCTTAGCAAACTAATTGCGGATCTTACAGTTTAGAACTAGGTTTGAATGCAATTCGCCATCACAGTTTAGAAACACTTCCAGTGCAATTCACCGTAACAGTTTCATACCAGTTATATTGCAATTGGCATTTACGGTTTTAAGACAATTTTGAGTGCAATGCGTTGCCGATAAACCTTAATCTGTACATTACAACAGTCTGTGCCGGTTATATTTAAGGTATAAACATTCATTGTTTAATTCAGATACAATACAGAACAAACATTTCGCAACTGCAGGACAAATCAAGATTAAATAAATAACTATATTGTATGTTAAGCTTGGTATACATTGAACATTGATTTTACAGTCAAGCATTTAGTTTACCTTGGGAGGCCAAGTGGTGTCATGTAGCCAGATTTTACTTTTTTTGGATAGAATAAGTTAAGCATACAATATTTAAAAGCTATTGTCATGCAAAACAATTACTTAAAAAATATATTATTTCATTTTTTTGGTGTCAAAAATTCACAAATCTGAAATTCTGTGAAACGGTTCTTCTCTTTCCTTTCATCAAAACACTTTGAAATGATCAAATGCTTTCAGCATCAAACTTTGTACAAGACTTTCTAGAATTTGTGTAGGCTTCAGACTGCTTGTGTGCGCTTCCGACGTTTTTGATAGTTTATGTTTTTGAAAACCTAATGGAGTTTCCTGAATACTGTCACATTAATGGAGAATAACCCTGAGATGCGATGTAACCGAGATAGATTGATTTGGCCTTCCAAATCCTTTATTGGAACGCCAGTGGTAAATTTTGTGTAGAAGCAACGCGCTACAGGCAAAAAAAACTTTGATGAAGTTCAATAAGCAATGTACATATCATGTACATGTTAAGATGACATAATTACATAGTGCATTCTTGACTAACCCGTTAGACCAATAAAAAGGCTGTTAAGGAGGTGGATGAACATGCAAAATGAACACATCCACACAATACCACAGATATTTCAGTTATTCTTTCGTCGTATCCGAATCTACACTGTGTAAGATGAATCATGCATAATACTACGATGACTTCAACCATGCAACTATGTATATATCTACGTCATCCAGATATTGGGGGAAAATAAATTAATGTATGAAACATAAAGAATACATATTATACCGATATTTTAGATACTGTATATGTAATTCTATGTATGTCTGATGCACTCTTTATTTCATTTATGTCAGATACAATGGTTCGATTAGCTGGAGGATCTAAATCTGCAAATGGTAGAATTGAAATACTTCACAATGGACTATGGGGTACCATATGTGATGCAAATTTTGACCAGGCCACAGCGACAGTCATTTGTACTATGCTAGGTTACAATAACTCGTAAGCTTGAAATTGAAGTAAAAAATGCAGATTACAGCTTATAATTTGGATCTACATATCTGATACCACAAGTAGAAGACATTTGGAAATTGAATTTCCTCTAAATTCAAGTTTCCTGAAATTGTCTGTCCTTATTAAATGTATATATATTGATATATATTCAATAAGGCTTTGTATTTTTTCGGGTTAAGTTGCAGATATTTTAATGGCTGTAATATCATAGCGTGTACACAACTAGTTACATTCGGTAGTATATATATTTACAATACTAAAAAGCAAATATGCATTCACACAAGTAGAAATATGAAAAAAAAGTTCGAAATCCACTAACATTACTTTTATTAACTACATTTTTCTCCACTTCTCCATTTATATACAAGTATGTAATTATGTATATAACTTTTTGGAGTATTTTTGTTTTAGCGATGCAGTCATGTATCCACATGCTCAATATGGACCCGGAACAGGGAAGATATTTTTCACCAACCTCCATTGTGCTGGAACAGAAAAAGACTTAGAAAACTGCAAATATTCTTCCTGGGATAACTCACAATGCACTCATAACAATGATATGTCAATAGATTGTGGTATAAAGTTAATTTTTTAATTATAAACTATATTATAAATTATATACAATGGCTAACAAACAAAAAAACTAAGTTATTGTTATTAACACTATAATAATAATTATATAATATTAATACTACATGTACAACTACACATACATGAATTGCTGCTTCTGTTGCTACATGTACTACTACTTGATAATTACAATAGTTTCAGTTATCAATAAGGCTACCCATCATACAGGAAAACAAAATGGTCGATTTCAAAATGATGACGCTAACAATTTTATCCATGCTCAATATCTGTATCACAGTGCGATAAATATATGACTAACTTGTCTAAATGGGAATTTCAGTATGTTTTTAACCAAATTGTTCTATTTTATCGGTGGGGTGGTGTTACTTCGTTAACGCACACACACATTTTTTTTCAGAATTCAATAAAGTTATTTAATTTGAAACCTATAATCATTCGTTTTTGTTCCTATAATCTGATTTTTTTAAACTTCCCTATTTTGAACGAACATGAAAACATTATAACCTTTCTTCATGTTCTTCTGAGGTTTAATGTCTATTTAACTAGTATATAGATGATGGGTTATTGTAATTCACGCCAGTTTAGCATAACTATTGAGGGGGATGTTTGTCTGATTGATTTTTTTTTATGGGCATATTACGACGACGACGATGACGTTGACGATGATGATCAAGATGATGTTCTGGGGTATACAAAAATGCAAGGAATATTATTTAAGGTTACTTCATGTTCACCGGTTTTACTCAAATTCTTATATTCGACGTAAAACATACTAAAACGCATATCCAAAGTATATAAAGACTAAAATAAACAATCTGCGATGCGTAGACTCGATAGTAAATATCAGCATTTCGTGTGTATTTTAGTCTAGACGCCATCTAATTAACTATCGAGGTGACCTCCAAAGATTGCCGATGGTCATATAACCCGAACTAAACATAAACATAGATATAAATAGATTGCGAACTCGTGCAATTGGATTTTACTAGGTGTGTTTGATTTCATACTACAGGATAAAAAATGTTAACAATCCCTTTTACCAGTATAAGAATGAGCTTTTATAGATCGAACCAGTCAACCAAATGGTTTACCCTTGTTTCACTTTCGTTGTTTACATTATTTTCCATTTAATAACTGAACACGCCTATATCATTCGTTACCCATCTCTAGCTCTAGGGATCAATTAAGGTTCACATGAATACAGATTCAATGAGGAAGAATTATTCACATGCAAGTGAATAAATCATTAGCACTGTTTCTTTGCTTATTATGACAAAACTGAACCAAACTGTCTGTTAAAAGCGAATTATTATTTCACTATATCACTTTCAATAATGATTGAACAAAAAAAAAATCATGTTTAATTTTTGTTATATCTCGTAGCTAATGACCCTTTAAATGAATCGTATTGCAAAGAGCATATATATTTTTTTCAATTTTGCTGACTTTAAATCAGATATTCACAATCAGTTTATGTTCGTTTTAGCTACTCCTGTACGACTGCTTGGTGGACGAGGTCCATTTGAAGGTACTGTAGAATTGTATCATTTAGGAAAATGGGGGGAAGTTTGTGATACCAACTTTGACGTTAAAGATGCTGAAGTTATTTGCAGAATGCTAGGTTATACAGCCGGGTAAGTTTAAATAAAGGACTATAAAGCGATTTTAATGATAGAGAAAATCCAATTGTCTTCATTTTATCTGTTAAAAGGAGAATACCATTCTGCAATTAACGTTAACTGAAAAATCCTAGACTGTCATTTAAGATTTTCACGCTTCATCTCCGGCAAATAAGCATCAACAGGGTCCAGGTTTAATTAATCCTGTTTCGTAACAAGAACAACAAAAAACATTTAGTTTAAGATAGCAAAAAGTATATAGTTTTTCAAACATTTGTTCCTATGAACTATTCATGCTTATTCGATACACAGCTGGTCGAGACCGGAATTACAAAAAAAAAAAATGCGAAAATGACTTAGCTTATGTTTCCGGGAACACAAATAAAGTAAAAAACCGTTTGATGACAGAAATGTTTTTCATTTTTTCGAGGAAAATGCAGAACACCGATTTATGCTTAAGTTGCAAATGTTTGGAAATTTAACGGTAAGCGGTTTCATTGATGTCGATTGTTCTATAACACGAGAAGAAGAACTGTAGTAAGACATATCTCGTTGCCAAGTTTTGTGATGTGAGTAGAAAAATGCCATATAAAGACCCATAAGTCTGATCTTTTGCGAAATAAAATGAAACGTTTCTGTGTGGAAATGGGGTAATTAAGTTTTATGATTTTTGATATTTAAAATTTCTATTATTATTTCGAAACTATTATACTTAATTCAACCCTTAAACACAATGTGTTTATCGTGCTCTACAGTTAATGCATTGCATTTAATGATAGCCTAGAGCAAAAATAATTTGGTACCAATAACGCGCGAAACTACTTTGTGGATCACCAGAGATCAACTATGAATACGAAAATGAAGCATACTTGTTTGGAGATCGACCATGTTTACTTCTTTTTGAGAAACATTTATTGTTGTATGTTTTTTTTTATTCCACATTGGCTAGAGGTATAGGAGAGGATTGAGATCTCACAAAATATTGATAGTCTTGTATGTTTTTTTTTATCTTGGTTCATTTATATGTATCGGAGCTTAGTGTGACGTGCATTTTCGCTGAATTAGTATACAGTATTGTTTAAGGTCCAGCCGAAGCCCGATGCTGGGTGTAGGTATTTTTCACTAAGTTGAAGATCGATTGGTGGCACTGGGCTGTTTTCTGCTCTTTTATCGGATTGTCTCTTTGACGCATTTCTCGTTTCCATTCTCAATTTTATGGTAAACTATATACAAACTAATTAATACGAAAAATACTAAAATTTATTTGAACACTTTAAATAAAGAATACCACGATTGCTGAACAGTACTGACAGTGGAACAGGATTAGTTTGGATTGATAATCTGCATTGTAATGGGGATGAAACAGATGTCGCTTTATGCAAATCGGATGGTTTTGGATCGATGACATGCTCCCATAAAAGAAAAGCAGCAATATACTGTGGTATGCATATTGTTAAACAATAATTATTTCTGAAACAAATAAATCTTAATTGCTTTTCTAAAGTTACGTACTTTCTTGTAGGTAAAATGTTCTGAACTCTATATATCAATGAAAATGCATACAGATTAAAATGTCTGATCAACATAAATAAACACTCTTTTGAAGACTCAAATAGAAAATTGGTTATATTCATTCTAGGTCAAGATATTCAAGTCCGAATTCATGGTGGAAAAGGTTCTTATGAAGGAAATGTTGACATTTTTAAAGGAAACAAATGGTATCCTGTATGTCAAGAAGGTTTTAGCATGTCTGCTGCTAAAGTGGTTTGCAGAACGCTTGGCTTTCCGGACAGGTTATTTTTGTTATTTTTTTTAAAGGCGTTTTACATAGATTACACGAAACATTTTATGATCGATACTTTCGTAACTGTGTACATCGTTCATTGCTGTAATAAGTATTGTATTACCAAATTATATTTTCCCATTATTATTTAGTCTTTATATTTTTGCTCTTTTTCTCTATTCGTTATATCTTTTAAGCCATTGATGTTTTCTGTTACCTCAAGCTATGTCCTCATTTAATCAGCAACAGTTTTGTATATCTTACATGTTACATTGTAATAAAAGTAATACCTGTAAGTAACTATGATTCAGAAGAACAATAAAAATGAAAGAAATCGAACAAAAAGTTTATTTTCTTAACTTTTTAAAGTCCGATCGATCGATTGTTTTTTTTTTTACGACAGCAATGATCCGGAACTACTAAACAGTAGCAATGGTTATTTTGTTGACAATATTACTGAGTCTGGACAATTACTGTCTTGTTCAGGATCAGAAGGAGATATCGGATTGTGTCAATTAAAAGAAACAACAAACAACTGTTCACAACAAATCATAAGATGTCGTGAGTAACTTTTATATTTAGATAAAATATTACTAATTTAAATAGTTATTATAAACAAGAAAGTAAAACAAACAAACATTCGATCATGTGAAAACATTTGAAAGATGATTTAACTGATTTAATAGAGAAAACTTTGGAAAGAACATACTTATTTTATGTTACATATTACATAGAAGTCAAGATCATATTCAGGCAAAATATAAAAAAAAGGATTTTCGAACAGTATAAACGTAATGTAATCATAACATTATAAGGTAGGCACTCTATTTTCGGTAATCAAATTCGGGTAATATTTATATTGATTTTTTTTAATATGTTAAACTTTATATTATTCGTAAAAAAACTAGCACACAATTGATTGACCGATTAAACTTGAATTGTTTAAAGGGGTTGAAATTATTTCAAAAGAATACTCTCATATCACACCCGCTTTTTGGTGTGGTTCGTGTCGTTCTGTCTTTATGTTGTGTTTTATATACTGTTGTTTGTCTATTTATCTTTTTCTTTTTTTACCATGGATTGTCAATTTATTTTCGACGAGTTTGAATGTCCCTTTGGTATCTTTCGAATGAGCAATAAACATACTTCCTTTATAATGAATCACACGTCCTACTTTGCAGAAATAATTATATAATGTATGACATCATCTGTTGACCTTAATCTCATTGAATTATTTAAGCCCGAATAGCTGCACGACTAGTTAATGGTAAACAACCAAACGAGGGATTAGTTGAAATATATCATAATGGTCAATGGGGTACAATATGTGGTGGAGGATTTAAAAAAGATGACGCGAACGTTATTTGTAGAATGCTTGGATTACAGACTGAGTATGATTAATGCAATGCAAATTATCTATACTGATTATTGAAATTGAAAACTATTTATTTCTTATTGTGGTACGAAATTTAGCTATTGGTGCACTTGACACATACATCTATTTAAGGAAATATAAAAACAATAGTCAGCTGAGTTTATTAGCTTTTTTATAACAAGCTTCCATAATTGCGGATTATTAACAGTTACCTTAATTAATATTTCTTGACAAAAAAAATGTTATAGTGCGTGCTGAAAAAAATAGTTGCCCATGAGATATTATTTTCCGTTCCATTAAAATGTATATTATTGCATTAATCTCGTTAAAGAGATGAACGACTTTCAAATCATACTATCATATCATTTTATCTACTTCTTTTGAAACTACATTTTTTTGGTAAATTGTTTGTTCTCCTGCAACTTATGTTTTATCACTTCTCAAGATAAATCATTTTTTCGTTATAATTATAAAGGGAGCAGGTTTTTCTTAATGAAGAATTTGGAACATCACATGGTCCAGTTTTCCTACAGAACATGTCTTGTACAGGAAATGAGAATGACATATCAGGTTGTTTGCTGAACTGGAAAGTAAACAATTGTTCTAACCAGTCTGCTGTTGGTGTCAGATGTGGTAAGACTAAGCATGAAATTTTCTTCAACGGGAATATGAAATTAAAAATAGAAAAAATGTTAACCAAAAACAGACACAATGAAAACGTATAAATCGAAGAAAAAACAGACGATACCAAATTCAAAAGAAATTCGATGAAAAATTAACAGTAAACTAAAAATACTGGGCAAGACAAACCAAAAAAGGGTTACTCTTAAATGCCCCAGAAGGGTCAGTATATCCTGCCCCAATAGTGAAACCTTCTGTACTTAAAATAGGTTTTTGGACGTGCTATATTCCATTGGAATTAATCAAATGAGGATCCAGAATTAGAAGATCTAAAGTTTGCAGTTTTTGAAATGAACATGCTTGCACAATTTTCATTTAAATTAACAAGATAGTGTTGTCCTTTGCTCAAGTGATAAAAACAATAAATAATTTGTTTATGTATTTGATCTAGTTTTTCTTCCATGTACACAGTAATTTGAATTTTAATAAAGGCGTCATTTGAATTTGCTGAACGTTTGATTATGATATCCCATAATAAATGAGGCATTGTGTGTAAATAGTGTATGTATTGATAAAAAACCCCAAAAAGTCGAACAAAATATTTGTAATAACAATACCAGATAAATTTAAAACTTGCCAAATAAAGGTCTGCAAATGTGACATTTTGCAATTATATGAAAGGTAAATCAAGTATTGGACTGAAACAAATCTGCTGAGAAGAAATTGTGTTTTATTCATCATGCATATTTTACAATTATGGTTATTTTATCACCAGTAATTTTGACGCGGTTGACCGAAAGTTTGAACTAAATAACTTGCCAAACCAGCTGTCAATCATTGTAATGAAGACCGTAAAGCTTTTGAAATGCTAAATCAGCTTTGTCATAACATTACTAGAACAATAATGAAGAAACTGTATATCTCATTTGATAACATCAAACATAGTTACATAACTTATTTGTCGGATGCAATATGTAGTATCAAAATTTTTCACTTGGTCTGTATAGGGAATATGATGTGCTAAATCCAAATTTTAGCATAAATGCAAAATATTTGAATTGAGTTTTTTTTAAGAGCTCTGAATCCTAACAAGGTAACCTTAATATACATTCAAATTTGGTAAAATCTTTTTAGGGCCAACTCCGGTACGATTAGCTGGTGGTGGTGGCCCGTGGGAAGGACGGATAGAGGTTTTTCACAACGGAGTGTGGGGAACTGTTTGTGACACAGGTTTTGGAAATGAAGCAGCTGGCGTTGTGTGCAGAATGTTAGGATTTCTTGATGGGTATGTTGTTTATCATTTAAGTTATAATCAATTCGAAAGTGTATTCATTAACTGGAAGGTACACATATTACATTTTAATAAAATAATATGTATTATAAATATAATAATTAAAAGTGTCATGTTTCATCTCGTTCTATGGTACATGTAATTCACATGTACAGTTTTTTGTTTACTGACAACTCAAACACAATGCTGTCACAACAGATAAAAATCATACAAAATCAGTTTCGAAAGTCAAATTTTTATAATGTACCTATATCTTCGTATATATATGTTTCTCTAATTCTTCGTCAATTTATCCCTTTCTGCACCCATTGTATAAAAAATTTAATCAACGTGTGGTTCGTTTGATCTCAGTTCTTCATTGGTTAAAATCCGATTATGACGTCGAATTAACTTGCTTTCCTCTGAATTTCCTATTGTGACGGCATGAAAAAAGGCGACCATGCCTGATGACGTCACAAAGAAAGAATACATCTTTTTACAGATCATTCGAAAAGACGGAATAAGTTTGCTCGCATAATGTTTGAAAATCATTAGAGAAACAGATTCCACCACCAAATCTCGTGTAATACGATATTTATCCACTCTCCACAGTTAAATTTTAAGTATTTACTATCTTTTAGTTTTTCTAGTTTTCATTGTATCTAATCTTTAAAATAATTATAATTGTAAATTTGATTTAAGTACTACAGACGCATTTGCTCGCAATACTTCTTTTTATGGACAAAGCAGTATGCCTATTCTTCTAGACCAAATATCATGTACCGGAACAGAAATAGATATAAATGGATGCAGAACTAAAGAATGGGGGTATCATTCGTGCGACAATAACAATGAAGCCGGAGTATTGTGCAGTTTGTATTTATATCATTATGTGATTTACCTTAGTTAATAAAATAATGTTTAAACGAAATGCACGAACGTGGATGTTTATGCCCCCCCCTCCATAGAGAGAAGTCAATCATTCTAATCGTATGGTGTACATATAGAAGCAGATTAAGGTGAACCTAAAACATCATTTTTTTTTCTTGTCGGGGGTATTTATGAATGCTATAGATGATGATACAATATGCGATTTTCTTATTCTCTAAGCTCGTACTTTGGCTAACTATCTAAGGTCGTACGATGGATAATGGGTGCTTACATCTCCGTCATTCGATCTCTGGTTAACCGGTGTTTCTTTGGCAATTACACCATATCTTCTATGTTGTTTATCAAATGGATCGAAATTTTGATCTCTTATAAACACGAAAGACTACGGAAAAGCAAAAGTAATAATAAAAATGTGCACAACAACAATGGTATATTTATAATAACAACTGGTCAGGATACCAATAAATTTCTTTCCAAAAAGCAGAACTGACAACAAGAAATGTAAAAGATTGAACCATACCTAATACTTGGGATTAAAAAATTATGTTCTTTGCGCATACTCCATATTGATGCACTGAGATATTTGATACTTACTAAGAACAAATCCTTGTTTTAGAAGAAATTAGGTAAAAACTGTTTTTCCAGTTTAAATAATGTCGATGGGAGTGTAACATCATTTTCCTCGGAGTTCAGTATTTTTGTGATTTTACTTTTTATCAGCATCTGCCCGATAAAACTAAACAACCAAAATAGTAAAGCACAAACCACATCGTTATAATCATTTGTGTTTTAACTAGGAGCAACGAATGTAAGACTTTCTGGAGGATCACACACGATGGAAGGACGAGTGGAGATAAAGATCGACGGGACATGGTCAACATTGTGTGATGAAGAATGGAATGATAATGAGGCAACTATTATTTGTAAAATGTTAACAGCATATCCCTTAAATCGGTAATATAACAGAAATGCATACATTATCTTTATAGAGTTCATTATTTTGACAATTAGGTAGTGAGTGGTTACAGAATATACCTTAATGTATCATGTCGGTTGTATAAGTCAAATCACTCAATTCTAAATTTAAATATTGCTACACTCATATCTCTAAATAAAGTTTGATCACGAATATGTTATTCTTAATTGCTCTGTTCATTAACCGTTTATATGCAGTGACACCGTGTGATTTCCTAGTATGCATATAAAGTAATGATGTCAACCCGATGAAGCATTACATATCGAGTGATACTTGAGTACTGGCTCTACACAAATATCTACACAATGGGAACACAATACTGCGCGTTTTACGATTTGTGGGTCGTTAAATGTTTAACCCTGTACATCATTACTTTGGATCGTCCTGAACATGCACAAAATTTGCCACTGGACGTTAAGTAACCAACAATCAATCAATCATTATTTTGGGCTAGATAATAATAACAATAATCGAATAAAACCCTTTTGAATATAATTGATTACAGAGTTAAACCAGATCCAACAACATTTACATTATCATATCATAAAAGAAAATACATTTCTGAAGATGTTATATGATTAGAAGACACCTATGTGATTTTTCATTGTCCATTTTAACGTTTTTGTGTTCTTCGAGACAATTTCCTGAACTTTTACGGTGCTTCTTGTTTGTCGTTCCCAAACAACAATTCAGGATAAATTCACAAAGGTGAAACAAAGCAGAGCTAATGTCAAATATGTTCAAAGTATTTCAAAACACAAGATTCCGGACGAATTTTAACAATTCCCGACAGACGTACGAAGTTTTCTTTTACCAACGATTATCCATTGATTTCCATAAAACTCCCTAAGTGGCATTCTACAAATATTTTAAAACAACTTTATGGAAAGAAATAAATAATATCCAAAATAAAAAGATAAATCTAGTATAATTTTGGTATTACATACTCTGATTTGGTATGAGTGCCAATGAGACAACTCTCCATCCAAGTCACAATATGCATTATAGGTCAAAGTACGACGTTTGTCTGTTTGTCCGTTTGCATTAAATTGTCAATACTTCTTTTCAAAAACTGTATTTCAAAAACGCTATCATATCATTAAGAATCGTTTTTATAATTTGAAGTGAAACATATAACACAGACATTCCAATAAAACAATGTATACCGTATAACTGGGACTCGGACCATGTTTGTATATTTATTCGACATTATTGTTCTCAAACGATACGTGTCCAACAGCTTTAATAAAAGTTTTCATTCATCATCTAATAATCAACACAACGTACTCGACATTTGTATACTTATTGCAGTTATTTTATAACACTACCAAAAAGCTTCTTCTATAAAACCACATGTTTGATAGGGTTCATTTAATGAATTATTTATATTGTGATTTGTTCCTTACATGTATCATGTATATTTCAACATATACTAAGGGCCTCTTTAAAAGTATTAACGATTTGTTCCTTACAGATATCATGTAAATATCAATATATACTACAGTGCTCTTTAAAACTGTCATTGGCAGTCAAATCTGGCGACTAATGTAATGGAAAGTTTCAAAGGCACGAATGCTAGCTCGCTCAAATGTCAAAAATCTTCTTAATTTTTTTTTATACTGATAGATTTGTGTAAAATGGTTTTAGAAAATTGGAAACAGAATTTCGAAAAAAATCATAAGCTTGATAAGACTCATACTATAATGGCTGAATTAGCTACGTTCAAACTAGTTACACTCATAGTTTAAACATTTTGAATTAATTTATTTTTTTACAACATATCGGATTTTTTTGTGCATAAGATATGATGATACACTCATTTTATTTCTGTTTAGAAAATATTACGGAAAATCAAATTTTTTTCAAAACACTCAAAAGGTTTATGGTTAACCTTGCCTAGGACAAATGTGATCATATTTTAAGTTATATTTCATAATTTTCAAAATATGCGATATTTGAGATCACGTGCATTGACGTTTTTGGCTTTATTTGGTTGCTATTTCTATATAGACATATCATAAAATTATAACGTTTTGGTCATTATGATTACGATTAGTTTGGAAACGCATATCATCATTGGAAAATGGTACTAAACGTCTAATATGGATCTATTAATATAAGTGGGTAACCAATATGCGTAAATTTCGGAGGGTATGGGCTTATTACGAATATAGTTATTCAAACGAAGTACTTATTTCCTTTGTGCTACATTTTAAAATTTATGAAAACATCGACCTACAGTATTCAATAAAGACAGTATTTCCTAAAACTTCATCAACTAAAAACAACAAAACTAATTTACAGTATTAGTTTCTATTGACCTTTGATTCACAATCACATTTTCAGCTTAGTTCACGGCAAAGCATTCACAAACAGTTATTTTGGGGAAGGCAGTGGTACAGCCATGTTATCAAATCTTAAATGCAATGGAACAGAAGTAGACTTATTACACTGTTCAATGACAAGAGGTGGGCGTCCGCATTGTGACCATTATCATGATGCTGGAGTGTCTTGTTCACGTGAGTATATTCAATTTAAGTTTGAACCATAATGCTTTCACTAAGGCAATAGGCCTGACTCGCGAGGAAGCGGTATCGGTTTACAATCAAATTGCATTTGGCATAGTTCAGGTAGCAACATAAATCATCCTGATAGTACACAGGTCAAAATCCAGTGAACAGAATTCCTTAAATATTTATAACACATCTTATTGTATATAATTTCAGAAAGATACATATGTTTGATATGTGATAGGAACTAAATTTGGGTTGTTTGAAATACACACCTAATATCCTCTTCATTCAACATTCATTGCATCGGATATAAGGTTATTGTTTGTATTTATCTAAATTTCTGTTTAATGTTGATATTAAACTCATTTTCGGTTTATTTAAATATAAATTAAAATCATAATGTGAGTATACTTTACGATATGGTTTAATAATTCACTTTGATATCTTTTCCAACCAAATATTGCGTTTGTATAATGTACTGCATATATGGACAAAGTGTTTGGTATAACTATAAAATTTCATTTCGTACTATGAACATCAAAATTTATTATTTTGTAAAAATATTTCCTTTCTCCATTGGTACTATACACGTATACCTAACAACAAAATTATTTTCATTTACCTGTGTTTAAAGTTAGTGCAAATGGCTGATATTTTTGTTCGAGCATATTGTTTTTTTTTAATTGTTTAACATTTCTTACCGATATAACATGTTACTTTTATTATTCTTCCCTTAGTTTATTTATTTTGTATTTACATTGTGTCATAGGTCAAATTTATTTGTTCAGTGCATGTTCAATTGTGTTAATATGTCCTTTGATTGAGTTAAGCTATTTCAGTTGATATTTTATAGTGTGTCTTTCTATGTTGTGATGTTACACTATTGTTTCAGAAACAGGGTGAAGGTTTGGTACCATTAAAACGTTTAAACCCGCTGAATTTGTTTGCACCTGTTCTAAGTCAGGAATCTGATGTTCAGTAGTTGTCGTTTGTTGATGTGGTTCATAAGTGTTTCTCGTTTCTCGTTTTTTATATAGATTAGACCGTTGGTTTTCCCGTTTGAATGGTTTTACACTAGTAATTTTTTGGGGCCCTTTATAGCTTACTGTTCGGTGTGAGCCAAGGCTCCGTGTTGAAGACCGTACTGTGACCTATAATGGTTTACTTTTATAAATTTTGACTTGGATGGAGAGTTGTCTCATTGGCACTCATACCACATCTTCTTATATCTAATTTAAAGAGTAAACATTCGTTTCTACTGTTTACATGAAGATGTTGCTCACAATACAAAACTTACCCCACGCACCTTCCTATACCTTGTGATAACAAGACAAACTGCTGTTTTTGTCAAAATCCATCCAATAAGAGATGCACTTTTCATAACTAAACCAAATACGGGTTTAGACCTGCTTCATATATGCTTGTATATAATTGTATCATTTCAATGATTGAGATTTCAATTATTGACAAACAGTATCTAAAAATTGCCTAAACGCTTAAACTCAACACTATCAAGCAGCAGACAAATTCTAAAATCATTCCTTTTCTAATTACCAATTACATTTTGGCGAAGGTTTTCTTTCAGACTTACTGACGGATGGACAGTATCGGTCGGTTACTATACCTCCTGTTGCCGTTGACGCATTTTTTTTTAATTTTTTTTTTATCTTGAATATATTACAAGGAATGGCCAAACTCTTTATCAAAAGGTAAATATAATTGGACTTTTTTCAGTTAATTCCACAACATATATAAATGGCAACAACAAATATAGAGGCACCATACAAACGCATGTTGGTAATTTCTCTGGTAGCATTTGTGGAAGAAATGTTCACGATATTGTGGGTACAGTTTTATGCAACAGTTTAGGATATTGGTAAGGCGTTAAACTAAATGATTCTAACTTTCAACTGAGAGTTCGATATATAAAAAAATTAAAACGTAGTTAAACAAATGTAGTTTTAATAAACGTTGACATATTCAAGATTCATTAAGATGTAATATGGATTTGACAGCAATCATTAATTCATACGGGATTTAAACATGGACATCTATTGCCATTTATATGGTTACCACTTATATTTATCAAAAGTTAATATAATTGGAATTTAATATGAAACAAGGGAAAAAATGAACATGTTATATCGTTTATACAAAGTATTATAACACTGTTGTGACGTCAATCTTTTGTTGTACCGTTCTTTATTTCAGTGATTGAACTATCATTTACCTGTAAGAAACCATTATGTTACCTTTAACTGTCCAATATTTTTAAGAATAACCCTCCTCTTTCTATAAAATATTGGACAGCTGAAGGTAGCATAATTGATTATCACAGGTGAATTATAGTTCAAGAACTGAAAAAAATCAATCAATTCCCACATTTTATTAAAGTCACCTTCCAATACAATAATCTTGTCACTCATTAAGACGGTTTCTTGAAAAAAAATGAAACTGATTACTTATTTCACTGCCATTTTTCTAATGTTTTGGGTTGTCACCTTTAGGACCGATTTGGTTGATAATGCTCGTTGTAAATTTGTTTTTGTTGCTTTTAGGTATTTCTTTTTGCAAAATACTAGTATTTATCCTTGTTCGTTTTTGGAAATAAAAAATCGACATCTGGTGTTGCTCTCATTCTGCCTAACATTATTTCAGCTATAATTAAAATGAAAAAAAAAATGCTTCTAACGCTCGATAGATCATGTCACAATACAAGGACCACAAATAAAATAATTGTAATATCATAATTAAGAGAAACTCGTTCATCTGAAGTAAATGTTTTACCAAGTGTTGATGTGCAAGCCACATATTATGTCTTGGACAAAATAGCTGATCAAAAATTGGATTAAAAACCTTAAACTCACATGTGTTCAAAGTGCAAATCTAGAACTTGTTTCATGAACTAGGGGACTACAATAGATTTTATAATTTTCAGGTGTCAACGTTGATTTACATGTTTTTTTTCTTCTAATCTGCTTGTATTGGAATATAATGCAAAACTTCGCTTATCAATGACGATGAATATGGGAAGCAGAATTTACCGCAGGTTATCTGTTAAATAAATCAATCATATGTCCGTTTCGCACTGTGTTCGTTGTGATCGTTTTTTTTTAAACCGATGTACTCTCTTGAAATTAAATACACGTAGGTGCTAGCTTTGATCATATGTTTGTTGAATAGCTTTAAGACAGATTGTGACTGTGTTATATCAATTTGAACGTACAACCCTTTCCTGCATTGAATTGATAGAAAAAGGGATAATTAATAAAAGTATTTTACTATATATAACATCAAAATACGAATTACATTTGCTTCTTTCCTATGTACTTTCAAAAAAGTTTCAGATACTTCACTTTAGTTTAGATCTCATAGGTAAAATTGATTGAATGCAATACATTAAGCACAGAAAGAGAGATATGTACACCTACGTACAATGCTTTGTTTTTAAAGAAGAAGAAGAAAAAAAAACGTTATTAGCAAAGTGAAATCTAGAAAAAAAAATGTTTCGGGAACATGAAAAAATCCAAAGGGACTTCAAGACGCAAATGAACGAGAAAAGAAGAGCGACACGACCTTGCAGAAAAAAAAGAGAACAAAAGGGGGGTATTCAGGTGGTACCGTTTGGGTAAACTATAACGGTTACCGTCTCTTGCAAGACTACCACTGAGTCGAGATAAATTTTACTGATCGAGGAAGGGGAGAGGATGCCTGCGTCTTTCTGTCATACGGGAAAATGGTGAATATATATTTTGTTCATGGCTTGTATTATAGTTTCCTTCGGGTTTTATATGACCCGTTCATCCTATTTTGACTTTTTAAAATTCAAGAGTCAGTCCTAAATGGAGGTAAATTATATGGCCTTCCAAATACCGTTTCGATCCCTAACATCACTGAAGAGACATTTATTGTCGAAATCCGGATATGGTGTACACATTTGTGCACCTCATTTTTGTGGTATACCATCTTTTCCACAAGTTTATTGTTTTCTGTTTGTTATTAAATTAATATTAAGATCCATTTTGTTAGATATGGTGATCAATTTTTTTGTCAATCGCCAATGGCAGTCAGCAGGGTTTAAGAACATCAGTTGTTCGACCTGTTAGTCAAATGCGTTTTGTTAAATTAGACTTTTTCACTTTTTTTGGACTTTTGGAAATTGTTGTTTGTGCTGTATTTAGACCCATTTACCAAGAAATTTGTTTTACATTCACACGTATAACAATTGCGGTTTTTATCCAACGCAATCATAGGTTTGAACGTTGTTTTAAATTCAGACTTTTTTTTAATTTTTTTCATGTATAGTAGGTGAATATGTTAAATCGATTTATTGATCTCCGGACAATTCATGGCGGTGAATTTATATATTTTAACTATAATATTAATTTTTTTGTCAAATAAAAGATATAATATTTGGATCATAATTCTCTTAAAATTCATTGAAATGATATAAGATTTGAAAATTCCGATGAACAACAAAAGAATTTAAATTGATGCACGCTTGGTATCTCTTTAGTTGTCCCCATTCATTATATTTTATAGTGTTATATTTGAAATAAAATCGAGAGTGGGGCAATTGATATGGTTGAACCTTTTTTTTTCAACGTGAATCTGTCTTCACATGTTTTTCTTTTTTTTTTCTCATTCACCTAAGAAATAAAACCCCAGAAGAAAAATGGAAGTAAAAGGAGAGGACTGCAATTTAATATATAAATATAAAACTTACCATTATTAGCTGCTATAACTATATCATCTTCGTTGTCCCCACTGAAATCGAATATATCTGAATACACATTTGATGTTAATCCCAAGTTTGAAACACACTCACTAATAACGACATCACTTTCTTCGTTGTTTTTTTTTGGCATTAAGAATGTACTTTCATCGTCTTTATCCATTTTGAGACACCAAAAGCATGTGAAGGTATTCACGAAAAATATATTTAAAGTACGTAGTCCTAGCGCACACGAAAATCATGATACGCATACACCGTGTCTTCATGAACATGTAGCAATACATGTTGTGTACCTTCAACTGTACTTTATGTTTGTCTATTGTTTAAGTTGAGCTACTGTTTAAAGAGACCAACATGTAGGATAGTGTATATAAGTTTATCCACAACCCAATTTACACACTTGATGAAAATAAATCTGAACATGAGTTTGTATTTGTTTGCTTTTTCACCTTTTGACATGATAAACAATGTTTTAAGGAAGATATAAGCCTCTAACAGTCCATTCTGTAAGATATTGGACTGTCCAATATTTTACAGAATGGACTGTTATCTGCTTATATCCTTTACAGATATTTCAAGAGAAATTGCGAAAAGAACACATGTAATTAGAATTGATCAAACCGTTTTGAACAAAAGAAGTCGATGAGAAATTATGTATTACAGAATGCTTATTATGTTAGATACGTACCTTTATAAGATTTCGTAATATTAAACATATAATTAATTGTATTTATTAAAATCTGAACCAGTATTTAATAAAAAAAAACAGCGACATCATTATCTTTACCCTTGCATGTAAGTTTTATTCTGATTATATGCCAATCTGAGGACTTACACTCTCGGACTTAGGCTAGTGTACGGTTAGGAATATTGTTACTGTTCGTTTTCGATAGGAATATACGGCATGTTTGGTATACGCCAATGACCCAATGAAACAGCATCCTCCCTATACGATATTAGGATTTGTGTTATCTTATTGACCAATGTACAATGTATATAAAGTATACAGAATAAAGGGAACAGTAGTTTACCGCTATTTAAAAGTCAAAAACCGATTAAGAGAAAACAAATCCGAGTAACAAGTTAAAACCGAGGAAAACACATCAACTATAACATGTATAAGAGTAAAACCGAACAACAGAAATACTGAACTGCAACAAAAACAAACGTCAACATACATAGAAACGGACTATTTGATAGCAAATGTCATTTTCCTGACTTGGTAAAGGACATCTTAAGACTATGACTAGCCAAACCTCCCGCTTATATATGTTAAAAAAACATATCGCTAAAATGACAACATAACGTGACAGGATTACAGTAAAAACAAACGCAAGAACATTCAGCAACTAGAAATGCGTAAATAAATAATATATATAATAGTACATTACATAATGTAAACTGCAGAATAACAACGGACATCTCCCTTTAACGACAGCACAGGAGAAAACTACCAAAGAGCGTACTGCAAACCAAGTTTATTCTCCCAAAACACAAATGGATAATATAAAACAAAAATAATTAATGACTATAGAAACTTTAAATTATGCTATAAGTACGAAAGGATGACTATGAAAATATCTACAATCAATTGTCGTGTTATATATGTTAACATTGCTTTAACCAAATAAAAACCATGCATATCTCTATATTTAACTGTTAATATAACAACATAAAACTTGTGAACCAATGTTGAAACATTGTGTTTACACATGACCTTTCCGTAGTAATCTAGTATTTAAAATGGCACGTTTAGTGTTCTAAAAATCTTTTAACAGGCAAGCTATGCAGAGCACTGAAATACAAAACATAACATAGAAAACCAAAGACTGAGCAACACGAACCCCATCAAAAACTGGGGGTGATATTAGGTGCTCCGGAAGGATAGGCAGATCCTGCTCCAATGTGGCACACGTCGTGTTGCACATATTCTTAATTCACATTACAATATGTATAAAGCAATCATCAATAAATAAATTAATAATAATCCGATTGATTGAGGAAACGATCACTATTCCTTGCAATTATATAGCAATAGATAATAATATTGATAATACTAATAATAATAATAATAATAATAATAATAATAATAATAATAATAATAATAATTATTATAATAATTATAATAATAATAATAATAATAATAATAATACTACTACTAATAATAATAATAATAATAATTATTATAATAATTATAATAATAATAATAATAATAATACTAATAATAATAATAATAATAATTATTATTATAATAATAATAATAATAATAATAATAATAATAATAATAATAATTATTATAATAATTATAATAATAATAATAATAATAATAATAATAATAATAATAACAATAAAAATTAAATGATAATACTGACAATAGTAATACTACTACTACTGTTACTACTACTACTAATAATAATAAAGATAATAATAATAATATCGAAAAACTGAAACAAGCACGTTGGTATCAGGCGATTTGAAAGCAATATTTTCTGATTTATCTCCATTTTAATCCTCGCTTATGGTATACAATCATGTAAACTAGTTTATTCCTTGAATAAACTTATTCTTAAAGAATATCAATTTAATACAGGTATAAAATCTTTTAATATTCTTATTATTGGTATTAACATTGGTTTGGTTTGTAAAAATAAAACCATAACTGAATATATATATCGCTATATGTATGTGCAGAACTCATGATCTCACAACCTGTTTTCTTATATTTTGGCATCGCACAAGGTCATCTCAGACTGTGTATGCCGTCACTAAACTAAATTCGTTGGATGTATAATATTATATCACATCTTCTTTTTCATCTATTTTAAAGTGGAAAGATGCATAAAAGTCAATACAACAAAATCAGCACAGAAAATGACTTAAGTTCTTAAAATGAACATGAAAGTGTTTTTGTAAAACCGACTGTACTTTAGAGCAGATCTGGTACATAATCACAAACAAAAAATAGGAGTACAAGGTATTTAAACTAACTTGTATTAAACATTTTAAGATTATTGTTTCAGGATGAACACAGCAATACTCTACAAAAATGCATGGTTTGGTCAAGGAAATGGAGTATCATTTGATCTACAGACAGAATGCTCAGGAAAAGAATCAAAGATTTTTTTTTGTCCTCTAAAGAATACTTTCGGAAAACAAAATTGTCAGCATACTGAGGATGTAGGTGTTCAGTGTGTAGCCACACCACTAGGTAAATTTCAAACGAGAACTGTTTAACGTCATTGTTGAGTTCTTGGATTTTTTCTGACTGCAGCGTAACGTACAACTGTTCTTCCTCAGTCATCAAATATATGTTTGTTCTCATTTCCGAGGTAAATAATTAATAGACCACATTTGGTACAGTAAATATATGTTTAAGGTAAATACAACGTATGCTTCAATCGTGGATTGTAAAATAGCAGTATACAATCGGTCTAATTCTTTGCCCAAAACTTCAAATTTTGAGACAGATTGGCAATTAATGTGTAAGTCTGTTTGTTACAAAAAAAGAAAAAAAGTTATTCATTGCAGTATTAACACTGGTTTATCAAAAACTAAAAGTTTGTTTGTGTTTGAATCATTTTTCAACTGAGCCATTTAAGGGGAGGTAACTCTAATAGTAAAACTCGTTAAAGAAATATTGAAAAAAAAAAAATTTAACATGTAGCAAGAAAACAAGATCGGTGACATTATATGTATCTGTTTGTTTTCTAAAAACATATTATAAAACCTATCTTCTCATATTTTATTTCAAAAATTCTATGTCATAGATTATTTATGTTAACAAAATAGCGTTTTAGTCATGCACTATCGTTTGCACGACTTGTAGTTTGAAAAATAACACGGTGATCTATAACTTTTATTATATTTTTTTTAAGTTTGGTAAAATCTAAATTTTGGGAAAGAGTGAGAAAATTCTATCGTAGGAAATATATACCGATTCTCCACCTTAAAGTTAATAAGATTTATGTATTTACCTTTCCATAAATAACAGTTCTCCTTTTGTTGCAGGTCTTGATAAAATTAGACTTACTCTAGGTCAATCAAAGGGCAATGGTAGACTTGAAATAAAGTATAACGGAAAATGGGGCACCGTGTGTTCAGAACAATGGACATCACAGAACTCAAAAGCCGTTTGCAGAATGTTGGGTTACCAGTAAGATATTTAAAATGAAACATCGCTGATGTCTAAACGTATGACTCTTTTCGGGTATTAATCTTATATAAAATCATTTCTCAGGTATACATCATTCGAAAGATAACTGGAAAGTATGCATAATAGGAATATAATAAAATAAGAAGTATCTCGACTACAACTTTATATGTTACGACTTATTTTGTTGTTGCAGAAATCGTACCATTGAGACAAACACGATACAAAGGAATGGCACAGCCGTTGTTCTTGGATCTTTAGACTGCCTTGGAGTTGAAAATGATATCGGATTCTGTAAAGGTGACCTCGATAAGTCGCAATGTAATGATGACATCGTAAACATTGACTGCTCAGGTACATTAACTACTGTTAAGAATATAAGATCATATAACGTTAAGGAGATGTGGACGTATAACATTTGGGAGTTTAAAAAAGGAGAAACCAATTTCACAACCATCTGCATACCTTTTCAAACAAAATATCAGCTACTGGATTTTTTCTGCAAATAAACTTCTATTTATATTTCAAAGATCCATATTCTCTCTTGAATGCTCTTTAACTTAGACATTTTAAATTTTGATTTGTCCGTCCAGCTGTGTTGATTCAAGCGCAACTGGTATTGAAGGCTAAACGCGCGTCTTAACAAATTATTAAATTTGAAGAATTTTTCATATTAATTCTTTTAATATGTCCAGAGCAACAGTCTTCAGTTAACAATCGCTATTTTCAGATTTTGATCGAATAAAATGGGAAAATTTAATAATATTATAATATATTATAAAAATACTAGTAATTGGTATTCTGACGATTTCAATGTGCAAAATACACTACACGTGTATTACACGCAGTAGTTTGGTAGCTTGTGTAAGATAAAAGACCTTTTTTCTTTGGTGTAACAAATAAATCGCTCCTTTATCTTGATAATGCTGATATTGTCATCCAGGATGATACTTAGTACATATTTATTTTTGTCACGCGTTAGTTCACACTTTTTGGGCTTTCAAATTTATGATTTTAGCATTCCTGATGAAAGAATATCAATAAAAGCGTTTCGGACGGAGAAAATGTATAAAATCTTATCATCACTTACGTATATGACTATAAAGTCATCCAGGAAAACTTCGATCTGTACGCTTCCTTACTTAAATATTCCTACAAGGGATGTCTAGTACAGAAATACTTAATCTCTCTAATATACATTATTTCTAAAAAATCATCGCTTTGCGTAACATTTTATATATATGGATATAAAACATATTATACTGTTTGATGTTATCCTTGTGAACTCCTCGCCACAATTATTTTTCTGATTTAAATCAAAGGAGGAATCGAAGTTAGACTTTCCGGGGGATCGTCACCAGCTGATGGTCGAATCGATATAAAAGAGAATGGACAATGGGGAAGTCTGTGCGACAAGAATTTTGGACTCTCAGAATTACAAGTGCTATGCAATACGCTTGGGTACAGGTAAGCTGTTTCCAAATAACTGTGAAAATGCCCATATAAAAGGGATAATTGAGATAGTACTGATATTGACAAGATACGCATGTAGTTTAATTATAAATTGGAAGCTGTATATGATATGATCGATAATGCTGATAAGGACTTTGATATAAATGATGTTTGAAATAATCCAATTTGTGATGAAATCTTGAAAACGGCGTCCTAACTAAACTGGAAGTGAGCGAAGCTATAATAGATTTAAAAAAAAAATAAAGCAGGGCTTGGACAAAATATTGAACGAATATTTGAAATATTCGCCTCCTAGTCTAGTATCTATTTTTTGTAAACTGTTTAATCTCATTGTGAATACAGGTTATATACCTGAAAATTGAACTTCTGGTATCATTAAACCAGTTTTCAAAAACAAGGAATGCCAAATTGATCCTGATAAATATAGAGCAATTACTCTCATCACTTGCCTTGGGAAACTTTTCATGTCCATTATAAATACTAGACTGAATATTTTTGCAAATGAACTGAATATTACATCCATGAACCAGACTGAATTTCGTAAGGGATATTCTTCACAAGATAATATTGTTGTATTATACGCACTTGTTAAACTTTACACTTCTTTTGGAAGAAATTCTTTTGTACATTTTGGATTTTAGAAAGGCATTCGATACTGTTTGGCGGACAGGGTTGTTGACAAAATTACAAAAAAGTGAAATTCAAGGGAAATGTTTTAAAGTTGTGTATAACATGTGTATAATATGAACAGTTGAATAAAGTCTTGTGTTCAGTTTAATGACTGTCAGTCAGAATTCTTCAATTGTCCAACAGGTGTTAGACAGGGGGGGAATTAATCGCCTTTTCTATTCTCGACCTTTTTAAATGATCGTGAAGACTATTTTTGTCTGCTAGATGGACTGCCGTTTGAAAGGATCAAAGAGAAACTTGAGAGTGAATTACAGTTTTATAAATTTTTCTGATATTCTTTGCGGATGACACAGTCATCGTAGCAGAGAGTAAAGATGGTTCACAAAAAGCTTTTGATATATTTCAGTCTCATTGTTCATTGTGGAAACTAAAAGTAAATGTAAATAAAACCAAGGTTATTATCTTTTCTAAAAGAAAAGTAAACCACAATTTCAGTTTTATATTACAAGGTCAAATTCTTGATATTGTAGATCGATATCCTTACCTAGAAGTTATTTATAAATATAATGGTACATTTATTGAGACTGAGACAAAACTTATAGAACAAGCAGAAAAGGCATTTTGTTTGTGTTTATAAACTTATCAGAAACGAGTCTTTACCTGTTGATATCCAATTTAAGTTATTTGACTCGATCATAGAAGCAATTTTATTGTATGGTTCCCAAATTTGGGGCTACAAAAACCTTTAAACTATCGAACAAATTCATTTGAAGTTTTGTAAAAGAGTACTCAAAGTAAGGAACACTTTGCCAAATTTTATGGGTTTAGGTGAACTTGGGAGATTTCCCCTCAAATTAAAGTTAAACGTAGAATGGTATCATTCTTGACAATACTTGTACAAGGTGATTAAAAACTAAGTAGTATTTTATATCAACTGATGTTATCCTTTCAAATTAAAACTCAATATAAACTCAAATGGATTAAATGTGTAGAAGCTATTTTTCACGAAGTTTGATACAGTTACATTTTTGAAAAGCAGCTTGCATTTTGTGATAAAATTGTTGTGAAACAAATTTTATGTGACCAGTTTTGTTTGGAATATCACTTATTGATACTTAATGTGTTTAATCGGACGTGGTTGTTTATATGCAAAAATTAAAATATTGTGTCATTAAGAAACAAATACACAGCTTGAGCGAGCATTCTCAAGTTTGAAGTTTTACTCTCCTATTGTAATACTGAACTATGCAAAAAGCTATCATTGTTCATCAGAAAAGTTAATGTATTTCTTTGATTTATGTCATATCGATCCATATACATGATATATGTTGTGTATCTATTTGAAAAAATTATTCACACTGTTTGATGCTAATGAGCTATGTGCATTGATTTTTTATATGTTAATTTTTTTTTCCGTCATGTTATTTACATAGATTGTATTATATATTTGACCTCACGTTGCACGTTTAAATGTGTCTGAGTGTTTTCTAATCTTCTAATAAATCGTTACAAAAATCGATAAAAGTAAACTCTTTCAACTGATTTTTATAGTTCGTTCTTATATTGTACTGTTACACCACTGTCCCAGGTTAGGGGGAGGGTTTAGATCCCGTTAACATGTTTAACCCCGCCACATTTTGTATGTATGCGCCTCAATGTGAACGTCAATGTGAACGTCAATGTACTTGAAGCAAAATTCCGACTGTACGTGCCGGTTGAAACTACAATCGAAAATACGAATGAATATTGTCTACAATAAATCGTTGTGTCCATTTGTGAAATAAAATTGAGAATGGAAATAGGAATGTGTCAAAGAGACACCAATCGGATCAAAGAGCAGAAAACAACAGAAGGACACCAATGGGTCTTCAACACAGCGAGAAAATTCCGTACCCGGAGGCGAGCTTCAGCTAAGCCCTAAACAAAAATATGTACTAGTTCAATGAAAATGGAAGTCACACTAAACGCCAAAACATATAAATGAACTAAAATCAAAAACACATACAAGACTAACAGAGGCCAGAGGCTCCTGACTTGGGACAGGCGCAAAATTTCGGAGGTGTTAAATATGTTTTGTGAGATCACAACCCTCCCCCTATACCTCTAGCCAATGTAGAATAAACAAACACAAGGCAATACACACAGTAAAAGGCAGTATAAAATAAGTCTGAGTCCGATTTCAGAATAGGTAACAAAATAAACTAAGAAGAAGACAATGATACATAAATTAACAAAGGACTACTAGCAGTTACTGACATGCCAGCTCCAGACCTCAATTAAAGTGATCGAAAGATTATGTCTTAATCATATGAAAATCAAGCACAATCCCTCCCGTTAAGGTTTTAGTATCATATCATCATAAAATATATGAGAAAAACATAACCCGTATCATACCAACAACTGGTTTTAGAATAAATGTGTTTATTTCCGATGCAAAGACCATTTGAGGGAATCAATATCAGTACCAAAATATGCCATCTTTAACGACCTCATAACTGTATTGTAACTTTGTCCTTCTGAATAAGTCTGTTTAAAGGTTTGGTTAGCTTTTTTATGGAAGTCAGCTAGATTTAAAGAAGAGGGAAAAGGGAAATGAAAGATAACACATTCGAGAGGAAAACTTGAGCAATTGTTGACGTTATTTTTTTTTTTTTTTTTTTGTATTTTAGGGACACCCTACCCTACTTATATCACTTGCCTTCCTTAGAAATGCATCGGGCAACGTTTGGAATTGATCAGTTGACATGCAGCGGATTGGAAGATCATATAGCTCAGTGTCAAATTTCAAAAACAGCATCCTGTCATCATCGTTATGCTCATTTGAAATGTTTTGGTAAGAATATTTATAGCATTACTGGTTTAATTTATTAATATGAAAGACAACAAACAATATGAAAGCATGCGTTGAGTGAAGTTTGGAAATGTCAGGTTTTCTCAATTTCTATGTAAATACAATATGAATGAATACTAATGAAAAAACATAACAAACATTAATACACACTGGCTGCTTCACATGAAGTATCCATAATTATCCTGCAACGATGCAAAAACTCAAAATTAAATGTACATCGTCATGCTTATACTTTGTCAAAAATAGTCTAAATGAAAATCCCAATATTGTTTTAGTAAGCCATTTTTATCAAATGAACACAAAAACCAAAAACAATATACGGAAACACAGGAATGGGTGTATATGAAATGGTTAAAAAAAAAGAAATATGTTAGTACAATGTACTGTTAAGGGATCTAAACATTGAAATTACTATGATAATACAAGATAAATAGTATCATAAATCAACGGGAAAAAACGAACAAAATAAAAAAGTCTATCAAATGGGTGTGACAAAAAAGATCTCCACGAGATGAATACAGTTTGCAACAATTTTTTTTACATTTCAGTGGAGGATACAAACCTTTCTTTCGTTGTATCATTTTCAGAAACTATGGCGTTTTCAAAGTTCTAGGTAGACAGTTGTTTGTCGTTTTTCTTTTTTTGCCATGTTGTTGAAAGTTTGTCTTCGACTTATGAGTTTGATATTCCCTTTCTGTCGTTCTGCTAATTTCTACTACATGTTCTATGACACTAAAGAACTTGTATTTTGTAAAACATGAGAACATAACCTCATGTTTGCATAACAATAGATAGTTAAAAAAATAACTTTGAATGAACTTCATTTTTTAAAGAAAAGTAAATGTTGGTGTAACGTTTTCCCTTATTGACTCTTATTTGTATTTGAAAATAATATATTTTTGCAATTTAGATTGTGTACAACAGTATTACTCTGCAACTGGTACGGTCATGTCTGATAACTATCCTGGTCGTTATAATCCGAATACGGATTGTTTGTACATCATACAACCACCTCCAGGTCTTTACACACTTTCAGTTGATGTCTTTCAAATGGCGGACACAGGTGATTTCCTCCAGGTAATCCTTCTTGTATACAGTTAATTGACAACTTACAGTTGCTTATATTAATGAATGCCAGGAGATTTTTTATATGTAATTGAAGCATACTATTTAGTTTTGTTTACTTTCACGTTGTGTAAAGTGCATTCCTTGACAAGTGTACATTTTTGCATTGTTTAACTATCGAAACGAGTTGTCGCAATGAGTTAAGGTACATGTACAAATGATATTATTTGTTCTTATTGACAAAGGAGATGTGGTATGATTGACAATGAGCCAACTTTACAACAGAGTCCTAATGACGGTGGATTTAAGCATCTATAGTTCACCGTACTGCCTACAACACTGGGAAACCCTATACCGTATCGTCCTCTTTAAAACGTAACACAATTCAAACGATAAAAACAACACGACCTGATTTATGACAGAACACTTTACGACAAACTAATATTACAGACAGCAACCAACTGCGACAATCACTCAATGTCCAAAAGTATTCAAAGCTTTTGTAAATGTTTAACGTGCTAGAATTGGTATGCATATAAACTATCATATAGATCTTTTCACTAATTTGCATTTCTTCTTTGTTTTGAATATCCTGTATTTTCTTATGGTTGTTGCCCGTTATTTATTTCCCCCATAAAGAGATAACTCTCGTACCACATTGCTAGGTGTGTGATACGAACAAATGATACGACAAATTAGTTAAAAATAAATTGATTGGCTTATCCAGCATCATTCGACGATACAGCGACATTTCTATTAGCTATTCGTTTTGTCATTGATGATTTTCGAAGATTTAGAAGATGTACATTTCACTAATGGCAACGGAGATATGTGATTTTTTCAATTATATACAATATAATCACACTTTTCATCTGAAAATCTGCTAATTTGTTCAATTTTAATACATTCTGAAGCGTACAAAAAGTTATAAAATGTCTGATGCTTAAAGATTTGATGCAGGAACTAAATATATGACGTCATATTTGTATGCAAGTGCAATAACGATTCGTTGATTTTTTTATTTAACACAATGAGAATGTTTGCCATAAGAGAAATAGGTTTTTAACAACTCTTGAGAATTGGATATTGCTTGATAAAAACTCTCGTTATTTAATTCAAATAGTAACAAATTGAATATAAACTTGGACAAAGCTCGTTTATTTTTATATTGTAATTAAATAACTCGAGTTGATATCAAGCGATATCTCATTTTCACTAGTTATGAAACCTATACTTATCATTCTTAAACACTATAACAATACGGACGATTCAAGGGGTAAAATCGTATTTAGAAAAAATATATTAAGTTTTATTATTCAAATCTATTCTCGGTATCTTCATAAACAAAGACAAAAAAGGACTATGGTAATGTCATTAATTGTCAAAAGCTGCATTAAAATAATAAAAATGCATTTTTGATTACAGTAGATGGAATTCAAACCATTTATAATTTACATATCTTTGGACACCTAAACTCGACACTAATATGCACTATTCCATATTAAATCGATGTTATGTACGCTATTTTAGATCATAAAAATGTACTACCTTATACCCTTAACCTACGTAATGCTACAAATTATACTTTTACAATGTTTGAAAAGGGTTAAGATATACGGGATTCTATAATTTTGGTCATTTATCTTTTGAAAGACATATTTCAGATATATCGTATCGTTTGTTTGTTTGTGTTTATTTGTTCGTTTGTTTGTTTGTTTGTTTGTTTGTTTGTTTGTTTGTTTGTTTTATTGGTTTTCTTTTACTTCTATATATTTCAAACTCAAATGCAATGTAAACCATTTGCACGATTAACCTAATTCTATGTACCGGAATGATTTTATATATCTTAGTTTCTTTTACTAAAAAAAAAAAATTGAAGTACATTATATCTCCGTTGTATTGTAGATAAAAGATTCACCCTTTGGAAAGGAACTAGGAAAATATTCCGTGTCATCATATATCCCTGTGGCTTTATCCAATCAGTTTTGGATAAGATTCAAGACAAATGGTCAGAAATCAGCAAGAGGTTTCAAACTCCATTGGTCTCGTAAGTGGCATAAGATTTCAACAATGTTTGGAGAAGTAAACATTTTTGTTTAGTAAACTAAATGTGTTTTTAAATGAATCGTGTTTCGCTTTTGACATATAGTGAAAACGTCTATTTAGGGTTCCAAACAGCCGGGAAGTGAGTTTTCTCTTTAATCTTTTAAAAAGAATATGCAGAAATACTCCTGTTAACATGAAATTTCCTTGTTTTGTAGCATTATTATCATGCTTTATATAATGCAATTAGCAGCATTATATGCAAAATCCACTTGTTTTTGGCGTTGAGTTGCTGTCGCATTGACGTTTATCACACATCTACCTTTGTTCACTTAGCTCTGGAAATAACTATGTATTGTTTTTGTTCCTTTTTTGTCTCTTTACATATAAATGTCTTGATTTGAAGATAAATTAAGGCTATGTTATATCTAGCATGTGTTTGCTTAGTTCGACATAAACAATTTGTTAAAAAAACTATATGACGCATATACAGATTCATTTAATGAAAGATAGAGTCGTCAAATATGATAAAATGTCACCGATTTTTACATTCGTGGTTTAAAATTATAGCATAAAAAAATATATCGTTCGCGTTATTGATGTTTCTGAGCCATGTGTTCTAATTGTACAATTACTATCCCAGATATCTGTTGAATGGATCAAAAAGATTTCGAAAAAATTAGATTACTTTTGATTTTTTTAATCTGCCATATTTCAAATAAAGAGCTATATATATATGTAATGATGTGTTTACATCGTAACATCCTTGTTAGCATACCTAGCCCTTAGGACAGGTGAGCTTTTCTCATCACGTGGCGTCAGTCGTCGTCCATCGTCCCTTAACTTTTACAAAAGTCGTCTCTTCTGAAACTAATTGACCAAATTAAACCAATCTTAACCACAATCATCATTTGGGTATTTAGTTTTAAAAAAGTGTCATATAACCCCGATTTCCAACAAAGATAACCGACATGGGTAAATATAGAACATAGGTATAAAATGCAAGTTTTGTCTATTATTGTGAAAACCGTTATAATTAGAGAAAATCTACCCCTACCAGATCACCCTACGTTGAGTTTCTTTGTTCTGCATGCTTTCTTTTGTTCTGTAACATTTTGGCGGGAATGTCGAACACACATTAAAACTTGGTTATATTTTTTTCCGCATTATGTGACATAAAGACTAACTTTCAAAAATGTAGAAACAAGAATGTGTTCATAGTACACAAGTGCCCCACTCGTACTATCATTTTCTATGTTCAGTGGACCGTGAAATTGTCTCATAACTCTAATTTGGCATTAGAATTAGAAAGATCATATCTGGGGGAACATGTGTACTAAGTTTCCAATTGATTGGACTTCAACTTCATCAAAAACTACCTTGACCAAAAACTTTAACCCGAAGCGGGACGGACGGACGAACAAACAAACGAACGAACGAACGAACGAACAGACAGAAAAACATAATGCCTCACTACTATTGTAGGCGGGGCATAAACATTCATTTAATTGCCAGTGTCTATGCTGGGAATCCAACTCAAGACTTTAAGCATATGAAGCCACGATTCATACCCCTACACCAGGACGACTGGATTCAAACTCACTGCTAATTTAACATATTTAAACATTGTATCCGGGAATCATAAAGAGTATATACTATATAGAGCATATCATAATTATTGTATGGTGTTCTGAACGAGATTTCATGAAGCGTAAACGTTTTTTTTGTACAGTCTTAAAAGAGCTGGGATGTAAAATTGTTATCCAACTCGGACTGGTGTGTCAGTGGACGATCACCCTCCGGCCTCCAACCATCGGGGTGATCTAACACTGACACAGCGTGTCCTCATGGGATAACTATTACTGAGCTCTGCCAATTTACTAATTACGTCAAGACTGTCAGGGGACTTCTTATATAAATTATTGCCTTTAAATGACAAATTTTACCATTTTTTTAATTTTTGCCTATCATCTCTAAAACTATATCATATATATATATTGCAAAAAACATTACCAAGACGAGACCATGAATTAAGTCCCATAGTCGAAATCACCAGTCGACTCCTTCTAAGAGTAATTGCCCTTTGATGACGTTTTTGACCGTTTTTTGGCGTTGTTGCCTTATATCTTAATAATTATAATAAATAGATAGAAACTTTGAATAGCAAAAATGATCAGCAAGGCAAGATCTACAAATAGGTTAATTTTTTCCCATCCAGATGTTAGAAGGTCACTCTTTTTAGTACCTTTAAAATCTATTTATACCACTGGGTCGATGCCACTGCTGGTGGACGTTTCGTCCCCGAGGGTATCACCAGCCCAGTAGTCAACACTTCGGTGTTGACATGAATATCAATTATATGGTCATTTAAGTAAATTTCTTGTTGATAAAACTTTAAATTTTTCGTAAATCTAAGGATTTTCTTATCTCAGGAATAGATTACCTTAGCCGTATTTGGCACAACTTTTCGGAATTTCGGGTCCTCAATGCTCTTCAACTTTGTACTGGTTTGGCTTCATAACTATTTAGATCTGAGCGTCACTGATGAGTCTTAGGAAGACGAAACGCGCGTCTGACGTATTAAATTAAAATCCTGGTACCTTTGATAAATATTTATAAAAGTGATTGCCTTTATATGAAGATTATTGTACCCTCTGTTGTGTTTTGAGTAAAAATTAAAGAAGATAGAGAGAAACTTAAACAGACAAAACGATCAGCAATACAAGATCAACAAAAAAGAGATTTTTGTTATGAATTCTATTTTCGTCTACAATGTTGGATATGCACATAGACCTATTTGAGCAACACAGGCTCTTTAGAGCCTCTAGGTTTTTTTTAGAAACAATCACAACAGTAATTAGCTTATCAACACTTTGAAAAATACTATTCAACCAAATGAGTAAGTGACTGTTCAAATGTGACGATTAAGTGACAGTTTAAATGTGACGATTAAGTGACTGTTCAAATGTGACGATTAAGTGACAGTTCAAATGTGACAATTAAGTGACAGTTCAAATGTGACAATTATGTGACTGTTTAAATGTGATATATTGTCAAATTTCTTCCTCATTTCTTATCAATCTTTTTCAGTAAATTAGTTATTTATATAGGACCGGGCGTAAAAAAAAACTTCTCTCTTTTCGAGCTGCAATTTTACAATTAGCAATGAAAATATGCCAGTTCATAATTACAAAATCTGAATTTTATTATTTTTCGCACAATTAACCTAGTACAACCGTTCGTAACGCCAATGAGTTTATTTTCGGTTTTTGATTGTAGAAAAAAATGTACTTATCGCCATCAAGTGTATTAACGTATTTTAACCAAAGTCATCACCATTAAGGGTATCTACGGATTTTAACTGTACGTGTAGCTATTAAGTTATTTAAAACTGATTATGACTGTACGCAACACCACTATATCCATTTAACTATTTTAACTGTGTGTATCGCCATTATGCCATTTACGAATTTTAACAGTAGTTATCGCCATTATTTTACATACGGATTTTCATCGTACTTATCGCCATTAAGTTTATTTACGGATATTAACTGATCTTATTGACATTTAGTTCAAAATCATACATGACATGATATGTTCAACATCCATGAATGTTGATGGAAACAATTTTATTTTGAAAAATAAGTAAAGAAAATATGATTATGTAGCAACTTCTCGGCATTTTGTTATGATGTATATGCAAATATGTAACGCCATTACATGTTAAAATATAAATAATTGTTGTTGCCTTAACATTGATTTGCAAACATTTCATGGACAAATAATAAATCCAGTACGCGAGTTCTAAAAAGTGACTCGAACAAGCTGGACAAGAAGTTGCTGACACTGAAAGAGAGAGAGTATTGGTCAGACGCAGATGTAGGGCGTTTGAAAAGGCTACCAACGGATCAATTAAAAGGAAAATTCGTTTAATGTTGTTTCTTTATTCTATTGTTTAAGTGTTGCCGTACGAAATACATTTTGTGAGCATCTTTGAGAATAATTCTTTATCAGAGAAACAAACAAAAAAGCTTAAAATTATAAATTATTAAAGTATAGACAAGAAAGTTTTACTTGAGGGCCATTGTCACACTATGACGTTTCGTATGTTCATAGATGTTCTTTTTTTGTAATTATTTATAATGTGCCATAGCACCAATCAAGATTCTTATTTAGTTGTTCAACACAAATGTGCGTTAGTACATCTTCTGCATGTAAAAATATAGTACGATGGAATTTTTAGATTTTCTTTTTTGTGCCACAATTGTTTACTGAATCGTATTGCATTTGTTGCACCTTATCATTCATTTGAACTCAATATATATTTTATATTAAATAACTGTTTCTCTACTTATTTTATTGGAGGTGAGAAACTGAAATAACTGTGTTACCTCCGCACGCAGATTTGTTTAAAGCAGAAATATCTATTTTGTTCACTTTATTATTAAGGAGTCATTTACCTTGAAATAATTGAAAACATAGTAATGTATTTTGATATATTTAATTATTTTTGAGCGCAAATCATCTGAATAATTTGTTTGTTTTTCAGCATTTGATTTCAAAGATCTGTTGTCCCTGAACTGTGAAGTGAATAGATGGGGAGCAGCAATCAACATCACATTATTAAAAATGGCAAACCTACAAGTCAATTACTCTGACATATACATGATGGATCCTGACTGTTATGGACAAATAGTTGGTGACACACTTCTGTTTAATCAGCCTTATAGTGAATGTGGGTCAACCAAAAATGTAAATACAAGTTCTTGATTATTATATTGTATAAAACTGTTTTAAGCTTACTAGAATGTTACAAAAAAAGAAGAAGAAAATCAGATTAATATTGGTGAATATGGTAAAACTTTGAATGTAAAACTGTAAGACTAAAATTAATGCAACAACTCTTTTAGGATGCTAATGGAAAACGCTGGTGTGGCCTGCTAACAGCACATCATGTGTTGTCTCTGTACGATGCTTATTGTAAATTAAACAAAATGTGAGATAATTTTAATGTTTAATAGAAAGGGTGTCGTGTGGTTGCCAAAATAGGCATTGTTTTGGTAAGAACTTGCATTTTAACTTATCATAGCATTATTTATATACAGCAGTTCAAGAGATCGCATTCATTAATCTGACAATTATGTTTGTTGTTCATAAAAAACCCGTAGCATTGCGACCACACATTATGCAGACTTATCAAAATGTATAAAATAAACTTTGCGTACCCATATAAAGCACCTTCTTCTTTTGGCAACGACCAAGTCTATTCTTTATCAGAACAAAAATACGTGCCAATTTTAAAATGTTTAATTCCGTTATCAAATAGGTTTCTTGTGTAAAAGAATCAAAGCGTGCTTGTTGTTGGTATTGGTAAGTGTTTAATGGTTAAGTAATGAGCGTGACTTATTACCGAACATCTTTCATCGAAGGATTTAACAGAGTAATCAAGAAGGACAAACAAGCGAAGTAGGGACAAGATTGCAATCACTTTTGTTGGCTTTCGTGTGGCGCAATCCTAGTTTTTTTAAACGTTGTTTGTCGCACTTAGTTCGGGACATTACAAAGCAAAATTGTATTCAATTTACAATTCACAGTTTTCGATTGGCCTGTTAAATTTCTTAGTTCTCTTCGACACGAATAAATGCGCGCAAAATTCTCATAATGTGTATCATGTATATAGTATTTGATTATCATTTAGAGCAGAGACACTCGCTACAACAAATTCTACGAAAAGTAAATAATATATATAACTTATTTTAGGCAATATAACCAAACTTCTTTATGTATTTGAGATTTCTTGTGTTCTTTGGTTACTGTTCCTTTGATATTATCGTCCTATACTTGTGCTGACATTCCGTGCAATGTATTGCCAAAGTGTAGAAAATTACATGACCATGCTTTCTTTTCATCACTCAAACTTAAAATGTGTATCTCCTCTCCCGTGGAATACACATATTTACCTTTAGACGGTTGATAATTATTCAAGACATGCATACAAAACAAGCATATTTTCATCTCTGAAACTTGTCGGTACCGTTGTTAGTGGTCTGTCAGTTGCCAAGGAAACTCTCCGCTCAAATTCCATATCCAATTTAAACAGGATTTAGTAATGGGTTGTTATTGAAAACATTCAGTTTGTAAATCAAGTTATGTAATTATTGATTGATTGATTGATTGGTTGTTGGTTGCTTAACGTCCAGTGTCAAACATTTCATGCATGTTCAGGACGTATGTAACAATAAATAAAATACTAATAGGTAGGTCCTGTATTAGAGGTAGTCCGGGATGAAGGTCTTGGAAATTTAGACTGCCACTGGAAAATTGTGGGAAGATTGGATTGGCACAGACATGTAACAGGCCACATACGGATCCCTCGAAGAGTTATTGCAAGGGTTCTTAACAAAGAGCGTGGCACACTTTCTCTCTCTGTACACAAGGTATCGGATTTAACGTTCCCATTCTGACCGGACATGGCTGCGTACTTGTACATCCCACACATCCAAACGGACGCCCCACTTTGACAAGGGTTTTATTGCCGGTCGGAAGAAGACCTGCTTTGACCATGTTTCTATTCCCCAGTCACCCTTATGGGTTGTAATTGTTCGGAAATGAGATTACACGGCTAACTCTGTTGGATAGTTGTCTCATTCTACATCTTTGGCACCTTATTTTGCAAAACTATACTTTTTTTTAAATGTGTTATGCCTTATAACGGGTTTGACTTCGGATGTACCATATGAAAATCATTTCAAAAGGGCGTGTGCTCTGCATTCAGAAATATAATAGATCGGTGAAATGTTACATAGTTATTTGAATCATAAAAAAATTATCTTCTTATTATCACTTTAAGCCAATTTTACTGGAAAAGATGATGTATAGTTATTATATTGTTTTATAGTGCATAAGAAAAAAAAATCAACTCAGAAGACATTTTTTAATCCCCGTTGCTAAACGTTTGATTGTATACAATGTAGAGATCTGATCAATACATATAACAATTCAGTAAGTCAAGCATTTTGCACTTAAAAATTTATGCATAAGTTGAGATATTTTATAATATTGGTTATGTATATTTTTTAAATAATACAAGCAATATCACTGGCCATTTGGAGGATTATCTTCAATTCATAAATTCTTAATAAATTGTAGTTAAAACATAGTTTTTTAAAAAGTACAAGGACTATCTTAAGAAAATGATGATATTGGCCTTCCTTCTTTCAGATATCCCATTTCTACATTACTTATCAAAACAACATAACATTTATATCAGAGGGTGTTACACATGACATTCCTTTAGAGTGTAAACTTTTTAAGGACGACAGAATCCTTCATTACCATCAGATCGATGGAAATTTAGAATTAGATGATGACAACGGTAAGAATGTTTACAATATCTTCAAAAGAGCTTTCAGTTTTTCTATAACATCGATAGCAAGAGTACAATTGTGTACACCAGACGCGCGTTTCAATTACAAAAGACTCATCAGTGACGCTCGAATAAAAAAAATAGATTATTCTGCAATATCGTAACCAATAATCAATCGATCTAACACATCAATTTGAAAAGCTCTTTTTATTTATTTACTTATTTATTTATCTATTTTATTAACTACCCCCCCCCCCCCCCCCTTTTTTTCCCAACAAAGTACTCTTCTACGATGTCATAGTTACGTTTACTTTTTGTCGAGAAAAAACTATCCTATATTTCGTCATCAGGTGGCGGCGTCGATGTTAGAGGCGTATTGATTTGAGTTCCTTATGTGCTTTAAATATTTCAAGACATCAAAAACTTTGTCAAAATTTTGACTGGATTTTTAAGGAACTTGGACAGTAGCTGTTTATGAGTAAAGGACACATTTTGAAGTTTTGTTCCACTTTTCCGGAATTTACTGATTTTTGTAGTTAACATTTAGATCACTCTGGAACAAAAATTTGTCAGACATCATTAACTTTGTCAGACCATATGAAATGTTCCGAAACTTAGACGGTACCTTTTTATGATCAATCGGTAGTATTTAACGATTTGAACATATTTTTTCCCCATGCATTTTCCATATATTAGAAAAGAAAGGATATGGGGTATCCATCCATAACACAATCAGCACAGCCAAAAAAAAACCCCAAAAAAACAAAGGAACAACGACTTACATGACTTCCTGTGAACTGTTACCTTTTGAACTAACACTTTAAAAACTCCAAAATAGTGATTCAGTTTGGTACAAACAAGGTTCTAATACATAGCACATCAAAATATTATCATCTTGATTTGAATGTCAAATTAAACTCGTCAATACATTTAATAATGCATAATCCGCTTTGGTATGTTGAAATATTAACACAAATATTAAATACTTACAGCAAATGGCTCTGAAAAAAGTTTATTTCATGTCGACCTGTACTATGATTCTGAACTGACACAAACGGACGACAAACAGTTCAGCGGGAAATTTGTGTACAGAATAGCTGTAAATGAGGACCACTACGATCACTATCTTTTGTTAACCCACTGCTATCTTACTATGAAGAAAGATGGATTGGATGAAACATTGTTAATTGTGAAAAACTCGTAAGTATAAATAAATGTGCGACTTTGAACCCTTCCACTGAAATACAGCAACGTAATTTTATAAAACTGATTATGCGCTTGTATTTTTAATTTTAATCGGCCCTTTGCATCTTTTTGTTATTCCTTCAACACATCATATAGATTTGTATTATGCTGATTTTGACCAGTTTTAAGTTTTATGAGACTAGATATTGATTTTGTCTTTTAATATATTTTTAATTTAGATAAATAAAATGGCTATAAGTTTTTCAAGAGTGTCGAGGTAAAAGTATCAACAAACAAATCAAAATAGAACAACCACATGATAATATTCCTATTAAGAAAATAAAAAAAAAAAAAAAAAAAAAACAAGACAAACAAACACCCGATACTAAAAAGAAAAGATCCTTTTTTTTACAGTCACCTTTAATGAACTACTGCTCGAAAAAAATAAACAGTTTCTGTATTCATGTTCATATTATAGGAATTTCTGATCTTGGTATTTTTTTTTTCTTCATTTAATGTAAACATAACAGGATTTGAAAACTGCTTTTTATTTTAAATAGCTCCACTATTGCCAACATCTACTTTGCTATTTTATCAAAATTTGTGTTTTTTACATTTTAGATCACCTTTACTGGAAAATGTACTCGTCAAATACCTTGCAAATAATGTAATTGTGTTAGAAGTACAAGTTTCAGACAATGTTTCTAGTAATCTAGAATGTGAGACCGCTTTGAAGTTATAATAATTGTATTCAATAAAATTCGTTGAAAAATGATAATTATTGTCTATTTAAGTAAATCTTAGTAGTACGGAATTTTAATATTTTGTAAGAACAATTTTTATGATATAAATCGTAGTTGTATGAATTGCATCAACATAATATTCTTCGCGCGTGTGTAGAGCCCGCTATAACGAAGAACATGTACACATTTATTTTATTTGGCCCTGTATTTCCTAAAAATGAAGCGAAGTTAATGAATTATTTTAATTTTCTAATTATTCAATTAAACGTAATATATAAATAAATAATGTCTGTTGAACTTTAAAAAAAAAACCGAAAAGGAAACTAAAAGAACAAAAACAATGTAGTGGCGTGCTGTTCAATCGGTTGATTAAATATCTGTTTGCTGATACAATGTATGTTACTGATAAAAAACTTATTTTCCCTTAGTTTTTTTCAGTATCTATTCATCTTTTTGACGAAAACACAATTAAAGAAACGCACTGTAAATAAGCTTTGAAATAAGGAGATGATTTTCAATGAGAAACCATCGACTAAAGGACAATTAATCAAACAGATTGTGTCGACATAATTTCTCTTGGATTTAGATTAGTAAACACAAACATGAAAACGAGAACACCCTTCATCTATCTCGGCAGTAGTTGTGTTGTATCAAGTAATGTCTTTATCCAATCACGAGTTGGCTGATCGTTATCTGTTTCACATATGACGACGGGTATGTTCAAATTGCTGTAACCACAATCTCGTCCTCTTTTCATCGAATGTGACCTACCTAATTAGACTTAGAAACGGGGTTTGTACTTGCATGAGCAACACGACGAATGTCACATGTGGAGCAGGATCTTGTTCTGCCGGATCACCTGAGATCGCCCCGGTTTCTAGCGTGGTTCGTGTTGCTTAGTAATTACTTGTCTATGCTGTGTTCTATGTACTGTTGTGTGTCGTTTCGTCGCTGTTCGTTTCTTTGCCATGTCATGGGCAATTCGTTTTCAACTTGTGAGTTTGAATATCCCTTTGATATTTTTCGCATGTGTTTTTTGATAGTTTAAAGAATTTGAAGTTGATAACAGATCCTTTTGAAATAGAGGCGAAAGATACCAAAGGAATATTTTAACATATGATTCGAAAACAAACTTACAATGCCATATAAAAAATATCAGACAAGATTTCCCTGGTCCTTAGAGTAACCATTATATACATTTTGTTTTACCGTATTTTCTAGTTGTTATTATCTCTGAAAAAAGTTTTTATAAACACAAGATAAGTGCTATTTCAGTATTTTATTTACAATAAAAAAAAAACTGTTGGCGATCAAAATTCACCGTTCCTTGATTCTTTAATCATAAATAAATTATTTTCAAAATATTGAACATCCTACAAAAATGACGGTATTTAACAAATGAAACCTCTCATACCTTCATATAGGTTGATCATCCCATGTGTACCCTTCTGCCTTCATAATTTACACACAATCCTGATTCACAAGATAGTTATCTGGCTGATCCGGGGATCAGTCAGTTACTGTATTCACCGTCTGACTAGTATCCCATTTCCAAACACCTGCCGTTTCGAAATCTATTGCACCAATCCAATAAGCTGTCATGGAAAGAATAAATGTATATAAAAATGTTCGTACGCTTTACTAGAATGGCCCTATATCTGATTACTGAAAGTTAATGCGTAAATGAGAGGTTCGAAACCCCCTATGTAAACTACAATACTAGTATTTACTTATAGTCGAATGACATCAACCATAGGATTTCATTTTTAATGCACCCACCAAACATACGGCTAAATCATATACCATTCGAAAGCATATCATATGTACTATCCTTTTTGCATTTTTGCATATTCTGTCTTTTAAATAATAAATTTATGTATGAAATATGAAAAACTTTTAGAACAGGGACTATTACTCATTTGTAAAACTCACTTGAAAATATTAATGACGTATTTGTAATAAAAACGCCTTTTTACAGTACTTCTAGTGAAAATGATAAAAATTAGTGATTTAATTGTTAATCATCATAAAACGAAATAACATATTTCATTTAGTGCTAAGGAAATTTTTGACATCATCACATTACTGCAAGCACGCTTCCTGCTAATAAAACAGCCAATTATAACAATCCTTGCAGTTGCCCAAAATACCACCATCTGCAAAAAGATAGCTTTTTTGTTGTTCTACGTTGATTCTTTCAAAAATGTAGGAATGTTCATTCTTGACCTTTGATTTGGATTTAACAAAAAATGCACCGTACGAATTATTGACGACCGGGCAAACAGAAAGTACAGATAATTAGCTTTCAAATGATATATAACATAGCTGTATGTTAGGTGGGTTCATTAAAGTCGTTAACTAAGCGTCTTTTTTTATAAATGTCACTCGCCTATTAATTATGATATTTGAAAAAAACCAACCTAGTTGTAAAATAAAATGAACATTGACTCTCTCCCTTGTACTTTATTATTTGTTTAAAAATTCCTATCATATATCATGTATATGTTCATTAACAATTTCATAAATATTCTCGCCATCAATCGATTCCTTTGCTAGTGAAACATTTTATATTTCACATCTTGGCAAAAGTCTGCGCTGTGTTGTAAACCAAATCGATATTCCAATGTTCCACAGATAAGGATAAACAGGTAAAGGAAAAGGTTTGGGTTAAAAAAAAGGACAAAACTGATATTGTTAACTTAGGTTTTTTTTCTCATCTGTTGTTCGTTCTTTGAAAATACTGTTCGATACTAGTTTTGTTTAACGACCTTTATTGCGTGACATTAATGAATAAGAACAACAGGTGATATAACCTGTCCATTATTATGACCTACCATTTTTCACATTTCAGTTAGCAAGAGAAAAAAATAGCCGTACTTGTTGTATGATTTTTTCAAAGGACATTTGAAGTGATACACAGAAATGATTTCAGAAGGACATAATTAATACTTTATCAGAATCCTAGTGTTCACTAATTATAAAAAGAAAGACAATTGCAAAGGTCAATCTAGTTTTAATAACTTTACATAGTACTATACATGCACATATATTTGTGAAAAACCCATTTCATATATGTTGACTAACTTTGCTCGATTGTAGTGTCTAACAAGAATACAACTGTTAACTAGTCTATTCAAAGTGTACACACATATTTAGAAATGTTGAATGAGCAAAACATAACAAAGAAACTAAATTTGTCATACGATTTTATAACGATACCTCTCCTTATTTCAATTTATAATGATTTGGGTTTTGTTTGACCCTATTCTAACTGAGTATGGACGTTTAAGTCCAGCGGATTTGTCCAGAAGTACTTTCACTCTTTTACCATCAGGGGAAAATCCAAAGAGTAGTTCTACTTCGACATCGACAACGTAAACAACACCATTACTATCACAACATATACCGGCGGGTTTTGTAAGAAGGGGGTCTGTTTTTTCCCATATTACATTGCCCTTTATATCACAGCAAGTAACTGTCCTACCATTAGAATAATAAATGTGCATGTCCTTAAATTTTGAAATGTGTGCCGTTTTAGAACAAATTCTGCAATCATGAGACGATATTGATTGGTCTGAAATATTGACAATTTTCATCACATTTCCCATGTATCCAGAAGAGATATAAAAAGCTAATTGTCATTTAATACTATATTTGATTTAACATCATTTGTTACACATTTATTTACACTTTTCATTGTTTTAGTCGTCATATTGTAAATGCACATCTTGTTTGTGTTACTAAATAAGACAACTATATTTTGATCATCAATATGTATTGCATGTTTCGATTCCCAAAGCATGTCGTATTGATTTATTAATTTACCCGATGTTGAAAATCGATAAAGCTGTTTACCAACACGAACAAGGTAAGTGTCATTAGGTAAGAAGTCAAGAACTTCAATTACTTTACCACGGCCTCTTTTCTTAAGAGAGATTGTATCAATGTCTCTGACGGCTGGAATTTCTGATGGAAATTTGAGCCTTGTTATCTTGATCCAACCTAATGCTTAATGCCTTTGACAATGCGTTGATTGTTCCGAAGTCAAGGATGATGTTCAAATTACTTGAAGGGACAAACTGCAGCTCAAACTGTATAGATTCTGGGTTGTTTTCCAGGAATGCAATATACGAGTTTTCTGACTCATCACATTCAGAACACCAAACAGTAGCTGGTTTGAAAATATCACGAAGAGTGTAAATGTCACAGTGTGGTAATTGACTCGTCATTTTTCTGAAATATAAGTTAAGTTAATTAACATAGTAAATTCAATGCTAATTAAGAAAACAATATGCACTGTTTTTGTTAAAAAAGAAATATTATATATAAAAGTTGGAACAGAATAAATTGATTATCCGAAAGCACCAAATTTGAACATTTAAAGCTCACCATTGTAACAATCGGTAAGCAATCATTTTAACAAGTGCAGGTACACGAGAAAAATGTGTAAATGAGTCAGAGTTTTTAAGATTTTATATATACATGATATTGTAAGATTAAATCGGTTTTGGTTGCAGGTCAATGAGAAAGCAACAAAACGTCACAAACAATAAAAAACAAACAACACCGATAGGTCAGCACTTGGTCTATTGATTTTTAACATCTTCCTTACATACAAAATTTCCCCAAGGTCAAAAACAAAATGTTGTCGATTACAGATTACTGTCGATTACGTGGAAACATGTAATCAATAACATTCGATTACGACTACAGATTACGATTACCACATCCCTGCTTGGCTAGTTGAACATTTTATTTGACAGGATATGTCAACATTTTTTTCAGAATATCACAGCTGGTACCAGATTATCTTAACCGGACATACTCATGATACTGTAAAGTATATTCATGTTGATTCAGTTATATTCGTAAAGAAATAGATAAAACTGTTTTTATACGTTTAAATTGATACCAAAATAAAATACTAATACAATGATAAATATGTAAGCTCTATTAATGCTCTCATTTTCAATAACTGATTGTGATGACTGCGATTACCGGCGGGAGAAAGTCATTCCAATGTCATTTTAAGTTACATTGGTACGAGTAATAGACAAGACACGCTCTCATTCAGTTATTTATTGCGTGACATTATCGTAAACAAACAAAAAACTCAAAATTGGTAATATATTGTTGAAAAGTCGACCTACCCTATTTATATTGATATATTTTTCTGGAAAAGCTAAACAGGAAGTCCTAGTAAGGTTTGTTTTTCGCTTAACCATTTGGTTGAAATTTGATAGTTTTCCAAGCGTGTTGAAGGTGAATGTTCATATGACAAAATAAAGAATGAGCATTGGTTTGTTATCTATTGCGTGACATTCTCGTATAGAACAAAACAACTCAAAGATTAATAATATATTGTTGAAAAGTCGACCTACCTTTATTATATTTGTGATATATTTTACCGGAAAAGCTAACCAGGAAGCCCTAGTCAAGTTTGTTTTTCGCGAATGTGCATATGACAAAATAAAAAGAGCATTGGTTTGTTAAAAAGATTCCACTTTTTACTCTTAAAGTGATTTGCCTATATGCAACTTGAAGAAATGCATCAACAAAGATAATATCAGACTATATTTACAAAAAATGGACAAATTGCATGTCATTATTTTCTTCTGAAATGTGCAAAAAATGAACACATAACATTATCAATAAACCAAAGATAAACGGGAAAATCGTATTTATTGCAAAAATATCAACACTTGCACCCAAAAAAAAAAGAAAAACGAAAAACAAATGCAAAGTGACAACAATGAGAAAACAGGGAATCGAACCTTTACCGACAAATCTCTACTTTAACTTTGACTTTTGATGAATTCATCTACACATCGCGGCTACCAACTTATATGTCTATCTTTAATATAAATGTGGGCCCATTGAACCGGTGTGTATCATAATTCCAAATTAAGTTATGTTCATTGATATATACAAACCTCTGAATAACAAGCAATTAGAAGGCGATATCTTTCGTCGATCTGTTTGATATCAGTCGCGCATAACAGCAGGGGTACGATTCCCTGAGAAGGCTAATAAAACTTATAGATAAGTATAAGGTGATTTTTTTTTAGTTAATTCTAAAATTGAACAGAAATCAGTAAATTAAAAACCAATTCAAACTTAATTAAGTTAAGCACACAATGGAAACAATTGAATATAAAGTTGGTGAGTCTATCTCTGCAATAGATCTAGGAAGCGTTGATTCTAGAAAACGAAACCATGGTAAATGAATAGTCTTACGTCACGGCAATGGTTTACAGATATATAATAGGGACGCTGTGGGATTCTGACGTTGCAGACATTATATCTGCTACAGTACAGTTTTTGCAAATCCTTTGTACTTGATACTATAAAAAAAATAGCCTTCCCTCTAAACCAACACATTAAGAATTATATCTAGCGAACACAATATTCAACAGAGTAAATCGTCTATTATCTCTTTACAACAAACCAGCGCATGAAGTCTGATGTTGACGATTTTTTGTAACGTTTGTATTTCTAACGTTCTGAATTAACGGTCGTATTCTAAAAAAACATATCGCACTTTGGATCATTTAAAAATGATGATAGGTTGTTATAAATGATCATATCCCGTTCATCTTTAAAAAATCTATATTTCAAACGAAAACATGTAGTGCAATGAATTTCTTTTTCCCTTTAAAAAAATAAAAGTAAAACGCGTATCTTTTGTTTGCTACATCTTTATTTCAGTCAGTATAAAAACAAAGTCAACACAAACTTTTAATTTTCTCTACCCCTTACCAAAAGCCTTTAGAATTTACATATATATTGATGAATCACTTCCAGAGAAACGAAGCAATAGTGTTATACTATTTCAAAAATAGGCTGATAAGACACAGTAGGTGTACTGGTGTAGTAAATCACAATGCAAATTTAGTTTTGTCAACACTTGTGTTCGTTTATCCTCACGAAGGAGGATAATTGTGTATTTTGACATTATCTCCAAATTGGTTTGCCTCATTATCTATCTCCAGTTTTCTTTTCTTTTTTAGCTTTTCACTTGATAGTTATCAAAATAAGTGAACTCTGCACAAAAATGAATACATTTGGATTTTAACGAAAACAATTTTAAATGATTCTGTGCTAAGAGTAATTTCCTCTGGCGGAAATTCAAAGTTTACAATTAGGTCTAGTTATTTTTGGGTTATCGTTACACATCTGCACATTATGATTGTATTATAACATAACTGTTAAATCTGTTAAGTGAAGATGTATAATGTGGTTGAAAAGCGAAACGTCAGTTGAATCTAATTTAAAAAACTTCAATAAATCGCCCTCAATTCTAATTTGGTCTGACCAAACTTGTGTGCAAATATTTATGCTTTTGAAAATTAAATTCAGATTATTAACATAAAGATGACAAGTCTTATGTTCTCGAGTATTAAAAATCTGTCTGCAAAATCATTCAAAGATCAATAGTTTCCAAAATGATTTGCCGAAGTCATAACGTTTTCTTTTAAATGATTACATGATCAGTTCTGGTCCATATGTCTTAATATTTAAGAATCTTGTTCATTTTATTGGCAGCATTAGGTTTTCGTATTTCAGTTGAACGGTGTACTACCTTCGTATTTCAGACGCTATGCCTCTCAAATAATAATAATCCTCTCACCTTTTTAAACTCAATTTTGCAGTTTAAACTGTATTCCCACTTATATTTGCTTGTTTTGCCGGTGATGTCTGAAAATATTTCGGTATATTAATTGTATACACTTGTTAAGATTGCACTTAAATATAACCGATTCACAAACCAAGCCTTTCTGGGGAGATATTTTAAACATTCATTTATATTCTGTTTTGTTTACCTACTGGTTTCAAGATCTTCACGTTTCATCTCATAAAGACATACGTTGGAAAATTTAACAGTATAGAAATAGCTGGAAAGCGGCCAAATTGAACTCTCAAGAAGACTCAAAGTGAAGTTAGGGGTGGTACATAATTTGAGTATAAGCACAGCATATGTTTTGACCTATGACAAAAAGTAGACCATGTGAATTTTTCGTAATTGTTTTTCTCTGATTTCACAGGACCATATATATATATTTTTTTTATCTCGTGCAAGTTCTGATTTTTGTTTCTTTTGTCAACGTTCTGTCTTTAATTTTTGTTCAAACCTTAAAAATTATATCTTGTTTTTTCTGTTCAATCTTACCCTTCTTCTATGTGATTGTGATTTGTTTTGGAATTTCAACCAGTGATGAAGAACTGGATCTTCCTCCACTTTATGGAATTCCTTAATTACATAATTGTTACTACAAGCAACGTTATATTGGTGGGTCTCCCAAGTGTACCAATAAACCTTTTTTCTGAACTATTAAAACCAATTTTATCAGCAATTAAAGTCGGGATTCAGAGTTAATATAAAACCACCACTCTAGGGGTGATGTGAAAAAGATGCGGATATTCCAAAGCCTGCATTCACCTATTGTGATTTCCTTCATAAAAGGTTGCTGCGAACACGAAAGGTATCAAATCAAGGATTCCCACTGGTGAAGTGAAATCATCCCTTCGAAAATTTTACGGACGCCATCAGGAGTTGATTGACGGTTATGGAATATCTGTTTCACAGATGACGACGGATATGTTCCAATTGTCGTAACCAAGATCTCGTGCTCTTTTCCTTGTACGTGACATCGCTGAATAAAATCACCAAGTTTGTACTTACATGAGCAAAACGACGGTGCCAAATGTAAAGCAGGATCTGCTGACCCTCCCGGAGCACCTACGATAACTCCTAGTTTTGTTTCAAAGATATCCGTTCCCCCCTTGCGTTATCTTACAGTGTTGTACGTTGTGCTTTTCAATGTGTTGTTTATTACGGTAATAGTCTTGTCTGTCCTTTGTCCTAAAAAACGTTGTTAAATTTCAAAATTCTTTAACCGGTCAAGTTTCAGGGTTAAACATTAACATAACAGATGGTTTACAATTTTGGTAATGTCCAAGGCTTAGATAGGAGTCAATAAACCAATCCGCTATTGCGTGACGTCTTATCTCTTGATATAACATATCAACATATTTGAGAATTAACATCACGGGTGTCACATGTGGTGTAGTATCTGGTTCCCTTCCGGAGCACATGAGATCAACCCCGGTTATTGTGGGGTTCATGTTGCTAAGTTTTTATGTTGCTTTTGTATACTGTGTTTTGTCTTTTGGTAAATTTTTGCTTTTTGCCATGAAGTTGTCAGTAAAGGAGCGACTTTTGAGTTTGAATGTCTCTTTGGTATCTACATTATTTCTTCCCCATTTGCAATATATTATCCTCTTGGTCAAAATTCAAAAAGTAGCTTTTCTGTTTTTATTAAAGATGAAATTATGAATGTCTGTTTGTCCATACATGTTACCATGGTTATTAAATGTTCTCTCTTTCATAAAGCTCACGCTTTTTTTTTCATTTATGCATAAAGTGCAATAAATAATAACCCACACAGTTAAAAGGATTAGCTAGACATTCCACGCATTTAATGAAATCAACACCGTAGAGACTTGATGTATACAAAACAAATATTATTATACAATGCACAACCTTTATTCTTAACGCCTAGTTTAATGTAATTTAGACATCAACATGCTGTCAGGAATCCATGTGAATTAGGAACATTTTCATAAATCTCAGTTATTTTCATAATGGTTTTAAATCCGTACATAGCATACATCAAATCTGCTGCAATCTTTGTTGTAGGTGGTGCATCATCTGAAGAACGATTGAATAAATTGCATCAAATCATTGATAACTTTTTCTAGTTTATTAGCGGTAAGATAAAAATGACGGCGGTTAAAATATATACCCAAAATCGGACAAAGTCTATACAATAAACCATGACATATAGAAAAACGAATTAACACTTCAATTTTAGGAAAAGAAAAGAACTGTAAACACAATATGTCTCTGCTGTAAATACATTGATTTCCTCAGTAATAGCCAATCAATAACACAGAATGTCAACTTAAATTATACAATGGTGTCCACATCTCTCTCCCCTCCTCTCCAGTATCTATAAACACCGGAAACACCTTTCCAAAGAAACGATGCAATAGTTTTTGTACAATTCCAAGACACTATGCCAATATGATATACAAGTAGGCTTGATGGTGTAGAATACGTACAGGCATGGATGCTTTCAACTCTTATAAGTTTCTCCTCCTGGAAGAAGACCATTATGAATTTTTACATCATCCCCAGTGTTGTTTGCAGCAAATATAAGTTGATTCTGCGATTCGAAATCATCCCATACTAAGACTGGTATAAATGTTTGACTGTGTGATTTTCTGATAATTTCTGAACACCCACAGTCGTCTGTTATCTAATGTATACCATCTTCCGTGTACATTCTTCACACGTATTGTCCTTATACCAGAAATGTTTTCTTTTTCCAAAACCAAATTATCAAGCTTTTTACCAATTAACTCTCCATCTTCGAATCGATTCTCTATAGTTTCCTGACTGAAATAAACGTCTGAAGGTTTAAGCTTCAGTTTTTGTCGTTTAGCAGGATCGCCCATTTTCATTTGATATAGAGTCAGTTATAACCAGCACTGATTACTTTGTTTCTCAACTTTGATTGACTCTTTTCACATGCTTTTGTGCCAAAAGTATTTATATCTTGCGGAATTTTCAAGTTTATAATTAAAACTTGACAGGTTTGTTTATCTTAACACATATAGACGTAATGTTTGTATTATTACATAACTGTATATTCTTTTATTATCTAAAAAAAAAAAAAAAAAAAAAAAAAAAAAACAGATGTGTGAAGGTGTTTGAAGGCGATAATAATTTTGTTATTTTTTTTTTTGGAATGATATTGATCTTTTTCAGTATAATTACGAAGACCCGTATAGACAGCCTTCCTATATTTTTCCTATTTGTTTCACAAACCGGCTTTCAGATATTTATTTCTTTGAAAAAAATATTTTCAAACCATACCGAGTATAAACCCGTAAGAACGTATTATACGACAAGAAAACCCTTAAATTATGCATTATCTGACTTATATACCGTCAAAATATTATTTTTTGTAAAGATTTGCATGATTGGGTCCTATTTTACCGACCACACTAAAATGGGATATTATTTTCTGGTGTGTTCAGGTTTTAGTACTCCCCATGGCTCATTTATAATGTGAAATAAAACGCACTAATTGATCTAGATATGAACTTTAAAAATCATTATCCTGTTACAATACAAATATAACTATAACTGTTTGAAGCAAGACACAAACGAATTGTTATAGTGTATGAAAAATAAATACAGGTCACTTTGTATAACTTAGTTTATGAATGGAAATGCTATGTTTTTTCATCTTTTTTCACGACATTTACTGTGAAGGTACTTTTATTCGTGGGTATCGATTCTCGTTGATTTTCAAAATTTATTTGGTTCGTGAGTTTTTGAATTCGTGGATATTATTAGAGCATTTTAGTTTTAAATGGAAATTTTACATTTCGTTGGGAATTTGAATTCGTAGTTGAACCCAATCACGAAAACCACGAAAATTAGTACCCCACGAACAAAAGTACTTTCGCAGTATATCGCGGAAAAGCAGATTATTCTTCAACAGTTTTTAAAGAAACTATTCAGAATATTTGTTTTTTCCCTTTTTAGAATTAGCACGAAGAGAGCATGAAATCGGGATACAAGTATATGTAACACGAACAAAATCTAACACCCAGTTGTGTTAAATCTGGCTTGTTTTAAGGTTCATCATAACAAATAGACAAAAATGGCTGTATTTACATCTCAAAAACTACTCTGAGTACAGACTAACCTGTCCAGTTGAAAAGGTTTTAAGGCCTGGCATCCACTAGATATATAAAAGTTAAATGCATTTTGTGTTTGAGAAAGATAAAATATTTTTTGGATGCTTATTATTATTGCATTTTACACTTTGAAGAAAAGTCTTATAGTTGTTGAAACAATGACAAGGAAACGCCAAAAAATCAACACATTTCTCGGGCAATAATTCCAAAATAGGCGGGTTCCAAACTTTTTATTGTGCTGACTATTTTTACCCCTACAGTTTTTCTCTAATTGCTATAGATTTATACATACTAGCCAAAACTTTAGTATGTTCTATTTTAGACAAGGCAGCCATGTTGGTTGATCAACCAAGACAAAAATTGAAAAAAAAAACAATTGAGTTAACTTCATATAGATGAAGCAGACAAACTTTGGCTTCAATCCGTTGAACAATTTCAGCGGAGAAGATTTTTAAAGAAACGACAACGGTAGACGGAAACAAAGTGATGGCACTGACCTTCGAACAAGGTTAATATGCATCAACCAGTCATTTATTGAATGTTTTGTGAAACATCCTGACCAATACGTCCTTACCCACTCATATATTTCTCTGTTTTCAGACAAACAGTCTTTAACCCCGCCGCATTTTTGCGTCTGTCCCAAGTCAGGAGCCTCTGGCCTTTGTTAGTCTTGTATCATTTTTAATTTTAGTTTCTTGTGTATAATTTGAAGTTAAGTATGACGTCCATTATTACTGAACTAGTATACATATTTGTTTAGGGGCTGGAGTTTCTCGCTGCATTGAAGACCCATTGGTGGCCTTCGGCTGTTGTCTGCTCTATGGTCGGGTTGTTGTCTCTTTGACACATTCCCCATTTCCATTCTCAATTTTATTTTCCATCTTGATTAGATTGAAAAGAAATGTGCAACTTACGACAATAAAACATAAACACTTAAGACGATAAACATATGGAAATAATCATACTAGTGAGATATAAGGAGTGATGCATAGTTTTTTGCAGACGCCCTACTAGAAAAAGATAATTCATGACCCATCAACATAACAACTACTCGCCATTGATATATAATTCCTCTGTAAAATTGAACCCCATTGATATTATTGACATCCCCGAAAAGTGTGTATAAACCTTCAAATAGGAAGAAACCTCCGTCTTCAAGGTTAGCTGAATTCTACCTTAGAACCCCTTATAACTAGTTGAAAGCAAAACTTAGAGACCAGACTGTGTTATGCTTTCCAAATGAAGAATATCCAAGATGATGAAATAATGTATCTAATTATATTTTGGTTTTGGAAACAATACCATAAGTTATACAAAACTTTTTCCTCATTGATGAGTGTATCAATAACTAACAAAAACACAGCTGTGCGTGCATAAACAACGGACTCACCATCTGTTTCACTGTCGACCAAGATATATATATCAAACTGAATATGAATTTACTTCACCTTAACCAAAATATTGTGACTTAATAAAATTAAAAATCAAATATCATCATTTTTTAAAAAACTTGAATATATATATAAAACATTATTTCGTAAATGCTTTGAATAACAACTTATGCATTTCTATAAATTTAATTTAGACTGGAAGTGTGTGACGCAGGACAGATACGCAGCAAAAAAAAATCTCGGATAAATCTGCTAAAATTCCCATTACACAGGTCCAAAACAGTTGTATGGTGTCACTTGTATGCTAAAAATGATTTCCGATATTGTTTATTTATCGCAATGTCATTTTGTTGCTAAAACAATGTCCTATGATCCCGTTGTATGCTGGTATGATATTTTTAATCAAATAAATGTTAAGCCAGACAAAACTCATTTCATGCTTTTGATGGACATTTAAGGCCATGCATATGTTTATAATGATTTTGACAAAAAATGTGTTTGTCAAAGTAGTTGATTGAAAGGTTAGATTATCGACGTTTTGTTTATTCTATAAGGAGGAGAAAGCAGCGCAAGAAGGTGGAAAGCGCACGTAAGAGTTACTATTACTGTTGCTGTCAGACTCCTGCATTTCGCCTACTGCTTTCAATTCCAGTCTATAGTATGGACTGGTATCTTTTGTTATGGGTTGTTTAAGACTAACACGATAATTAGTATAATGTAGTTTTGAAGATCAAACCCGACAAATACATTGTATATACTCGTCTTTTAAATGAATGTGGTTGAAAAGTGTTTGAATTTTGTACAAAAGTAGCTTCTAAACAAACAGTAAGTACTAATGTGTTCAGAGCTCTGAAGTCTACTTTGAATTATATGCAGACCAAGTGTACATTTCTTACTTATTAACTTTGATGTTAATGTTTGTTTGATAAATATTTCAACCATAATTTACCTTACAGTTGAGAATGAAACATAAATCACAAACCTAGCACGAGGTTGTCCAAATAATTATGACGTCTTGAAAGACTATTTGTTTGCTGCGATTCGTAGGAAGACGTTACAACAAAAAGTTGAAAGATACTTTCATAACGTCATAATTATTTGGACTAGTCCAGAGGCATTTTGCAATGGGTCGACCGTGGAGAAGAAACAATTCCAGCTTCAAGGAAACTGTAAACAAAAGGAGAGGGAAAATATAAATTGCATAACAAACTGCGGACAGTTATTTTGCCGAATTAACACAAACTTCAGAGTCAGATGAAAAAGATAGGCAGAGGTAACAAGGTCGAAGGCAAACTGACGATGCCATGGCAAAATAAAAAACATAACCTATAGAACAACAAAAATTTTGTTCACGAAATAAAAATGCTTTCAGTAACATGTATTTGTTTTGAAAAAAGTAAAATCACAAAAATACTGAACTCCGAGGAAAATTCAAAACGGAAAGTCCCTAATTAAATGGCAAAATCAAATGATAAAACACATCAAACTGTCATTTTCCTGACTTGGCACAGGCATTTTCAAATGTAGAAAATAGTGGATTGAACCTGGTTTTATAGCGCTAAACCTCTCACTTGTATGACAGTCGCATCAAATTCCGTTATATTTACAACGATCGATGCGTGCACAAAACAGACATAATAGGTAAAATGATACATTGAAAGGTAAGTATTTAATTCACACTATGAACTAACCTTGGTTTCGGTTTCGGATTATGGTGAAGATATAAAAAATTTTTGCAGATGTGGCATAATTGCCAATGAAACAACACTCTACCAGAGACCAAATGACATGGAAATTAACAACTATAGGTTATCGTACAGTCTTGAGCAAAACCCATATCGTATAGTCAGCTATAAACGGACCCGAAATGACAAATGTAAAACAATTTAACGAGAAAACTAACGGCATGATTTATGTACAAAAGAATGAACGAAAACAAATATTATATACAGCAAGTATACTGAATTACAGGCTCCCGACTTGGAACAGACACATGTAAAATGCGGCGGGTTAAACATATTCAAAAAGCACAAAATTGTAGATTCCCATTAAATAAAAGCAACAGTAGTATACCGCTGTTCGAAATTCATAAATCGATTGAGAAAAAAACAAATCCGGGTTACAAACTAAAACTGAGGGAAACACATTAAATATAAGAGGAGAACTACGACACAACAGAAACACAACATTATAATGTAACACACACAGAAACGAACTATAATATAACAATGGCCATTGTCCTGACTTGGTACAGGACATTTTAAGAAAAAAAGGGTGGGTAGAACCTGGTGAAGCTGTGGCAAGGAGAAATTTGAGAGGCTTAATTACAAATGAGGTAACAAAATTATTAAAATTAATTTAGATACAATGCACTTCTCTTTGAACTTTATTTATTCAGAATTTTGTTATTTTTCATTATTATCTTATCAATTGATTGAGATGGAATACGAAAGAACTTTACAGACGTCAGTTTGATGACTTGTCAGCATTTCTGTTATTGAACTTGTACTTTCTGGTGCGCACGAATCAAACTGACAAAAGCATGACTTGATACCGGTGGCTGCAGATGTGAACCAAGATTGGTGATCGTCTTCTCTGAAAAAAAAAACAAAAAAAACAAAAGTAAAAACATATTCATTATCACTGTTTTGATCTCAGACATTTTTATCTATCTCGTATATGTGTACACATTTTTCTTTCGCCATGTCATTGCAGTTTTTTTTATTTCCACGACTCCCTTCTCACTAATATAGAGTGAACAGCCGGTATAATTTCCAATTCATCAAATTTCTTTACAAACATATTTTCTTCTTAAAAAAATAGTTTTTGTAGGCTTTTTTTTTTATTTAATCCACCCAGAATTCCGATTGAGTATCCTTTCCGTAAACAGATTTTATAGACATATGCTTTTATATCTACAAAGCTTCCAGGGAGACTCGGGAATAGAAATATGGTCTGTCCCTTTGATCTTCTTCTGACCGGCAGTTAAACTCTTGCCAAAGCGGGACGTCCGTTTGCCTGTGCGGGATGTATAAGTACGCAGCCACGTCCGGTCAGAATGGGGACGTTAAATCCAATACTTCGCAAAGAGAGAGCACCAGGCTATTTGCACGCTAAAAACCCTTGGAACAACTCTTTGGGTGGTACGAAAGTGTCCTGTTGCAAGTCAAAATATCTGTCTCTATCTAAACACATATGCAACTGATCAATTGACATTTACGTTTTATATATATGTGTATATCCTGTTTATCGAATACAAAGACTATCAGTACTGTTTTATTTTGGTAATGCATTTGTAGTATTATTGCTACGATGTAACAGGATAGACATAATCTATAAAATCACAATCTCAAAACTATTTCGTCATATTACGTCTTAACAAAGACAGAGAAGATAACAAAGGTGCATTCGAATTGTAATAAAAACAGACAATACCATTACCAAAATTAAAAATGACGAAAGGATAAACAACAATACACATTTAAAATAAATGAGATAGCATTCCACCGTTAGATTGTAGTTTCGCAATTTGGCTCTGAGGATTCTTCAAATATGAAAGCTAGTGTGCAATAAAATTCATTTTTGGATAGCTGTGATTAATTCAGCTTTCATATTGGGTTTATAGGACTATCAAGATTGTGTACAATATTTTAAAATGAACTGTTTTTTTTAATGGCAATCCGTATTTTCATATTCATACCAGACCAATGTTTTTTTTGTTTAATTTTGTGTCGCACGAATTTTGTGATTAAATTTTACGAAAAAATCAGGAGAAAAACACCAATTTTTTCTTTGATCATTTGGAAGATTATTGTCAATAGTTTCAGAAAACGTATCAATCAAAGGAATTGAAATTTTAATTTGAAACAAATTTATGGGGAATATGTGACATTTTCATTCCCCTTTTTGCAATATTTTATGGTAAATAAATGCAGAATGTTGCCATAGATACAAAAAAAAGGAATTATATTTTACCATTTTAACTTTTGAAAACAAAATTCATGGAAGATACTGATTACATACACATGCACATGTATGACACAAACAGTTGGCTTAATGTATTAGAAAGTCAGGAATAGAAAATGATTAAAAATTTTGAGGTTCACTTTTAATGTTATTTTCTAACTGCGGAGTGCTACCAGAGCAAAACAAACCTCAACCAAAAAATGGTTGTCGTTGGTTCATGTCTGTCTTATTTGTTTTTCGTTATTTGTTTTGTTATATTTTAGGCCGTTTGTTTTCTCAATTGAATTGTTTCATAATTTTCATGTTGGGGGCTTTTATAGCTGACTATAAGGTATGGGTTTTTCTCATTGTTGAAGGCCGTACGGTTGCATATAATTGCTTACATCCACTTCTTTTGAAAGTTGGTGGATAGTTGTCTCATTGGCAATCATACCTCATCTCCTTATTTTTATATAGAACTCATGTTCCGAAAGGGTAAGCAGTTTCTGCTCGACATGAGTCATATTTGATACAGATATTCAATAATGTCAACCAAACCATGATGGCGTCCGTAAACCTTACGAAGGGATTAACAATTTTAAGGATCCTTATATCCAAATAATATTATGTATCTTATCAGAAAATGAAAGCTTCTTACGTTTACAAAATATCTGTTTAAGAATACACCATAGAGACAGAAATGCAGTAAAACGAGATCCGTTAGTGGTGTCACTGACAAGAAGTATTCAAAATTGAATAGATAAATACATAATGCATTAAACGATAACGCACAAATCTATTTATTTCAAGAAATGTATATACACCAACCTTTACTTCTTGAAATGACAAATATACTTACGTACAAGTGAGCGGCGAATCGGGTAAATAGAAACGGAAATAATTCCAGTTAGCCTCAATACAACCCATAAACCCAATCTGTGCAACAGTGTTGTTGTTATAACATGTCAGTAGTGCTTTTAAATCTGTAATAGAAAATCAAGTATGGTAAGCAAAATTGTTATAAACGGTAACAGACAGAGAAGGTCTTCACTAAACGTCAAAATTATCCAAACGATTTATGCATTACAGATGCAATGAATAAGCGATGAATCAACGGTTATACATCGTGTCTATATCTTAAACTATTGTGTCGATATCTCTTAAATTAAAGCCTTTTCTTAAATAGAAGGTAGTGTAAGTGAGTTTAAATAACCCTGTTATCATGTTCTACAAATGCATTAATAACTCAAAATTCACAATTAATTGGTTAGAGAAATACAAATATAGTATAACACGTCTGTGTTTAAATTAATAAGCATCTGAATATTATCCGTAATGGACAAAAAAAAGACATATTCGAACTTATTTTTAAGTATATATAATAAGTATGTTACCGAAATTTCTAGCAAAAAAACTAAGTTCTAGGCACATCGCTATTTACTCGCAAAGGGATTTGCGAATGCACATTTGTGGAGACATGTTGTAAAACATATGAAATCATACTATTTATAAAACAAAAATGGACGAATTGAATGTAATCTTTTTTATTAACATCTGCACGTAGCAATTTTTTTATTTTCTATATTTACATGTGATTATCTAAGAGGCGCTTTTTGATTGGATGCAGCTAGTTACAACTGCGACCAATGGACATCATTACTTCGTGGATCCGAAATTCTTGCTTAATCTGCTATGAATGAAGAGTATTTGGCTTGGTCGTAACCCTTGGCGTGCGAAGATGGCATCTTGTTAGACATAATCAAGTGTATGGTGTTGTATTCCCAGCACCTTATGGCGGCCATATTGGATTTTTTTCATGACTCTATATCCAAAAAAGTGCATTGGTATCATAGCTAACAATGTGCTAAGTGCTATGATTTAAACATTAAGTGATCAATTATGCCAATATATTGGTCAAAGCTGCCTGACTATAAACTACCAGAGGAGAAAGTCATTATTTATTTTAAATTAACCAAAAACTACTATGATTTAGTGTCAAAAACTCTCTACATCAAATTAAACATAAAACGACAAAAAAATTTAGTTAAAAATTACCACTTCCGTTTATTTTTGGTCCCAATGCCGCTTCAAAATATGTTTCGCCTTGATTTTTTCTCTCATATAGACGCTACAATGATCCTAACGTTTTAAAAGCAAATGAGATAAATCGATATGTAAACGTCTAGTAAAAAATGGTAATACAGATATGCAGTTGTTGTGTCAGCTCATTGCCGTGGACAGGCAGATATTGAACAGACAGGGGTCAGATGTGATTCTAGTATTATGTTTGAAGACCAGTTCTATGAAGAAAAAAAAATCTTAGAAAGAGTGGTTCGCTCAGTCAGAATAAGTTAACTGAGTGGGTTGGCAGGCTTTTGAACAGCACATACATTGGAAGCTAGACTATCGAACAATAGCATATTGAAATTAACTTCTCTCTAATATTTCTAGGAACAGATATGTGAATACATACAGATATTATGATTTTTTCAACATGTATCATTTACCTATCATAATTATCATAATTCCTCTTGTACATCTCTCTGATTGAATGTAAAACATGTGTAGCCCCACCACATATTCATGTGGCTGTCCAAAGTCAGGAACTTCAGTAGTGATTCTCTGATTTTATATCATAATGTTTTTCCTATTTTGAATAATTTGATGTTGATGGCAGATCTTTAAGAGTTTCTGTTCGTTTATCCGCATTTGTTATCAACTCGGAACCATTTAGTGCATTACAAAAATACAAACCCAACATTTTGATCCATTTGAAATACATGTTAACGTTTTAATTACTATAATAGGTTCTTTTAAGGAGAATAAAAACCATCGATTGAGAAAAACAATGAGAATCTATCAATCGAAGGTAACATAAGACGTAAAAAACAAGGTTCATTTTTACAAGCATCGTTCACAATAATTTAGTTTTTATTGCAACTATTTGCAGTTATTAAAGAGTGTAAATGCTGCTTCCTTAATACATTAGGAATCGTATAAGAACACAAATAAGGATTTTTTTTTCAAAATAGTCTTTATGATACCTTTCTTATTCTCGTCATCACACACTGACATGGCAACGTTCTTTATATGCGGCATCATCTCAACATAGTATCTTGTTTGATCAGTATTGCACAAACTTCTCAAAGCTTCAATGTTGTTTTGGTAATATTGAATCACTTTATCAACGAAGCTGAAAAGAACATGGTAAAAATTTACTTAAGCAACAATAATTATATACATGACTTGATTATTTGATTTCTAAAAAGTTTTATATTTGAAACATTCCCTCATCAACTAGTTATGACTTCAATGATATACTCAGCTCAAGTGAGTATAATAAGTATAGGCGTAAGATGTGTATAGTGGCACCACGTAACCATTAAAGAATAATTTTCTCTACTAATCAGTTTCTCTTATCGACATTGCCTCACAAACAGATAAATTCCCTAGATATTCATTATCTGAACATGCAATGCATTTTTAAACGTTTAGAAAAAAACAATCAAGAATGTGTTTCCAGACAATTTAGATTAGTAGTACCAGAGATTCTGTAAACAAATCAGATCAAAATCACTGATAAACGCCCTGGGTTTGACGACTAGAAAACAAATGTAGTTGTAAATAAAGTAGGGAAAAATGAAAGTTTCCATCGGGTAAATAACCGACAAAAGAGATTTATACCAAAGGAATATTCAAGCTTATAAATTGAAGACAAAATGACAAAGCCATGAAAGACAACGTCGAAAATACAGTCCTCAAGATACAACATAGAATAGATATAAGAAGATGTGGTATGAGTGCCAATGAGACAACTCTCCATCCAAGTCACAATTAGTAAAAGTAAACCATTATAGGTCAAAGTACGGCCTTCAACACGGAGCATTGGCTCACACCGAACAGCAAGCTATAAAGGGCCCCAAAAATTACTAGTGTAAAACCATTCAAATAGGAAAACCAACGGTCTAATCTATATAAAAAACAAGAAACGAGAAACACTTATGAACCACATCAACAAACGACAACCACTGAACATCAGGTTCCTGACTTAGGACAGGTGCAAACAAATGCAGCGGGTTTAAACGTTTTAATAGGCGCCAACCTTCACCCAACCTGAAACAATAGTGTAACATCACAACATAAAAAGACACCCTATAAAATATCAATTGAAATGGCTTAACTCAATCAAAAGACATATTAACAAAAACAAGTGAACATACACTGAACGAATAAATTTGATCTATGACACAATGTAAATACAAAATTAATAAAACAAGGTGGTTAGATTTAACCTAGAAATCTAGAGGGCCATAATCAATGACGTTTAATTAGATAGCAGTCAGGGGATCGTGCTTACGTCATAGGTTACAAGCTGAGAAAATATCTTAAACTAGACGATATTGATCACTTTTTGTGCACAATTACACGATGGACGGTATTGACAGTAGTTTTCCCGATTACTGTCAAACTAAAGACAATTAACCTCATCAACTTGAGCTTTTGAGTGCGGAAAATAACTAAGAAAATAGACATTAATTCTTCATGCGAAGAGTCCAACGATTTTTCAGTCAATACCGATCGGCTTGTTGCCATACATATGGTTTCGTCTGATGAATAAACTTTACAAAGCGCTGTCTGCCGTTTTTTCCAAATAAAGCTACTTTCCGTCATGATCGATAGTATACATTTCTAATTATTGATGATCAAATAGTCCGTTTTTTTCCTGTTTCAGTAACGTTATAGGTGTGCACTGTAAGCAGAAAAAAAGGTAGTAATAGTCAAATTAGGCGTTCGCAAATGATACTTTTTGATTTTATTTATTATTTTTTTTTGTTACGGAAGGACTTTTAACAGTTATGAATAATCATCAAAATTTATGCATCAATTTATATATATATATATATATATATTGGTTGGAAACCATTCATCATACTTGGACATTTACGACTTTTATCTTCTGCATTTGAAAGATTTTTGTCTCACAGTTGAATATACAAGACACATTTGTATTGCTTTGGGGAGTCTCCAAATAACAAATTTGTTATCTTTTCCCCATTATGTCAACATATATTGGAGGCTGTTGTTTTAGTGATTAAATTTTTACACCTATAGCATGTTTTACCAGGTGAAGGGTAATAAGGCACCTGTAGTGATTTTGATTTGTTTTTTGGTGTTTTAACGCCACTTTTAAGCACAGCTTTTGGGCTATTTCGTGGCGGCCAGTTTTTATAAGTGGAGGAAACCGGAGTGCCCGGAGAAAACCACCGAACTTCTATAGGAAAACTGATAATCCTAGTCAATTAAGATTGGAGTCGAGTGCACCCGCACGAGCGGGGTTCGAACTCACAACCTCAGTGTTGACTGGCTAGTGATTACAGTAGAAACTACTTAGACCACTCGGCAACCGAGGCCCCGGCACCTGTGGTGTAAATTAGTCACGTGTAATATTATTTACCTGTAAAAATCATACATTTTAAAGTAAAATGTTTAATGGTGAAACTATTAATATTGTCATACTACATTTTATAAAATATCAGCCTATGGAAAGTGCAAATCGAGAAAACCGTTTCGTATGTGGAGTCGCGATTTTTTTCAAATATGAAATTTTAAATATGTAGACACTCCAGAAAAAGATGATTTTTGCATTAAACAAAAATTAGTATTAAAATTTATAAATACGTTCAGACCGAAATTAATTCATGCAACAAACAGAAGAGATTTGTGTTTTACCATTTTTCAATAAAGTGTGAAATCCATTATTATCAGCCTTTCAAGGTCGTTTTTAATGAAAACAGTCAAATTGACCAGTTAAACAAGCACAAATATTTAAACAAAAATTAAGTCTTCAATATCAAAGTAATAGCAAAAGTTTATGTCCTTGTAAAAGTTCCACTGCTACGTTTTTCTTTTGTAAATAGATAATTGAATGCCATTTATTTCATTGTAGATGCGACATTTTATAATGTAGTTGCGGTATGTTTTATTTGATGCAAATGCATATTTACTTGTATAAATACAACATACTTGGGATAAAATGTTCAAAATACATGGCAAGTTGCATATACGTTTGTTCTGTTAAATACGTCTATGTTTTAAAAAGAATAAACAAGTACTTTTCAGATGAATTTGCATTTTACAAATGTCAAAAGTCGTCTGAGATTTCCCAACAATGCATCTCATTTACAAAAGAAAATATCGCTACTCCACATAAGAAACGGATTTCTCGATTCGCACTTTCCATAGACTGAGTATGCAATTCCACCCAAACCCTTGTGAATCCGACTCCAAATTATAGGCAAAGTAAAATTAAATTCACATTTTCACCCTCTCTAAGTCATTTCTTGGAAAACTTTACGGACGTTATCATTTATTTAGATGACAGTTATGGAATGTTTATATCACAGATGACCACGGGTATTTTCAACATGCCTTAGCCAAAGTCCACAATCCCGCCCTTTTTTTTCAATTGTAACATCATTAAATGCGACTTAACACGACGAATGCAACGACTATTGGAGGAAGAACTGCCGTCCCTTCCGGTGCACTTAAGTTCACCTGCAGTTTTTCGTTGGGGTTTTCTAATCTTTTGTGGACTTTATTATTTTTTTGTTTTTTCATATCCATCTTCTGATTTGTGTAATAAAAAAAAAAAAGTTAATTTTATTTTAAATACGAAAAAAACTTATATTTCAGGCGTTTTCCCAGTATTGAACCAGCACATTTTTTTCACAATTCATGTTTGTTAAGAATGTCGATTTCCTCCAATCAAGTACTGTTTATTCCTATTTTAAGTACATAGGTAATCACAGTTTCTCACAAATGCTTTAAAGGTACTGAAAATATCTTAATATTGACTGTTTGGGAAAATGGCTGTTCCTATTAATGCGACATTAGTTTACCAATGTGCAAATCTCGGAAATTGATTTGGAAGAAACAAAACAAGGTAACAAACAAAAACCTGAGGAATTCGCATGAACTCAAAAAGGAATAAGTAGACTCAGTCAAAATGTCACAATCGGGAGTAGAACACAATAGGTAAAATTACAGATCAGACGACTTTACTGATATCTAAAGATCTAAGACCGTGAAAACCTGTCGCTAGTAAGTTGAGACACAGGCTCACACTATTTTTCGATTAATTTGTGATGGTGACTATAAAACTTATGAAGTGTTGATTTCAGTCGTCAGAAATATTGCAGTCGTTTTGCAGTCGTACCGTAGATTGATATAGTTGAACGCTTGGTTCAATCAGCTTTTATTGACTAACCCTGTGTACGATTCGTTCCAATATAAATTTTATACATTCGGCTTGAAACTCTTTATGTCTTTTTTGTTTGTGTTATGGTATATTAATTAATCAAATATAAAATTGCTAATCAAGTGAATCAATAAACTGTAACCATTAATTCTGGATTTGACATAATTGTACATATCATGAGGTATTCTTATCATAAAGAACGGAAGAAACATAGAAACCGATATTTTCTATAAACCAACTGATTCCAAACAATATCTTTATCATTTTACATCATGTTATCCTAATAATACTAGAGTAAACATAACATTTGTCCTAGCGAAACGCATATGTACAATAATTTCAAATCCAGAATTAAGGGATACAAGATTAAATGAATTAAGATACATGTTTTTAAACCGAAAATATCCGAAGAGAATAATCGATGACGGTATTACAAGAGCGAAATCTATTAGCTTACAGGAATTAAGAAAAACTAAATCACATTAAAAAAAAACGTTTTACCGTACATTTCAACTCACAATATCAGAAATAATGAAGCGTTCAATACAATACATAATAATTTACCATTTTTACAGAGCGATCAGAGAATGTTGAAATAATTTAATTTGCATAATGTAATCAAAAGCAAACGGCAACCGAAACCGTTGAAAAAGTTGATGACTTGCGCCACATTCCAATCTGAAAATATTTAACAAAAAAAAAAAAAAATGTGGACGACCAAACTGTGAATCTTGTTTATACTTATCCGAAGGAACAGAATTCGTTTTTACATCCGGACACATGTCTAAAATCAAGAACAGTTTTACATGTGCATTGGAAAACCTTTTTTATATCATAACTTGCAGTGGTTGCCAAGAAAATTATATTGGACAAACCAACAACACCATTAGTACATAGACAGCAAATTCGAGCCCCTTGTACAAGATAAATGACACTTAGAGAATATATTAATTTATGCGCTGGATCAAATCATCCAAATTTCTTTATGTTTCAATTTTATCAGTGATCAGACAAAACAATGGACCAATGAGATTAATAAAGAAATTTATTTCATTAAGAAATACCATCCAAAATTAAATCGATAAAATGAGAATCCGAAGGCTACTTCAAATTGTTACTTTTACTTTCGTTTTAAGAACCTACGTTGTACTATATTATGACATTCGGGATCTAATAATGATGTCACTAATAGGTGTTATTCCCGAAGACGTCCAAGGCAACTATATCCATGAATATCTGTGAAACAGTGAAACCGGTAGAAATTTATTGCGAACATTTTAGAACAATTTTATGTTTTAATCGACAAATTGTGATTATTAATATTGAATATAAATAAATATATATATACAAGTCTAAATTGAAAACAACGTTCAAACCTATGATTGCGTTGGATAAAAACCGCAATTTTTATACGTGTGCATGCAAAAGAAATTTCTTGGTAGAGGGGTCTAAATACAGCACAAACAACATTTTCCGAAAGACCAAAAAAGTGAAAAAGTATATATCAACAAAACGCATTTGACTAGCAGGTCGAACAACAGATGTTTTTAAATCCTGCTGACTGCCATGGCGAATGCCAAATAAACGGATCACAGATGTAACAAAATGGATCTTAATTATTAATTTAATTCAATAAATTTGCGTAAAAGATGGTATACCTTAAAAAAATGAGGTGCAAAAGTTTGTACACCATATCCGGATTTCGACAAATAATGTCTCTTCAGTGATGTTAGGAATCGAAACGGTATTTGGAAGGCCATATAACTTACCTCAATTAAGGATTGACTCTTGAATTTTGAAGAGTCGAAATAGGATGAACGTATCATATAAACCCAAAGGCAAATTTAATACAAGCCCAAACGAAAAAATATAAACAAGTCTAAATTAAAAACAACGTTCATACCTAAGATTGCGATAAAAACCGCAATTTTCATACGTGTGCATGCAAAAGAAATTTCTTGGTAGAAGGGTCTATATACAGCACAAACAACATTTTCCAAAAGACCAAAAAAAGTGAAAAAGTATATTTTAACAAAACGCATTTGACTAGCAGATCGAACAACACATTTCCTTATACCCTGCTAACTGCCATGGCGATTGCCAAAAAAAGGGATCACAGATGTAACAAAATGGATCTCAATTATTAATTTAATACAATTTTACTTGCGGAAAAGATGGTATACCGCAAACATGAGGTGCAAATGTTTGTACACTTTATCCGGATTTTGACAATTAATGTCTCTTCGGTGATGTTAGGAATCGAAACGGTATTTGGAAGGCTATATAATTTACCTCAATTTGGGATTGAATCTTGAATTTTGAAGAGTCAAATTGGATGAACGGATCATATAAACCCGAAGGCAAATATAATACAACCCAAAACGAAAAAATATAAACAAGTCTTAATTGAAAACAACGTTCAAACCTATGATAGCGTTGGATAAAAACCGCAATTTTTATACGTGTGCTTCCAAAAGAAATTTCTTGGTAGAGGGGTCTAAATACAGCACAAATAAAATTGAGAATGGAAATGGGGAATGTGTCAAAGAGACAACAACCCGACCATAGTGCAGACAACAGCCGTAGGCTACAAATGTGTGTTCAATGCAGCGAGAAACTCCCGCACCCGGAGGCGTCCTTCAGCTGGCCCCTAAACAACATTTTCCAAAAGACCAAAAAAGTGAAAAAGTATATTTTAACAAAACGCTTTTGACTAGCAGGTCGTACAACGGATGTTCTTAAACCCTGCTGACTGCCATGGCATTGCCAAAAAAAAGAGATCACAGATGTAACAAAATGGATCTTAGTTATCAATTTGATACAATAAACTTACGGCAAAGATGGTATACCGCAAACATGAGGTGCAAAAGTTTGTACACCATATCCGGATTTCGACAATTAATGTCTCTTCAGTGATGTTTAGAATCGAAACGGTATTTGGAAGGCCATATAATTTACCTTAATTTGGGATTGACTCTTGAATTTTGAAGAGTCGAAATAAGATGAACAGATCATATAAACCCGAAGGCAAATATAATACAAGCCCAAACGAAAACATATAAACAAGTCTAAATTGAAAACAACGTTCAAACCTATGATTGCGTTGAATGAAAACCACAATTTTTATACCTGTGCATCCAAAAGAAATTTCTTGGTAGAGGGGTCTAAATACAGCACAAACAACATTTTCCAAGAGACCAAAAAAGTAAAAAAGTATATTTTAACAAATGCATTTGACTAGCTGGTCGAACAACGGATGTTCTTAAACCCTGCTGACTGCCATGGCGAATGCCAAATAAACGGATCACAGATGTAACAAAATGGATCTTAATTATTAAATTAGTACAATAAACTTGCGGAAAAGATGGTATACCGCAAACATGAGGTGCAAAAAATTGTACACCATATCCGGATTTCGACAATTAATGTCTCTTCAGTGATGTGAGGAATCGAAACGGTATTTCGAAGGCCATATAATTTACATCAATTTGTGATTGACTCTTGAATTTTGAAGAGTCGAAATAAGATGAACGGATCATATAAACTCGAAGGCAAGTATAATACAAGCCAAAACGAAAAAATATTAACAATTCTAAATTGAAAACAACGTTGAAACCTATGATTGCGTTGGATAAAAACCGCAATTTTCATACGTGTGCATGCAAAAGAAATTTATTGGTAGAGGGGTCTAAATACAGCACAAACAACATTTTCTAATTGACCAAAAAAGTGAAAAAGTATATTTTAACAAAACGCATTTGACTAGCAGGTCGAACATCGGATGTTCTTAAACCCTGCTAACTGCCATGGCGATTGCCAAAAAAACGGATCACAGATGTAACAAAATGGATCTTAATTATTAATTTGATACAATAAACTAGCGGAAAAGATGATATATCGCAAACATGAGGTGCAAAAGTTTGTACGCCCTATCCGGATTTCGACAATTAATGTCTCTTCAGTGATGTTAGGAATCGAAACGGTATTTCGAAGGCTGTTTTATTTACCTCAATTTGGGATTGACTCTTTAATTTTGAAGAGTCGAAATAGGATGAACGGATTATATAAACCCGAAGGCAAATGTAATGCAAGTCTAAATTGAAAACAACGTTCAAACCTATGATTGCGTTGGATGAAAACCGCAATTTTTATACTTGTGCATGCAAAACAAATTTCTTGGTAGAGGGGTCTAAATACAGCACAAACAACATTTTCCAAAAGACCAAAAAAGTGAAAAAGTATATTTTAACAAAACGCATTTGACTAGCAGGTCGAACAACGGATGTTCTTAAACCTTGCTGACTGCCATGGCGATTGCCAAAAAAACGGATCACAGATGTAACAAAATGGATCTTGAAAATATTTGAAAATACTTGAATTGAATGAATTCTCACCTACAATAATCATCTACGATATTTTCATCGAAATAATACAACTGCGAATTCCTATTTATATGTATATAATATCGAATATCTGGTACTGTCTCCTTTGAAGAGAATTCTTCTACAATTTTCCTGAAGTCTATCTATACATGTTTGTGATGGAAGAGGTGGAGGTACTGCTTTGGCAAAACCTACAATGAGAAGATATGCAGGTGTATATGCGATTACATGTTATCACTTGTTACCACTCTATCACTTCTAACGTTGTGAGACTTTCGCCTTGTAAATGTATGATAACGTTTTTTTGCCCCTATTACAAATACACTTGATTGTAGCACGTTGTGAGTACGGGTTTACTAATTAGCGCCTTATAAATTCTTCATTTACTAAGAAAGACATATTCGAAACATTTCTTTTTTCAATGTAAATTGCATCGTTTAATCCCGATGACTATCCTCTTTCTTCTCTTTGTTATTTTATTTTTTTCAACACATTTACCTGGTAGAGGTTGTTATTTTTATTGTCCTCTCAAGTTATTACCCTGCTTAAGGATGTTATCTTAATGTCCTACTCAATCATTTACCTGCTGCAGGTTTTACTTTAATTGTCCTCCCAAATCTTTTACCTGCTACGGGTTATTTCATTGTCCTACCAACTCATTTACCTGTCCTTGTTCGTTATTATATGTTCTTTTTATCATATTATTCTCTCCAATGATTTACCTTTTGCAGGTTGTTTTTTTATTGTCCTTTTATAATCATGTACCCACTACAGCGGTTTGTTATTGTATCGCCTATCAAATCATATACCTGCGACAGCGAATTTTATTGTATTGTACTCCAAAATCATGTACCTGTTACAGGTTGTTATGTTACTACATGTATACTCCCAAATCACTAACCTGTTGTCATTTTATTTTATCGTCCTACTAAATCTTGAACCTGCTATAGGTTGGTATTTTCTTTTATTGTCCTGCCAAATTATTTACCTGTTGCAGATTGTTATTTTATTTTATTGTCGTACCTTATATTGTACCTGCTACAGTTTAGTATTTTATTTTTCTTGTCTCCAAAATAATTTACCAGCTGCAAGTTGTTATGTTATTGTGTTGTCAAATCATTTACCTGTTACGGGTTGTTATTTAACTTATTGTCCTACCCATTCATTACCCCTTTTCAGGTCTAAAAGTATCACTTTAATTAAATCAACTTTATCAAACTTCCCAAACAAATTCAGTAACGTGCTTATCGTGCCTTTACCATCACATTTTTCCTTACTTAAGATAACAGTAAAAAGTTTTAGATAGAAAATTTATCTTTAAAAGAATTTCAAAGTATATTCTCTGGTGCGAGTTGTCTTTACTTATATATATATATATCTTACTACTAAAACAGAGATAGTTGCTACCGATTATAGCCCAATATAAACGTTAAATATCGGGTATAGAACATACTCGATAGTATTACAGATCAGACGACTGAAGATCTAAGACCACAAAAAAGATGTCGCTATTGAGTTAAGACACAAACATATCGTATAGATCAACAAACTCGTGATTGTGACCGTAAACATTATGTAGTATCGATTTCAATCGTTCTTTCTCATAATTTTATTGGAGCATTTTTTGTGTAAAGAGTACACCCCTGTTAATGAAATCAGAATAGCGTGAACAAGCATGAGCCTTACGTATTAATAGAGATAAGTAAACGCCATACGATGGTGCGAAAGGTATGTTACTGCTTCGAAATGGGAAGTTGAAATTTGGAAAGTTAACATCATAACGTTTGTTATAGATTCTAGTTTGACTTCATCTATTTGTGTGAATTTCTTTGAAAATATCAAAATATTAAGCAGCCCTTCTCGGTTAGGTAGTATCCTTAATCCCATGTTCACTGAAATATAACATGCACACAGTCACTGAAATGTGGGTTACCAAATGACAGGATATCATCAATACATGTATATATGAAAAATGTTTTTGTTCTTTTTGTCTATGAGAAGTTTTTGTATGAGTTCTGCTTCATATGGGTCAAGTAGAAGTCGGCTAACGGGATGCACAGTTAGCACCCATTGGAATGCCGACTGTCTGTTGTCAAAACAACCGATCAAAAACATAAATTTTGCTAACGACTACTGCTCTTTTGGAGAAAATTTTAAAAACAACTCCCTTTTTAAGGTTTAAATAAGTGTTATCTTTAAGTTTGAACACATCTGGGCAATTTTCAAGTCTAGACATTAGTTCGCAGCTTGCCATCTTCATTTGTATTCCTTGACCTTTTGACAACAGTTAATTGTCAACCGGTGACTTTATCATGAATTCCTTAAGGTAGCTAAAACGTATTTTTTTAAGGATTTTGGCAAATTTTGTGTTCCTGTTTGTATTTAACAAAAACCAAGTTCTGCTTGAAGTACATGTTGTCCTGTTACACCACTGTCCAAGGTTAGGAGAGGGTTGGCGCTTTCAAACTAGTTTAATCCCGCCACATTCTTTATGTGCCTGTCCCAAGTCAGGAGCCTGTAATTCAGTGGTTGTCGTTTGTTACTGTGTTACATATTTGTATTTCGTTCATTATTTTGTACACAAATTAGGCTGTTGGTTTTCTCGTTTCAATTGTTTTACGTTTGTCATTTCGTAGCCTTTTATAGCTGACTATGCGGTTTGGGCTTTGCTCATTGCTGAAGGCCGCATGGTGACCTATAGTTGTTAATTTCTGTGTCATTTGGTCTCTTGTGGAGAGTTGTCTCATTGGCAATCATACTACATCTTCTTTTTATATATATTTAAAGATATAGATAAGTCTAAATTGAAAACAACGTTCAGACCTATGATTTCGTTTGAAAAATCCGCAATTTTTATACGTGTGCATGAAAAACAAATTTCTTGGTAGAGGGGTCTAAATACAGCACATTACTTTGGGACCGAAATACAATAACAAAAATACAATATGCAAAAACCATGCGTATACAAATTTTAAATAGAAAACAAATGTGGACAGAGCACTGACGTAAATATAGGACTGATTAATATTAATCTGAAATATAAGAACATAAGAATGTTTCTCAATCTTACATTCAGTTTTGCATCTGAAGGTATCTTTAACAGATGACATTTCTGAAGAAACTGGTCTACTATACGTTTCTGTTTTATGACAGCTTTCAGCCTTATTAGAAAAGTTTTTTTTTTACATAAATGTCAATTGCCAAAGTAATCAAATATCTGTTTACACATATAAGATCCATTTAACATTTAAATTATATTTTGCGAATATATGATGTTGAAATTTATACATAATATCGAACTTTTTTATTTGTTTTCCAAAAATGGAGATAATTGCAGTTAATATATATGCATCAATTGACTAGCGATAATAAAGTTAGGTGTCGATGTTGTCATGCTTGGAAGGCTGTAACAGAACTTTTTCTAAAATGTAATTTATTAAAATCACCGTACGGCCTTCAACAATGACTAAAACCCATATGTACAAAACAATAAACAAATAACAAGTATGTTATTCACCAACAAGCGACAACAGCTGAATTACAGGCTCCCGACTTGTGACAGGAATATTTTATCAAAATGCCTTCATCAGTCACTAGAGCTATGGATACATCTCATAGAAATATATAAAAGTCTTTTACGTATATGATATAGATATTTTCATATTCAAATTCCAGAATAATAAATCAACCTGAAGATTTCGACCCTGGTGATAAAATAAGGAAAGGGACAAAATGACATTCGTCCCTATTTACATTTTTTTAACGTCTTTCAAAGTACCGAACATAGAAACATTCTATCTGAAGCTTTTGATAAAAAAAGAACAGTATAATAGAAAACTAAACAAAACAAACCTATGGTAGTTTACCATATGTTGAGCCCACTAGTCCGTTTCAGCTTTATAAATTTTCAAAAATATATTATCAATTAGTTTCTTATATTGCTATGTATATTTATCTATGTAGTATTTACTAATTCGGACAAAACCTTTCAGAATGTTTGTAATTAGAAAGTTGTACGTGAGGTTCTATGATAAAAAAAAAGGTTGAACAAAGTGAAAAAATGTTACGGATTGAATGTATTGACCGTAACAGCAACTTATCACGTGTTTTATTTTTAGACAAAAAAGAATTAAAACATTTATGGCGATCTCCTTGGTCACTGGTCTTTAATTTATATTTGATTGAATAGAAATGCAAAGGACTAATTGAATGGTTGTTGTGATGATAAGCTGTATCCCCTCTCTATAGGTTTAATTGTGGAATACAAATTTACTATCTTTGATGACGTTTTACTATCGGAAATAAATTGCCGACCTTTTTTATTCATTGACAAAACAAAACAAAACATAGTTGATACATCAATTAGTAAAATATGGGATGTAAATTCAACTACCACATTATAAATTTGAAAAATTAAAAAATAAAATAAAAGGTCAAAGTATCAATAACTTCTGCAATGTTAACACTCATTAGTTAGTGGAATAAATGCAGCGATTAAAAGACGTCGGTATATTTTCTTGTACAAAAATAAATTATGATGGTAAGTTTTAGTAAATTATTTTTCAAGATTTATAGAACTGAAATGAAATGAAATTTTGACGCATTTCTCACCTCTTTTTATTAAACTAAAAGAAATACAAATGAAAACAAACAAAATGAAAAAAATAAAATAAAAAGTAACTTACATGCTAACATCAAAACCAACAATTTAACAAAAGACATCATCTTTGAACTATAAAACATCTATCTTTGTTGAGTATCCTCTTATAAGGGGATGTATATATACTGTTAAACGAATCAATTACCTCAAATTTAAAACTAAACTGTGTATAGAAAATTTGAAATTAATGGCACTTATAGCAATGATAATAATCGTTAAATTACTATGACATTTGACTATATGTTAGTACACAATATTAATGATGATGATGATATAATAACATCGAACAGTCAACAATCGGAGAGTTGATGTTTCTTTGTAAATTTCAACTTTGTACTTGTTTGGCTTTATAACTATTTTGATCTGAGTGTTACTGATGAGTCTTTTGTAGACGAAACGCGCGTCTGGCGTATTAAATTATTTTCCTGGTACCTTTGATAACAATTATTAAACAATTTTTTTATTTTCTCCATATGTAACTGCAGGTGTATGACTGAGGCATCATAACTCGATGTAGACTCAATCAAAGTAGGTTTTAAGCTACAGGACAAAACTGAGATTCCATCATAATTTATTTGTGTGCATGAACCACAGACTAACATCTTTTAATCGCCGCATTTATTCAATTCACAAATGGGTGTTGACATTGCAAAAGTTATTGATAATTTGATTTTTTTTAAATAATAAAAGGTGAGAAGGTATCACGAAACAAAAACATTCATTGGTTTAAGAAAAAACAGATAAAAAACATTGCGAAAAGAAGAACAATCAAACAATGAATGTAATCCTGATCCGACAAACCAGCAGCAAAATGTACGAGTAAAATTAACAATACGTTTGAAGGTAGTCCTGAGTCCGAGTAAAAGCAGACATATAATGACACATAATATGTATGAAGGTAGTCCTGGTTCCAGATACAATAGACAATTGCTTGTAATAAATTGGAACATAACTAATAAAATTGAGAATGGAAATGGGGAATATGTCAAAGAGACAACAACCCGACCAAAGAGCAGACAACAGCCGGAGGCCACCAATGGGTCTTCAACGCAGCGAGAAAATCCCGCACTCAGAGATGGTCCTCAGCTGGCCCCTAAATAAAATTGTGTACTAATTCAGTGAAAATGGACGTCACACTAAACTCCAAAACATATAAATGAACTAAAATTAAAAAACATACAAGACTAACCAAGGCTAGAGGCTTGTATTGCTATGCATTTATGCAAAATTTATGATCCTAAATCTGGTCGATATAATGCACTTATATTATGGCATTGCACATGGGTATGCTTTTCGCAGACTTTTAATGTCATCTTTACACTAAATCTGTTGGATGTGTACTGACTGATACTGTCTGGGAAACATGATTTATGTATTGGTTGTTAATGGCTTTGAACTAACTTTCAGTAACTGCGAAAACTCTTAGATTGGTACTTTGTGTCTTTTTTTCCCCTTTATATTAGTTTCTTGTTATACGTGCCAATCTAACTATCCAATGTTAAAAGGGGGTGATGATTCTTAATATATTTGCATACAAAAGTGTATTAAAATTACATTTTTATGCAATCTGTAATTATATGTGTGTAATTGAATTAATTTTTGTACTAATTAAGCCACACCAAAAAAGAGTATCCACTTTAACGGTACTACAATCTGTCGATACCTTTATTTTGGCATTGCACAAGGTCAGGTTTTTTCTTTGACTGTTAATGACGTCTTTACACTTAAACAATTGGATGTTGGATGTGTGCTGATTGATATTTTATTCTTAGATACATGATTTTTTTTAGTTGTTATTGGATTTGAACTAGATGTCAGTAACTGCGAGTACTCTTAGATCTTTATTAAGTGTCCTTTTTGTTGTTAGGGATGAGTGATGGATAAATACCCTGCCACCTCCAGTCTGTGTTTATGTTTGATGTTTTTCTGCTTTGTATCGATCTGATGAGTTATGCCTTTTTCAACTGATTTTTATAGTTTGTTCTTATGTTGTGCTGTTACACCACTATCCAAGGTTAGGAGGAGGGTTGAGCGCTCACAAACATGTTTAACCCTGCCAAATGCTTTATGTGCCGGTCTCAAGTCAAGAGCCTCTAGTTCAGTGGTTGTCGTTTGTTCATATCTGTCATATTTGCTTTTCGTTAATTGTTTTGTTATAAAAAAGGCCGTTCTCAATTGAATTGTTTCATATTTTTCATGTCGGGGCCTTTTATAGCCGACTATACGGTATGGATTTTCCTCATTGTTGAAGACCGTACGGTTGCCTATAATTGCTTACATTCACTTTATTTGAACTTTAGTGATTCGTTGTCACATTGGCAATCATACTTCATCTCCTTATTTCTATATTGTATGCCATGCGTTGCTATCTATAATAATGCACTTATAATTTTTTTTTTAATTTGACAAAATACAAGATTTCTTGTATGAGTGAGTGATATCCTTTAACACACGAAGAACTCACTATTTTATCACACTTTGACTGACACTGATGAAGGACATTTGAAGTGCCGAAATATCTATGAATACGATTTCATTTCATCTTGTTAGTATATTTTCATCTTTTATCAATACCCCTGCAATACCTTAAGACTTTATAATTTTGTTTGTCTGTATTCTAGAGATGTCGTCGTTAGACGGTCCTATATGTATTAATTGTGCTGTTTCGTTATGTTCTAAATACTTATATAACCATTCACACAACATCTTCCCACTACAAGAGCTTGGGGCATGGACCTCCAATTTTTTTTTTTTTTTTTTTTTACTTTTTTTCTGTAATTTTTTTTAATATTCTAACTAACTTTCACTTATCAAATTTGTTCTTGCTCTTATCGATACGATATAAAAAAATATATGGACATCATAAGTCAAGCACTATACTTTTGCGTTAAATAAGAAAAAGTTCGTTGATTAAATGTTGATATTTCCTTCTTCTAAAATTGTTAAAGATTCTTTTTATTAAAAGTAAATATTTCTCAAGGTATCATGTAGTTTTCTATCATCATAAATAGTTATTACAATGTGGCTGAAAGGTATACATCTTCTTCAGAGCTACACACCCTTGTTAACCTAGATATTTGTTAGAGTTTCATCGATCTTTAGTTTTCTTTTTGTTGTTGTTAAGGCTTTTTGGCTTCAATTTTACCCTTTGCATCTACTTACTTTTCAGTAAATTGTATTTCCCAAATCATGTATTATACACAGCGAATTAAAAAACAAAGCGGGTTAATTTATATTGCAGTTGTGTTCTATACGGTCGCTGACATCGCTGCATTATTAGTAAATCTATCTTTTGGCACTCTTCCGTGGAACAAAATGTCATAACTTGTTTTTCCCAACGTTTAATAGTTTTAGTATTATAATCTATTTTGAAGCTGTTACATTTATTTTTTTAGACAACTACATTTACAATATTTGTCCATTTGTGACATATAATGAGATAACTGAACGGAAAGAGTAATAGATAAAATTGGACATAAATGATACGAAGACCACTTAGTTAGATAATTTGAAACAAAAACAAAATGATACTACTTATGTGTTTATTCTGTCATATTTCGTTTTTTTTTTTTTAATTCTAAAAATTGTAGTAAATCGTGATGTTTTCAATCAAACGTCTAACCAGGTTTAAAATAATCAAGATATTTCTTCTATATTAGCGGATATAGAAATTCAGTGTAAATTTTTAAATTTGATCTGCCTATTTATACTTATAACTCATCCTACAAATTTGAAATATTCAGATACTATATAATAACAAATCAAATATGATCAAATATTACTTCGTGTCAATTTTGTTGTTTGATCCGAATCCCCAGAATTATCGACCTGCGTATGGTAAATAAAGAGCACACACAAAAATCAAAAATTCACGGTGCAGCCCCGCTGTACAATTAATTCCGAACGTTGTGCATTTGGAGCGTGCCGCGAAAGGTTTAAATACTAGTATTACATTGTAAAAAAGGACTAGACATGTACACATTTTATACACTAAAAAGTATTATAATAGAAAAACGAAGGATATGGGGTATCCATCCATGACACAAAATCAGTACATGCAACAACAACAAAAACAAAAACAAAAACAAAAACAAAAAACAAAAAACAAAAACAAAAAAAACAAAAACACAAAAACAAAAACACAAAAAGCAAAGGAACAGCGCACAGCGCTTTTATTGCTGATCTTCATCTCAAAGTCATACACGTTTAGTGTTTATTAAGTTATCAATTATATAATCAAGATCAATAAACATATTGCTTATTGAATCTTTTTTTTTCTTAAAACAAAATGTTATTAACATATTTACATTTGTTAATAGATATATCAAATACCGGTACTTTATCCCGGCCTCGTTAACATTATGATAGAGCATAACTTATGATTAGTTGTGCAAGTACACACATTTTCATTAATCTGGATATGATTTATGTCTTCACCTGAATAATTTTATTTCAATCTAAAGGACAAAATAACATGCCAAATCAATACTACTGGGTTGAACATACTATGGAAAACTATGGATTTTCGAACTCGTCCAAGACATTGATGAACCTATGATATAAGTTTCATAAAAATCTGGCAAGAATTGTTAACATAAGAGCGCTAACGATGCAATTTTCAATATAATCAATGTTTCCAAGGGGCATTACTCTTTTAAAAATTATTGATCTGCACTGATTTTCGAACACGTTCAAGACATTGCTTGTATAAACCTATGATATCAGTTTCATAAAAATCTGGTAATAATTGTACAAACGAGAGCGCTAACGATGCAATTTTCAATATAATTTATGTTTCCAAGGGGTATAACTCTTTTAAAAATAATTGATCCGCACTGATTTTCAAACTCTAATAAGATATTGATGACATAAACCTATGATATAAGTTTCATAAAAATCTGGCAAGAATTGTACACGTGTGAGCGCTTATAAGACCTAACGAACAGCGCCAGCACGGACGGACGGACGAACGGACGCCCGGTATTTATATGTCCCCAGTAATGCGTGGCGCGGGGGACAACAACACCTTATAAATTTCATGCTCTCGAAGTGCTTTTCCGAATTTCTTTCATCCAGAACGCTCAAAGCCGAATATTTGAAAGCCAAGGATGTATGAGAACCGAAACATTTGAAGAGCTATATGACCAAAAAGAGCCTAAAAATTAGCCAAATCAATCTAAGTAGATATAAGAAGATGTGGCATGAGTGCCAATGAGACAACTCTCCATCCAAGTCACCATTTGTAAAAGTAAACCATTATAGGTCAAAGTACGGCCTTCAACACGGAGCCTCTGTAAACAAATCAGATCAAAATCAATGATAAACGCCCTGGGTTTGACGACTAGAAAACACATGTAGTTGTAAATAAAGTAGGGAAAAATGAAAGTTTCCATCGGGTAAATAACCGACAAATGAGATTGATACCAAAGGAATATTCAAGCTTATAAATTGAAGACAAAATGACAAAGCCATGAAAGACAACGTCGAAAATACAGTCCTCAAGATACAACATAGAATAGATATAAGAAGATGTGGTATGAGTGCCAATGAGACAACTCTCCATCCAAGTCACAATTAGTAAAAGTAAACCATTATAGGTCAAAGTACGGCCTTCAACACGGAGCCTTGGCTCACACCGAACAGCAAGCTATAACGAGCCCCAAAAATGACTAGTGTAAAACCAATCAAACAGGAAAACCAACGGTATAATCTTTACAAAAAACGAGAAACGAGAAATACTAATGAACCACATCAACAAACGACAACCACTGAACATATGGTTCCTGACTTAGGACAGGTGCAAAAAAATGCAGCGAATTTATACGTTTTAATAGGCGTCGACCTTCACCATACATGAAATAATAGTGTAACATCACAACAAAGAAAGACACACTATGAAATATCAATAGCAATGGATTAACTCAATCAAAAGACATATTAACAAAAACAAGTGAACATACACTGAACGAATAAATTTGATCGATGACACAATATAAATATAAAATTAATTAAACAACGCGGTTAGATTAAAACAATATCAGAAAGATAACCATAACCTTGGACAAAATGCCGCCAAATAAAATAACGTACACAGGTAAATAAAAATAATTTTGTTGTAAGGTATACATGGAGTACGGAAATCATTTTTACAAAATAAATAATTTTGTTGTTCCTAGTATGAGAACAAATTTGAAAATTTTTCGTCATACTAAACACTTATCAAAGTTGGTTTATGTTAAAAAGTGAGACTAGATATCACACTGAATAAGTAAACATTAAATAACAAAAATACATAACAAATTGTATTAACAGGTCAAATTAACACGAAAGAATGATTTGAGAGTACTCACAATTACTGAAAGCTAGTTAAAAGCCAAAAAAAAATTAATAATAAAAAATCATGCATCAGAGACTAAAATCAGCTAAAACACATCCAAGGGATTTAGTATTTCAACGTCATGGACAGTCAAAGAAGACATAACTTATGCAATGCCAAAATAAAAGTATCGACAGGCAGTCGGATAGTTAGGAGTTAACCTGTTAATAAATATGTATAGTGTAATATATAGATAGAGTTACGTGGATGTGTATTTATACATCCCAAAAAAACTGGTTGAAATAAATACAAATTTAGTTATGTTTTAATTTGCTGATGACAAAATCGATATTTGTACCAATGTAAACTATATTCAAAGATCTAATTACAACATTGATAAGATAACCTTTACTAATAAGTTTGTTTGAAGGTTCGATGAGTTTACACGGATCACATAGTGATTTCCGCGCTTTTAGTACAATATTACCGTAAAATTTAGGATGTGAAATACCGTTTTAATAAGTTTTCTACAGGTGCAGACAAATTTACTAATCTAATCTTTGTATCTATGAAAGAATGTAGTAAAACTTTTAAGCAATTTATGGTAACGAAATCCCTGACTTAAAAAAATACCAGTGATGCATTGATTACGTTCGTAAAATCTATGACATCACTACACACACGGGCATAACAAATGAGTTGGGATATATAAACATGGTATGATGGAGCCAAAGGAACATCGCCGTCTAAAAAAGGAAAATAAACAATTAGGAATGAAAAATCGTCTCTTTTATGGTAAATTTTAGTATGGAGTTTCCCTTTAAAAATTGAAATGTCTAAATCTAGAAAAGGACAACTACTGCTGTTTATGTTAGATTTATTTAAAGTAAGATCCTTTGGGAAAATTTCGGTAGTATATTTAGAGAACTCTGAATTATTTAACGAAAAAATAGCATCAAGACAACGGTAGGTATTGTTGAATTTATCGACTAAATGTAACAATGACGTGTCTTTACTGAGTTTGGTCATAAACTGAGATTCATGGCAATACAGGAATAAATCTGCAATTCAAGGGGCGCAGTTAGTGCCCATAGGAATACCTACTACCTGTCGATACATTTTATCGCCGAAACGTACATATATGTTGTCCAGGAGAAAATTTAAAGCTTCAATCATATTTTTACATTTCCAGTAAGTGTACCTAGCATACTTTTCTTTTTCGTTACAGAAAAAGGCTTTAAACGAGTTACAGCAAATAAATTTGTAATGAGATTTTTCAAAAGACCATTTAATTAAATATGAAAACTTTTTCTTGATAAGATTGTGTGGAAGTGTAGTGTAGAGAGTAGAAAAATCATAACTGTCAACAGAATTAAAAGGACCATCAAAAGCACGTATTTTATCTAAAACCCAACACTCCAAAAATAATTATTACCATTATTTTCATAAACTTTATTACAAAAGTTAATAACAAGTTCTTTGATGGTAGTAAGGGAGGTAGTTAGAAACACTGACAGATTAGTAGTAGAACACTTACTAGATGCGGAGATGAAACGGAATTTAAATGGTTGTTTGTGTAATTTAGGTAACCAATACACGGTCGGGACTTTCAAATGTTCGGAGGAGGCTTTAAGCTGGGTAGTGGCAGTGATATGCTTGTTTACAATTTGACTCTATGTGGAGCGTACGGGCCTGCATGTAGACGTATTGATAATTTCGTTTTGGAGAACTTCCGTGTAGTATATGCGTCACACCACCATTTCATTATTGGTACGAACACAAACCGCTTTGCGAGTACTTGGAGTTTATTTTTTTATTCTAGAAGTGGGTATACCATGGGCCGTATTATTAATTTCAGAATTGTTTTCAAAATGAGATATAATAATATCAACAGCATTCATAATTTTATTCAAATAACTGTCTAGAGATTTTTTATCAGATTTCTCACGTTTACACCAATCTTTACAGTAGCAGACAAAGCGTCTTTAGTGACCTGACGACACTGTTTCCAATTAATTATAGATGTAGGACGATATTTTGGTCCTTTCTAAAGAAAAGTTTTGACCTCACGGTCAACTTTGACTGATGGAGTTGAAACTTTAGTTCCTTCATAATTCTAAAATTTATAAACGGACAATTTTAAATGATTGACTGTTGGTTGCTCGTCGTCCAGTTGCAAATATTTCATGCATGTTCAAGACGAGAACCAATTAACAATAATTCCAATATGTAGGTCATGTAACAGAGGACGTTCAGGATGAAGGTCGGGAACTTAGGCTGCACTGAAAATTAAGGTATGTTGGATATGGACATATTTCTATTCCACAGTCCCCCTTGGAGGTAAACAATTTTAGAAGGGTTTGTTATAAATCATGTGAATACCGAAGTACTGACTACTGACCTGATGATAAAACTCGGGGACTTATCCAATGTATCTAATTATATATAAATATACTAAATAAATAAATGATTTGGAAAATACGTTGAAGGTATAAGAGGTCATGAGATTTCCGAATGCAATTAGGTTCTATGCGGGCACTTCGGTTCAAAACCTTGGTTCAATCTTGGTCTTTTGATTATGAACCTTGGTTCTATCCGGGTTCTTAGGTTCGAAACCTTGGTAACTGGTTCAACATCCGGGATGTTTGGTTATAAGAATCCAACTTCTTGCTTCTATCCGGGTTGTTTTCTAATATTCCCGTTGCCCGTTGAGCTTTGAGAAGATATCCGCAAGTATCAGAATAAAGAGATAAAGTAGGTCAAAGACGCTTATCCTGTTTTATATCATTTATATATTTCAGCATCGCCGGAAAGTGAAGCTGTAAGGTGAATACCTTCTTATTTTAATTATTTAACATGGGAAACTGGACAAAAATATAACATTGTTTATATTTATATCAACCCAAATCTACAGTATATCTAACATCCGTTTTTATAATCAGATTTGTTCCGTTTTCATTTATTTTTCTCTATTCATCCCTCATTTCCGTCAATATTTTCTAGAAGTTTTAAAAACAATAATTAGGACATGACGTTCATTTGGCCAACGATATGTGTATATAGCCACTTGCCGACTTGCATATATCTTAAATTGGACATTTATGTTCAACTTCGACTGAAAAGTAACACATCGTTTTGTTCAAAAAGGAGTATTAAAACACAGGGACTCGGTTAGCAGATTAAAATTTGTTAATGTTTTGCATTTTTCCCCCCTATTTCTTGCCTATTTGTATTTCATTATTAAATTTTTTAACGTTGACATCAATATTTATTTGTTTTCTAGCAATGTGCAGTTTACTATCCATATCATTATACTGAAAAATCCTAAAGGGATCTAAGTCGCCATTTTGAATAGCCTACCCTTCTTCAGATAAATAAATATTTAAAAATTTTCTATGTGACTATATAACTAACAAAGGCACTCATGTCTTTCCTAGATGATTTTTCTATCACAAGCATGTATTGATTTTCCGATCAACGACACCTTTATTCAGTCATCGTTTCATTTAGGTAAAAAAAAATCAAATTTCCCGGCGAAAGCAACGTAAATGGCAAACGTGTCGTTTTTAAACAACAAAAACGAAATGGGAGATTACTCTGTCATTCGGAAACTTCCCTGTCGATACGTTTATTACAACGATAATCCCGCATAGCCTGACGAGTTCTGTTCCCTAAATTGATACTGACGCTCAATCGATCAGATTTAAGGCAGATTTACAAGTCTAGAATCATCCATAAATATCGAACGCATTTTTTTCAAAACAATCATTGTGTAGTTGCAATGTCAGATTATCCTCCTACCCCTCCCCACTGAAAATATCAAATGCTTGTGACCAAACTATCAGTTTTTTTATCATAAAGGAATGTGACTTTCTGGTCAGACATCGTCCAGATATTTCCACATTTTATATAGTATATAAACAGAGGCGGATTTAGGAGACAGGAGTCGCTCTCCTTATGGAGCTTCATATATGATAAATGCATAGACTTTTTACAAGTATTACTCTAAAACGTTGGCAGGCCAGCCCCGCCTCCCCCTTTTCAAAATCCTGGATCTGAACCTGATAAATCCTTGACCATGTCAATATTTTTCAGTAACAACTCGATGTATCTATCAAGAAACCAGAGAGTTATGTTTCCGCATTTGCAGAAAGTTTTTTTTTTCGTTTGCTATTAATATTTTTTGACGGGTTTTTTATTCCGCGGTTAATTGTTATAGAAGAAATTTGCGTTCGATATTTATGAGGGATTATCTTTATTATAAACGTATCAACAGGGAAGTTTTTGAAATTTAAATGGTTGTTTGTGTAATTCTGGTAACCAGTACATAGTCGGAACATAACTCACTGGTTTCTTGCTCGGTATTGTTGTGTAATATAGTATAATGGACGTGACATTACTATGTAGACAGTACGGTAGTAAGATATACCGCGTAGCCCGGTTCCCGGAATGATCCATGGTAAACTACCCAGCTCAGGATAAGATCTCAGATAGTTACCAGGTAACGAGAGTTGGCGTGTTGGCGGGAATAAGAACGCATGTAATATTGCCAGAGCAGACTTATATTAGAAGATATTCGGTGAGTTAGTACAATTAGAGGCGTTGAATTGTATTAGTAGTATTAGTATTGAGTGATAATACTCGGAAATCACATCACTGGCGCTTGGCGAGCAGGGTTTCCTGTGTTAAAAAGACGAATTAATCGAGAAACAGAAGTGATTACATCACGTGTAATTGCGAAGTTCATATTGCTATATTTGGTATATTATGAAGTGTTTGAACACGGAGATAATATAAGCATAAAAACTTGCGTTAATTACAGTGTTTGCAAATTTATTTTCGAAAATTGTTTTACGTTTTGCTAAAATTAGCCGTTTTATGTAGAAATTAGTCAAATTAGCCGTTATCAGAGCAATTTGGATAAAATTAGCCATTTACGGAAAAATTAGCCGTTTTTTGTGTGGTTAGCCACATAGCACATACACATTAATTTTTTTTTTTTTCTGGTTCAGCAACCAGTGATTAAATTGAATTGTATTTGTGTTATCATAACATAATGGCAGACTTAGCTTTTCAGAAGGAGCGTACAAAGATTAATAGCTGTACTTATGAAGAATTATTATTGTTACCTGGTGTTGGAAATGTCACAGCTGACAAGATTATCTCTTTGAGAGAGACATATGGTAATATTCAGTTTGAGCATCTTTCTGAAATACCCAGACTAAGAATAACTGAAGCCTTGATGGATTTGATAGATTTTTCACCAGTTACACAGCTACAAGAATACAAATCACGGACTCAGTCAAGTTATGATTTACACGACTATGTTGATTATGGTGAAGTTAAAACATCTGGATTTCATTCGGAATATGCAAGACGAGAAGCAGAAATCAATGACTTTTCGGATTCTGACACACCTTCTGATGAATGTTTGCTTAAACCTGAGCCTGAGGAAGTCAAACGTGAGTTATCACGTCCCAGTTCAGCGATGAGCAAGCCTTTAAATTACACTTTGCAGTATGGGGACCACCAGTATTCAACAAAATTGTCAAGACCTGATGAAAGAAAACCATTACTACAAACCAAGTATGATGACCAGGATAAAGTTCAAGATTTTTCAATTGATCGACAGTTTAAGCCAGACAAAATTCATAGAACAGATGAATTAGGGTACACGAAACCAAGTATCAGATTAAATGTTGAGGAAAACATTGAAAAACATGATTATTCACGTAACCAAAATACACAGCAGCAGACATCACAATTGGGATGGCAGCAAGGTCCCAATGAGCACATTGAAAAACGTGATTATTCACGTAATCAAAATACACAACAGCAGACAAAACAATTGGGATGGCAGCAAGGGCCCAACGAGCACGAACCTAGATCAGAAAGGCCAGTCCCAGTCCCAAGACGTCGTCAACAGGTAGAATCACATATACTTTCACCAGAAATCCGACGCAGAATACCTATACCTGAAATCCGTCGCAGAATACCTTCACCAGAAATATTTAGGGAACCAGTATATTCCTTGAGAACACCAAATCCAACATACTCTTCTACAATAAACAGAAATATGTACCCTCCAAGACCATATTTAAGTTATGGGGAGTCGCCGCAATTAATGCCTCCAGCAAAGCCAAAATCAAAGAACCTAGAAATACCTAAAGGACTGAAGTATGATGGTTCCTCAAGTTGGAAAACGTTTTACACCAAGTTTCATAGGTATGCTGATCGTTTATCGTGGACTACCACGGAACGAAAAGACCAACTGTGTTGGTGTTTACATGGTAAAGCAGGTGATTACTATGCAAATTTACTGGATAGAGACCAAGGTGTGGATTACTTTGAATTAATTCACAAATTAGAGAAAAGGTTCAATTTTCAAGACTTACCAGAGACGTTGCAAGTTCAGTTCATGAGTGCACGACAAAATACAAATGAGAAATTGGAAGATTGGGCAGGCCGAGTTCTCTCGTTAGCCTGTAAAGCCTTTAGAAATCTTCCCGACAGTTATATGTATACACAAGCTATCTGAAAAATATGCCAGGGATGTTCAGATAAAGAAGCTGGTCAACATGGAGCCACCGCCAGACCAACATCTGTTGAAGCAGCAATTGACCAGATAAAATGGTTCCAACATAACCACACAGCTATATTTGGTAAACCAACCGGTAGACGTGACCCAACACCAAATCAGGATGGACCAAGTGATTATGATAGCGACCTAGCTGTTCACGCCATGGGTAAGACGGACACAAAGTCCGAATTGTCTAACCAAATGGAAACATTGCTAGAGAAGATGACTGCTATGGAAGCATTTCATAAGCAGGAAATTGGAGACATTAAACAGCAGATTCAAAAACAACAGCAGGCAAAACAGTTTCCTGTACAAAATGAAGTCCAGCCAGCAACCCAACCATTCAGCCAACAAAATCAAGGTAATCGCCAACAATGGCGTAACAGGGAAAATAGGCAAGATAATCAGCGACAATCACAATTTAAAAGGCGCTGGGGACCTATTCCACCTGAAAAATTAGCAAATATGGCTTGCCATTTCTGTCACCAGTTTGGCCATATACAACGGGACTGTCCTGACTTGCATTCATCAACAGGAAAAAATTACACAGACCATTTAAACTAGAAAGAGTCGGGCTAAAGGGCGGAACCCTGACTCAGACCACACCTAACCGCCTAACGTTAAACACCATTTCAAACGAAAGAAACAAGACACCTGTTTCGGGGATTACCCCGTTGAAAACATGTGATATGTCAACATCCACAGATACTCTGTCTAATTCACTATTGCACACAACGCAGCCTGATAATGATTTAGAGAAAGTAATTGACCTTCAGTTGCAAGATCCCGTACACTTAGGAGGAACTATTTGCCAGTTAGGCTCAGCATCTATGCTTCGATTCACTTTAAAAGTGCATGGACAGCCTGTCATTTCGGTAGTAGATACCGCAGCAGAAGTAACAATCATTTCTGACAAAGTTTATGAATCTCTTAGCAAAAAACCACCCATGAAAAGAAAAGCAACAATGCATGCAGCAGGGCGTGGTATGCACATGGATGCATTTGTAGTGGGACCAGTTGAATTACAAATTGGTGAAAGAACATATCGGACAGATATTTATGTTGCGCCTATTGATAATGACATGCTGTTAGGACTTGATTTTCTAGTCAAAGCAAAAGTAATTTTGGACTGCAGAAAATTAATCTTCTTCATCAATGGAGAAGCACTACCTATGGTACATGGACATATTGGACTGGTACCGCCTGTGAACGTTATAGCAAGAGTAGCTAAAATTACCGTTCCACATAGAACAGTCATACCTCCTAATTCAGTCGTACAATTAGAGTCAGATTTGTCAGCGGAATTAACTGATTTTATAGTTGAACCTAATAAAGAGATAGATTTGTTAATCCCACGTGGTTATTACAACGCTAGTTCTTTGCCATGTGTCAGTTTACTTAATGTAACGAACAACAAGATAGTTTTGCAAAAAGGAACTCTATTAGGCGAAGCAATTGAAGCTGATGTTGTTGAAACGGGGCCAGCCCCGTCAGTAGCAACAACTGGAATAGCCAGAGATAACAATACACTACCGGAACAGTTGCAGAACATATTGGATAATTCCAGTACACTTGCTGAAGACCAAAAGTCCAAAGTTGCAAATTTACTTCATGAATTTGCTGATGTTTTTGCACTAGATGATTTTGACTTGGGAACATTTAACCATATTGAACACCAGATTGATACAGGCGATGCGCGCCCTATCAAACAACGAATAAGACGAACACCCATGTGTTTTGCACACGAAGAAGAAAACCATTTGAAGAAAATGTTAGATGCAGGTATAATAGAACCATCTATGTCAGAATGGGCATCTGCCCCAGTACTTGTGCGCAAGCGCGATGGCAACGTGCGCTGGTGCATTGATTACCGGAAGTTGAATTCCGTGACGAAAAAAGATGTCTATCCGCTTCCCTTGATAGACGAATGTTTGGACACTTTGGCGGAAAACGAATGGTTTTCAAAATTGGACGCTAATAGTGCATATTATCAGATTAAAGTGAAGGACTCAGACAAGGAAAAGACTGCCTTCATCACTAAATATGGATTATTCCACTTTGTACGTATGAGTTTTGGCCTTTGCAACGCCCCTGGAACATATTCACGAGTAATGAATCTCGTTCTCAGAGGTTTAACATGGAATGTTGTACTCGCCTTCCTGGACGATATTCTAGTAATGGGAAAGACATTTGAAGACCATTTACAGAATTTAAGATCAGTTTTTGAACGTTTCAGAGAGTATGGGCTCAAATTGAAACCCAGGAAATGTGATTTCTTTAAAAAGGAAATAGACTTTTTAGGCAGAACAATCAATAGAGATGGTATGGCAATTGGCAGTGAATATGTTGAAGTTGTTAAAAACTGGAAAGAACCTACAACAACAAGAGAGGTTGAACAATTTCTTGGCTTTGCTAATTATCATAGAACTTTCATCAAGAATTTTGCGGATTTATCCTACCCTTTGTATCAATTGACCGGTAAGAAACCGTACAAATGGGGAGATTCAGAGCAAGAGGCTTTTGACAAACTTGTAGAGGCATTGACAACAACTCCGTTATTGGCATTACCCAACAGTAAAGATCCGTTTATTTTGGACACAGATGCTTCCAATTTCGCAATTGGCGCAGAATTAATACAAGTACAAGATGGTGTAGAGCGTCCCGTTGCCTACGGAAGTTTTTCATTAACCCATGAGCAAAAACGATACTGCACGACACGGAAAGAATTGCTTGCAGTAGTGAAATTCACCAGACATTATAGACATTACCTTTTAGGAAGAGAGTTTATAGTCCGTACAGACCATAGCAGTTTAACATGGTTATTGCACTTTAAAGAGCCACAAGGACAACTAGCTCGATGGTTAGAGGAGCTAAGCCAGTATCACATGACAGTAAAGCACAGGCCAGGTAAAAGACACCAAAATGCGGATGCATTATCACGTCTGCCAGATTTAGCTTGTTCACAGAATAGATTAGCAGCTGGGAACGTGCTAAAACACAATCTACCCTGTGGAGCATGCGATTATTGTACTCGTGCTCACCAAAGTTGGCTTGGTTTTCAAGAAGACGTAGATAACGTTATTCCTTTAGCTTCACATCAAGACTGTAAAACTTTTGAGCAAACACACAATACAGGACCACTTACAGTACTACCGAGTTCTTTGATTTCTGAGAACAAATTAATGAAACAGGACAATGCACAACATACAAATGTGATTATAAAGGACAATGCTAGACCAGATAGTTCAATATCACAAGACGGGGACCAGAACGTGACAATTCACGTGAATGAGAATTTAGGTACATCTCCGGTCCAGCCACAAGTATTTGACAGTACCAATCAAGATACAGTAAGCCAGAACCAAAATGTTTGTCACAGTTCAGTTGAAATAGTCACTACACCACTTGGTATGTCAGTTTACGCGACATATTTGGACCTTCCAAATGTAAATGCCATTACTGAGACAGGTATAGAAGCTAGTGCTTATTCACCAGAGCAATTACGAGATTATCAGTCTAAAGACCCAGACTTGGAGTTAATACTGGTATGGTTCAGGGACAAAACAGAACCATCAGAGGCTACAATATTCAGATGCAGTCCAATAGCCAAGAAATATTGGATAAACAAAGATATGTTCTATCTAGATGATAATGGAATATTGAGAAATTTGGACAAGAAAGACAGAACACCAAGACTTGTGGTACCAAGAGATCTTGTTGAACAAGTGATATCATTATGTCATGATATTCCTGCTGCAGGTCACCAAGGTATGAATAGAACCACATTGAGAATCAAGGCGAAATATCAATGGTATGGTATGACACAACGAATAAGAGACTTTGTCAAAACATGTAGTACATGCAATTTACACAAGAAGCCAAACAGGAAGGCTAAATGTCCGCTTACCCAGTTTCATGCAGGTGCACCAATGGAGCGTGTCCACTTAGATTTTCTAGGACCACTGCCAGAGACGAAATTTGGGAATGCACATGTACTAGTTATGGTTGATCAGTTTTCCAAATGGATGGAATGTATTCCGTTACCAGCACAAACTGCAGAACATACGGCAAGAGCTGCTGTGAACGAGTTTTTCTCTCGTTTTGGATTCCCATTTCAGGTTTTTACAGACCAAGGACGCAATTTTGAAAGTAAGCTTTTCAAATCCATCTGTGAAATCTTGCAAATGCACAAAGCGAGAACTACTCCGTACAGACCATCATCAAACGGACAAGCAGAACGTTGCAACAGAACCTTAATGGACGCCGTCCGTTGCTTCGTTTCTAAACAACAGAACAATTGGGATGAACACTTGGCACAGTTGGCAGGAGCTGTTCGATCGTCAGTTAACAGAAGTACTGGTTTTACGCCAAACATGCTGATGCTTGGGAGAGAGGTTAACCAGCCTGTTGATTTATTGTACAGCGTACCTGGTGCTAAAACAGACGAGTCACAAGATGAGTATGTGATAAGACTCCGAGATGCCATAACATCTGCACATGAAATAGCGCGCAACACGCTAAAAACTACACAGAATACCATGAAACGTGATTATGATGTACGTATTCTGGAGAGAGAATACAAAATAGGAGATTTAGTTTATGTTTTAGACACGGCAAAAATTAAAGGTAGGACGAAGAAATTGGACCCACCTTGGAAAGGTCCAGGACTTGTATGTGCCAAATTATCTTCGTATGTGTACAAGATAAAATTACAAAAAACTGTACTGACAATAAATCATGACCGTTTAAAGCCATGTAAAGACAGAGAAGTACCACCCTGGTTAAAACAGTGCCAGCACCGGTTACAGGACGGTGAAGATGTGACCAAGGCGACTAACCCAGACTTACACTGTTTGTGCAGAAAACCAGATGATGGACTGTTTATGATACAGTGTGATTTTTGCGATAAGTGGTACCATGGAGCTTGTGTAGATTTGACACCAGCACTGGCTGACACTATGGTAAAGTTTAGATGTCCACGGTGCCAGGACTCTGATACCGCAAGGTAACTTCATATATAAGATAGGATACTATGATGTACATATAGAGCAGAAGGAAATCAGTTGTAAATTTTGATTGGACATTACAGTGAAGATTGTGTGTAATATATATATATCAAGGAATGATATGTTAGTTTTAAAATAACTCCGCAGAGCGACAACGGAGCAATTGTGGAATTTTGAAATATATGTATGTTGTTAATATGTCAACATTGGAAAATATATATAAATATATATTTGGAGATTTATTTGTATCCCCGTGGTGCGACCAGACGGGGTGGACTAAAAAATATAGTGAATATTCGAATAGGAAGTAAACTCCCTCTTTTCAAAGTGGGGGGGAGTGTTGTGTAATATAGTATAATGGACGTGACATTACTATGTAGACAGTACGGTAGTAAGATATACCGCGTAGCCCGGTTCCCGGAATGATCCATGGTAAACTACCCAGCTCAGGATAAGATCTCAGATAGTTACCAGGTAACGAGAGTTGGCGTGTTGGCGGGAATAAGAACGCATGTAATATTGCCAGAGCAGACTTATATTAGAAGATATTCGGTGAGTTAGTACAATTAGAGGCGTTGAATTGTATTAGTAGTATTAGTATTGAGTGATAATACTCGGAAATCACATCAGTATTTTGTGTCTTTTTTCTGTATATTATTTTTTTTTGCTATTCGTGCCAATCTGCTGGGAATAATTCGTCTCAAATTTAGCCCAACAATGTTAGCTGTCAAGTTGAAGAACAGGAATAAAAGCCCTGTTCATTGATAATTTTCTATGTTTTCTATGTATTGTGTGCGATTTTGTCCCATGTACATTTACTCCATATCCCTTCATTTTCTGTTGATTTTAGAGTTTGTCTCTAGTGCTGTGTGGAGGCAGTAGAACGTTTCCCCGTGCTTGAGGTGTATGTTCTTATAATATTTACAGTTATGGTGTGCTTGTTCATGTGAGAATGTCTCATATTAATACACCGTCAAAATTTCATGTTTGGTTAAGTTTCCTCAAAATACTGGTCTGGTCATCTGTTTTGTATATTGCCCTTTCATACTATTTTAAACTGCTTGGTTTTCTTGCATATATTTCGATGTGCCCCGTGCTGTCTATCATTTGTTTTTTAGTTTAATATGTATTGTTTATCATTTGTTGTTTCTAAGTTATTGGTCTTTTGTTGGGCAATGTATGACAAATATATGTTGAAAAACCTCGCCCGTAATTATAAATTATGTAATTAATTGACCGCTCCCGATATGTGTAACTTCAAGGCATATTTCAGCGGCGATCGATGTCTTTCATAATTACTGCACTTTTCCTGTATCCCTGGTGCTTTCGACTAATGAACCGTCGTACACAAGCATCGCACAAGTTGGCACTCCGAGGCGGGTGGGGAGCAAGAAGGTGAACTGTGGTTTATTTTTATCAATAGTACCGCTTAAGTCGACGCTAGGGGCCGTCTTGACCTTGTTGTAGGATATGAATGATTCGTTCATTGTTGAAGACCCTACGTCAACTGTCAAGATGAAGAACAGGAATAAAAGCCCTGTTCATTGACAATTTTCTATGTTTTCTATGTATTGTGTGCCATTTTTTTACCCATGTACATTTACTCCATATCCCTTCATTTTCTATAGATCTGTAAATTTGCGTTCGTAAATTTTTTTTCTTCCCTCAGTGGGATTTGGAACCTTGCTTCTGTGACATCGTGATAACTCGGCCTGCAACGTCACTTTTCAAATTATAGAAGTGAACGCTACGTTTGAAACCGCGGCGAGACGGAGAAGAGAAAAAATTTAGATCCTCCCGCTCCATGAACCTGATGGTTTAGATAAAAAATATGAAAAAAGGTTCAGAAAATATAAAGTATATTATGTGACAACGTCTTTAATATTTTTGTAATATTGCTCAATGGACATTGCAAACTTATTCTAATACAGCAAGATATTTCGTAAATTCAACGAAATATCCTGAACACATTTTCACGCAGCACAATTAGACCTTATTGACCAAAATGTGCAATGAGCTGCAAATATTTACCTGCATCCGATTTCAGCTGGATAAATGCAAGACTGTTGAAGCTAGTTTGTCTAGCGATACATTGCTTTTACATTTTGTTATCGCATTGTAAATATATTCTTAATATATTTGCATACAAAATAGTGTATTAAAATTACATTTTTATGCAAACTATAATTATATATTTGTAATTGAATTATTCTTTGTACTAATTAATCCACACACAAATAGGTTTGTATGTCATGCGTTGCTATTTATAGGCAGTAATATATATATTTTTTTAATTTGACAAAGTACAAGATTACTTGTATGAGTGAGTGATCGCTTTTAACACACAAAGAACTCATTTTTGTTATCACATTTTGAATAGGGACTGGCACTGGTGAAGACAATTTGTTGTGCATGAATATCTGTTAGTACGATTCATTTCATCTTGTTAGTATATTTTTATCTTTTATCAATATCGTTGCACAAACCTTTAGACTTTCCTAATTTTGGTTGTCTGTGCTGTGTCCGATGTGTATTAATTATGCAGGTTCGTTATGGTCTGAATAAACTCATCGCCTGACATGCGTTTCGTCTTCAAAAAACTCATCTGTGATGCTCGAATCAAAACAGTCAGTAAAAAGGCCAAATAAACACTTATATAACCATTTACACAACATGTTCTTACTAAAAGCGCTTGATGGCATAGCCCCACTTTTCATATTTTTTTATTTTTTCTGTAAATAATTTTTAATACTCTAACTAACTTTCACTTATTAAATGTGTTCTTGCTCTTTAATATCCATACGATACAAAATAAAAGATGGACATTATAAGTCAATCAGTATACTTTTGCATTAGATAAAAGAAGATCGTTGATTCAATTTTAATATTTCCTTCTTCTTAAATTGTTAAAGAATCTTTTTATTAAGAGTAAATATTGTACAAGGTATCAGGTAGTTTTCTAACTTAAGAAATAGTCACTACAATCTGGCTGAAAGCTTTACATCTTCAGTGCTAGACACCCTTGTTAACCTTGATTTTGTTAGAGTTTCATCCATCTTGAGCTTTCTGTTCGACGTTTCTGTTCGTCGTTTTTGTTATTGTTACGGCTGTCTGTCTTTAATGTAACCCTTTGCATCTCCCATCTTGGAATTTTATTTCCAATCATTTCTTTCACACAGCTTATTAAAAAGCAAAGCACGTTAATTTAGATTGCAGTTTTGTTCGGTCGCTGATATCATGAACTTTTTCTTCACTATTAGTAAATCTATTCTTTGGCACTCTTCCATGGAAATTAAATGTTATAACTTGTTTTTTTTTCCCAACGTTTTATAGTTCTAGTATTAAGGGTCTATTTTGAAGTTGTTATATTAGTTCGTGACAACCACAATTACAATATTTATCATTTTTGACAAATGTAATAAGCCTAAAATGAGATGACTGAACGGAAAAGAGTAATAGATAAAATAGGACATAAATTTTTAGAAGACCACTTAGTTGGATAATTTAAAAAAAAACACATAATTATACTACTTTTGTGTTATTTAGTCATATTTCATTTTTTTTTTTTTTTTTTTTAATTCTAAATATTGTACAAGATCGTGATGCTTTCAATCATACGCCTAACCAGGTTTAAAATAGCCAAGATATGTCTTCTATATTAACGGACATCAGAAATTGTGTGTAAATTTTATAATTTGATCTGTATGTTTATACTTATAACTCACCCTACAAATTGGAAATATTCAGATACTATCTAATGACAAAAATGCAAATATGATCAAATATTACTTCCTGTCAATTTTGTTGTTTGATTCCAATCCCCAGAAGTATCGACCTGAGTATGGTAAATTAAAAGCAAACACAAAAACCCCAAAATCACGAATCAACCCCGCAGTACAGTTGATTCCGGACGTTGTGCGTTCTGAAGGGAAAACAACAGCATGCCGCGAGAGGTTTATATACTAGTATTACAAAACATTTATAGATATGTACAACCTTTATACACAAAAATGTGTTATACACGTTTCATGTTTATAAAGTTATATACGGTGAAACATAGTCTATACGTTTAAAGATGAGTGCACACGCTGAAATGTCTCGCCTACTTTACATCATTATCATGATTGAATTTATGTTGATAGTCTTTAAGATAAAGGTTTTACTTCAAGTATTACATGAATCTTACATTAACAATGTTCCATGTAACTCAGGTCAAAGTGAGATAAACCATAAAAGACAGACATTAACATCATAAAATCATTCCATACATTAGATATAATACACATATTTCTTATAGAATCTTAAAAACACTTAACCATGAAAACTTAACGTTGACCAATGAACCTTGCCACAAGGATAGGTACACCATACAACCATTCCATATACCAAATATAATTGTCATATTGCTTATAGTATCTGAGAAACAGACCAAACCATGTAAACTTAATATTGATCAATGAACCATGAAAATGGAGTCAAGCAAAATGAGCCCTACCAGACAGACATGTACAGATTGCAATTATTCCATACACCAAATAGTTGACGCTATTCCTTATTATATATGTGAAACAAACTTTAATATGAAAACTTCAACATTAAGAAATCAAAACTATGAAAATGATGTCAAGGTCAAATTAACCCTACCAGATGGACATGCAAACATAACAATGATTTCATACAACAAATAATAGTGGCATATTCCTTATAATATATAAAAAACAATGTACCAAACCACGAAAATGAAAATGAGGTCACGGTCAGATTAAACCTGCTAGGCAAATATGTACACCTTTCAATCATTCCATTCACTGAATATAGTTGACCTATTGCTTATATAATCTGAGAAAACAGACCTTACCACAATAACTTAACAATGACCAATCCAATCAACCATGAAAATGAGGTCAAGGTCAGATTAACCGGACATGAACACCTTACAATCATTCCATTCACCAATATAGTTTACTTACTGTTTATCGTATTTTAGAAATGAAATAAGGTCATGGTCAGATTAATCTTGTCTGACGGACATGAAGACCTTGCAAAGATCCCACAAACCAAATAAAGTTATATTGTATCTCAAAATCAGTGAGAAAAAAAAATAACAATTTGTTAAGCAATATTTCCTGAACAGTGAAAAATGAGGTCAAGGACAATCGACAAATAAAAGATGCAACAGTAGTTTACCGACGCTTTTGAACAGGGTCGCAATTATCTTTTGATCATATGCGTTGACAGAGTAACCCTCTCCTGCGATGCATGCATAGCCTACAATGTGATTCCATACTCAGTTAAAGTTTCATAATCGGGAATAGGAAACAATTAGGTTAATTTACATATCATACGAGCTTCTGGTTATATAAAAATCTAAGACTGCAAAAATATGTTGCGAGTGAGTTGAGACACAGACATATTGTATTGGTCAACCAATTCGCGAAGGTGACAGTAAACTTTTATGTTGTGCCGAATTCACTCGTTTTTCCTCATTACTCTGTTAGAGCTGTTTTGTATCAAGAGCAAACCCCTGATTGTGAAGTCCGTATAGTGTTAACATGCACGGGCGTAACGTTTGAATTGACGCCATACAAAAGGTAGCAAATGTGTAAAAAAAAGAGAAGAAATATATTATGTTACAATATTTCATTTAAATAATTTCATAGCATGCTCGATACATTTTATGCAAAACATCAATCAACTAGCACAATCTTATGCATAAGATGAAAATGATTTAACAGATATAAATTAAATAATAACAAATGAAAGTGTCAGATCAATCTTTACACAACTAAATCATCATCGGAATATAACAGAAATGTCATGACGTCATAGCCAATGTACAGGAGATGATATACGGAATCTGCATATTTAATTTGCATACCTTTTGCATTCTGGAACCTTGTTTCCAAGGTTGCATATTAAGGCGACAATAGTTTACCAGTAGTTTATCAGACGCATGAAATACATAACGTGTTGTTTTCATTTTTTACAGCACTGGGTCGATACCTCTGCTGGTGGTCTATCAGTCCCCGAGGGTATCATCAGCTCAGCACTTCGGTACTGACATGATTTGAAACAAACCTTTCTAAAATTATCCGTTGATAAATTTTGAAATCAAAAAGAAACTAAGGTTTCAACTCATTCAGGCAAAGTTGACCTCAGATTGATTTTTTCTCAATTGAATTGTTTCATATTTTTCATGTCGGGGTCTTTTATAGCCGACTATACGGTATGGGGATTTCTCATTGTTGAAGGCCGTACGGATGCCTATGATTGCTTACATCCACTTTATTTGAACTTTGGCGGATAGTTGTCTCATTGGCAATCATACCACATCTCCATATTTTTATATTGGCTATTGTTTTAGGTCCTTTTTGGTAATGAAAATCTTCGACTGTTTCGGTCTTTTATACATCCTTGGCTTTTATATATTCAGCTTTTAGCGTTCCTGATGAAAGTAAATCAAGAAAAGCGCTTAGGACGCATAAAAGTTATAACGTGTTGTTTACATGTTTTATCGCTTAAACTTGACGATTTAGTAGACATGTTAGATAAATAACTATTGTTGACAATTGAGAGTCGAGAGTCTATAGTTGAGACATTTAAATTAGGGACCATCTCAAAAGATTAAATTAGTTATTGATTTACTCAGTACAATAATAACTGTTTAAAATTGCTACCCAGGCGCGGATACAGCCATTTTGAAAAGGTGGGGGTATTCCAAAACCTGGAACACTTTGAAACGTTCACATAAATAGCAACCCCCCACCTCTTCTGGATACGCCAATGCTACCTCACTCGACGATAATGTTTTGCAGTTCAGAGAAAAGACTCAAACTACATGTCATGAATTAGAACGTCTGTATTTTATCTATATTTTTTTTTATGACATAGCGATATATAAAAATATGAACGAGTCATATACTAGGATATTCTGTTTATTTTAATTAGAATCAGATTCAGATTCTGAGACAATGCCAAAAGCCTCTAAAATTTTAGCACTTGCTTCCTTATGAATCGGTCGTATGCCAACTGGTCTCCCAGAAATCCCCTATTGATGGTAATTTGTGGCTAAGACCACATCCATGTTATTCGAGTTTGTCTTTGTTGTTTGATGTTTCTTCATTCACTGTGTCACATACGATTGGTGGTATAGTACCGTTGTTGTGGGAGATATTTTCTCTATTGCATTTGCCGTCGCATAACGAGTGGTTATTCTAGGAAGGACACGGAATTCAGCTTGATTTCCGATAGAAGCTTTTTTATATTATCAGATAAACTATATGTTAACCTTTATCCAATAATGACGCCTTACAAAAGACACTAATTGCGTCATGAAACAAGAAGAAACCGTTCTAAATGCAAGAAGCCAAATCATCGCATCGCGTTGGAGAATGTAGAGTTAATGTCGAAAAGGAGAGGCTAAAGATACCAAAGGAACATTCAAACTCATAAATCGAAAATAAACTGACAACACCATGGCTAAAAAAGAAAAAAGACCAACATTAAAAAAAAAGATTAGTACACAAAACACAACATAGAAAACTAAAGACTGAGCAACACGAACCCCACCAAAAACTGGGGGTGATCTCAGGTGCTCCGGAAGGGTAAGCATATCCTGCTTCACATGTGGCACCCGTTGTTAGTACAAACCCGGTAATAAGTCTAATTCAGTAGGTCACATTCGGGAAAAAGGGGACGGGACTGTAGTTACGACATTTGGAACATATCCGCCATCATCTGTGAAACAGATATTCTATAACGGTCAACCAACTCGTGATGGCGTCCGTAAAATTTACGAAAGAATGATTTCAACTTCACACTTGGAACTCTTGGTTTAATAGCTTCCTTGTTAGCAGCAACCCTCTATCAAGGAAATCATGATAGGATATACAAGCCCTGGAATATCATATCAACTGGGAGATATATACTCCGTATGCAGGCGCTGCTGGAATGTTGCTACATAGAAATGGAAAGTTCACAATTGGGAAACTGAAATCATATCTTTTGTCGTAAAATTTTGTTTTCAACCGACCCTCATTGTTAATTTCTAGATGTAAGTCAAGATATGAGACAGACTCAACTGTATCTGGTGTATCCTTTATCTCAAGTCCATATCTTACATACTGTTCGCAGACTTAAATGTTATAAAGTACAATATGGCGTCATCCGCGCTGGAAAATAAATCAGATTGTTGAACTTTGCGCTGGTTTGGTAGAAAGATGGCAAAATTTAATTGACTGAAAACAATAAAATCCGAACTTTATCATGTTTCATATTACTTTACACAATGCATTATGGTAAAGATAACAAAAAAATTAATACGTCTTTTGAGACGACCCCTTTAAAATGTTTATCGTCTCTTGACTCTCGTTTGATGTTTGTCAATAGTAATCATTTATCTAACACGTCTAGTAAAAATATTTTTTTTTATCTTAATAGATAATCTTGCAACTAAACTATTGTCCTATTGAATGCATATTAGAAGTTTCTCAAAAAAATCATATTAGAAGTTTCTCAAAATTTTAAGGGAAAAAAAAGACATTAAGTAAATAGAACAATTAATTGTTACAGAATAGTAATACACAATGTACCAAAATTGTACTATTTGTAAAAAAAATATAACAAAAATACCGAACTCCAAGGAAAATTCAAAACGGAAAGTCCATTATCAAATGTCAAAATCAAAAGCTCAAACACATCAAACGAATGGAAAACAACTGTCATGTTTCTGACTTAGTACAGGCATTTCCTTAAGTAGGAAATGATGGATTAACCCTGGTTTTATAGCTAGCTACACCTCTCATTTGTATGACAGTAGAATTCCATTATATTGACAACAATGGGTGAGCAAACAGATATAAAATGCAAACATGTCAAACAATATAATGATTGAATATATCTTATTTATAGTACACGCCTACTGGCAAAGGAATAAAGATGTTTTTTGAAAGTACATTCAACTCTGTAGGAAGAATTGAGTAAATCAAAACTTCTGTACTATGCCAGACATGAAGCCGTTTGTTAAGACAATATTAGGAAGGTAAACAACCACAATATATCCATTACAATTATGGGTGTCCCATTAAGGACAGTATGCTTATGAAAGGGAGACAACTTAATGAGTAACGATGCATAAAACCATAGAAGGATAATTAATACACAACACGTCGATTGGTATCATCAAAACCAAACGCCCTCAACAGATCATATAATACCATCAGAAATCAATCCCCCACTTTGAGGGTGTTGCAACCTAATGTTTATCATAATTCATAAGACAAGAATTTATCTCAAAAAGTTTTATTGAAATCATGTCGATACCTAACTGGATACTGAGTGTATATGAAATTTTATAACACCTCAGAATATGAAAACAAGTGACATTTCAACGATATGGTAGTCGGCAGCATGTTACTCTAAATATAAGCATTTAACCAAGCAGATATCTAATGTTTGTTAGTTATCTTTACCCTTATTGGATATACTTCTCATAGCCAAATCCAATGGTCTTTGTGTTGTTAAGGATTTTGACAACGCTAACTCCGGAATTTTCTAAATCTTATTGTAGTTCCATTTAATATTGAAGCTGTATTGAAAATTGAAGATGGTTCTGATAATACATTACAAACATATACTGTACTTCTGCCTTGGGTATCGATCACAATGTCCTTTGCCGTTTCTATTTTCAGTTCCATACCACCAGTCACATCAAGATCCGAACACTCTGTTGATATATCTTTAGACGTGCTTCTATTCTCTTCCACTGCAATATCAGTAATTAATTTTGTATCTACAAATAAATACAAGTACATTAACTTTTTTCCCTTATTAATATTTTGTCACTCTTAAAATATCAAATAAAACCTCTTCACGGAAGAAGGGGTCACATCAATTAAAGAAAAAGGATATGTGTATCCGAGACAAATGTCAAGTGAAGATACTTGTACTATGAAATAACGACAATAAACGTACAAGACAAATGCCAAGTGAATCTACTTGAACTATGAAATAACTATAAAAAACCAACAAGACAAATGCCAAGTGAATCTACTTATACTATGAAATAATTATAATAAACCAACAAGACAAATGGCAAGTGAATCTACTTGAACTATGAAATAACGATAATAAACCAACAAGACAAATGTCAAGTGAAGATACTTGTAATATGAAATAACTATAATAAACCAACAAGAAAAATGTTAAGTGAAAATACTTGTAAAATGAAATAACTATAATAAACCAACAAGACCAGTGTCAAGTGAATCTACTTGAACTATGAAATAACTATAATAAACCAACAAGAAAAAATGCCAAGTGAATCTACTTATACTATGAAATAACTATAATAATAAACCAACAAGACAAATGTCAAGTGAAGATACTTGTACTATGAAATAACGATAATGAACCAACAAGACAAAGCTTGTGCTGCTGTCCTCACCTTGCAGTTAACAGAACATTTTCGCCAATAATTTCAAAGGTTTCACATTACAGCAAAATCAAGATGGTTTCTATCGTCCACTTAAAGACATACGATACATAATCGCTGATTTTCATTAAAATTTTGACTCAGAGTCGATGAACAAAGAAAAAAACACCTTAACGACTTACTTTTCGAACTATTTTGGTTTTTGGTGAAAAAAAAAATCAACTTTCATATTTCAATATTTCGTTGAAAAAAACTTTATACGAAAACAGATATTTTCAGCAAGCATTCCCGCCTTATACCACACAGTTATAAGAATCTCTGACATTTGTTGGATATTTTTGGTGACAGAAAAGAAACCAGTTGTTTATTTAACCGCAACTATATGCCTACAGTTGACTTTACGTGTATTAATAAACAGTATTTCTGTTGGTTTCCTGTAAGACTGCATCATATTCACGCAACTGATTTGATAAAGTCTGAGTATTTCCGGGAAATTCGGGTGTATATTATTAGTTACGTCGCAAAAACAACGTGTTAAACATAGATGAGTAAACTTATTAACTGTTCATGCAACTACATCGTATGCCCTAATCAGTAATTGTTGATAACCACTATAACAGTCTTTGGAACAAAATATGTGAGAATAATCGATCACTTGAACATTTACAAATAAAAACTCTGAATTCCACCGTTTGATGCCCGGCACATGGTACGGTCACAGGTTGTATTTCCTATCATGATTTCCTTGATAGACGATTGCTGCTCACAAGGAAGCTATTAAACTAAGAGTTCCAAATGGTGAAGTTGAAATCATCCCTTCGTAAATTTTACGGACGCCATCACCAGTTGGTTGACCGTTATGGAATAAGCGTTTCACAGATGATATCGGATATGTTCCTTATGTCGTAACTACAATACCTTTCCCTTTTCACGAATGTGACCTACCGAATTAGACTATTTACCGGATTTGTAATAACATAAGCAACACGACGGGTGCCACATGTAGAGCAGGATCTGCTTACCCTTCCGGAGCACCTGAGATCACCCCCAGTTTTTGGTGGTGTCCTGTTACTTAGTCTTTATTTTTCTATGTTGTGTCATCTGCACTATTATTTGTCTGTTTATCTTTTTTATTTTTGTCCATGGCATTGTCAGTTTGTTTTTGATCTATGAGTTTGACTGTCCCTCTGGTATTTTTCGTCCCTCTTTGCCATTTGTGTAAAATGATGGACTGCATACATAAAATTTATAGAACTATGATATCATAAACTGTTAACACAGAGATATGTCTCGCCTATTTGTTATTTTGATAATGCAAATGTTGAAAATTAATATTACGCTGTAAGAAATTAGTGGACCTGTGACGTTATTCTAATTCAAATGTTAATATTTAAATAAATATTTTAGTTTAAATATCTATCTCATTAATCCATTGAAGATTATCCAGAAACGATATGACGATTCTGTTAACTTCCAGAGAACTTGGACAGAACGCGAAAACGTGTTCGGTAACGTAAATGGGGAATATTGGCTTGGTATGTATATACAAAACATATAACCAATAAGTATAATAACATATAATTAAAACGTCTTAAATTTAATTCTACCGACTAACATTTATTATTCCATAATAAGCGATTTCAATAATCGGTTGGATTTATTGTGTTTCTGTAGAAAAACGTTTTTTTTATCGGCAAAATGTCATTTGTGTGAAAAACAAATATACATAGCAATCGTGTGGCTTTGTACTTGTGACATGTTCTTATTCATTATTTGTTTGATTCTCAAGTAAACTCGTCATTATAAAATTATTAATAAAAACCAAACTCTGGCACCATCTTACGATGTTTATATATCCCAACTCGTTCATTATGCCCGTGTCTGTAGTGACATTTTGGATTTCAATGAGCGTAATCTATGTATAACTGGTAAATTTTTAAGTCAGGGATTTCGTTACCACAAATTACTTAAAACCTTTACTAAATTCTTCCATAGATACAAAGATTTGGTTTGCAAGTTTGGCTGTACCGTTTGGTGATGTTGTTTACCGAGCCCAGAAATGTATATACGATCCGGGTAAACTTATCAATTCTTTAAAAAAACTTATTCTAAAAGGTTACCAATTCAACACTGTAATTAGATCTTTGAATATTGTTTTTATTGGTACAAATATTAATTTTGTTATCAGTAAATTTAAATCATACTAAATAGTTTTGTTATGTCACTACAGACACGGGCATAAATCCATTGGATTTTTTATCAGTTGTTATTGGCTTCGAACTAGCTGTCAGTAACTGCGAGTACTCTCAGATCTGTACTTAGTGTCCTTTTTGTTGTTATGGATGAGTGATTGATAAATACCCTGCCACGTCCAGTATGTGTTTATGTTTGATATTTTTCTGCTTTGTATCGATCTGAGGAGTTAAGCCTTTTTCAATTGATTTTTATTGCTTGTTCTTATGTTGTGCTGTTACACCACTGTTCCAGGTTAGGGGAGGGTTGAGCGCTCACAAACATGTTTAACCCCGCCACATTCATCATGTGCCTGTCCCAAGTGAAGAGCCTGTAGTTCAGTGGTTGTCGTTGGTTCAGGTCTGTCATATTTGTTTTTCATTAATTGTTTTGTTACAAATTAGGCCGTTAGTTTTCTCAATTGAATTGTTTCATATTTTTCATGTCAGTGCCTTTTATAGCCGACTATACGGTATGGGTTTTTCTCATTGTTGAAGGCCGTACAGTTGCCTATAATTGCTTACATCCACTTCATTTAAACTTTGGTGGATAGTTGCCTCATTGGCAACCATACCTCATCTCCTTATTTTTATATAAACGTTCATCAATTTGTCCAATATTAACGCCAGACATATACTAAAAGCATTTCATCAATATACTAAAATACCGGGATTATTTGTTATACGTCTGTCTTTAGGCAACAAACATATTCAACGTTTGACGTCCAGTGGTACATACGAGCTGAGAATAGACCTCACTGATAAAAACAATAACAAGAAGTATGCTAAATATAAAACATTTGCTGTTGGAGATGCAACATCACAGTACAAGCTGACGATTGGGGGTTATAGCGGAAATGTAGGTAAAACATTTGTTATTAGAGATGCAACATCACAATACAAGTTGTCGATTTGGGGTTATAGCGGTGATGAAAGTAAGACAATTGTTGTTAGAGATGCAACATCACAATACAAGTTGTCGATTTGGGGTTATAGCGGAAATTCAGGTAAGATATTTGTCGTTGGAAATCAGAGGGCAAGCTGACAATTTGAGGTTATAGCGGAAATGCACGTAAAATATTTTTGTAAGCTGAATTTTAGAGGCTTTTTTTTTGTCTTAGAATACGGTATGTTTTTTTTTTTCATAGTTGAAACCATACTATAATTTGTAGTTGTTTAAATCCTTATGGTTTGATAGTTGTATTTTTATTATTAGCCAAAAGGAGTGAGAGATACCAAAGGGATATTCAAACTCATAAGTCGAAAATAAACTGACAACGCCATTGCTAAAAAAGGAAAAGACCAACAGACAACCAACAGTAAACAAAACACAAAATCCAACATAGAAAACTAAAGACTGAGCAACACTAACCCCTCCAAAAACTGGGGTGCTCTCAGGTGCTCCGGAAGGGTTAGCAGATCCTGCTCCACATGTGGCACCTGTCGTATTGCTCATGCAAGTACAGTCCCATGATGAGTCTAATTCGGAAGGTCACATTCGGGATAAAGGGGACAGGATTGTAGTTACGATAATTGGAACATATCTGTTGTCATCTGTGAAACAGATATTCGATAATGGTCAATCAACTCGTGATGACACGAAAGCGGATATGTGTTTTATCTGATATTTTTTTTAACCCAAGTAGCTTAACAGAAAATAATAATCATTTCCTTACTTTGTTGTCATTTAACAGTTGTGTTTTTCTTCCAATCTTAATTACACTAATACAGTTTCGCTTCACATTTATTTATTTTTTGTATTATCATTTCTTCAACACTGGGTTTTGGATTTTTAAATATTTTCGCCTCGTGCATTATCATTATTGAAGAGACTTTAATTGTCGAAATGCACAATAGTGCAGTTAAATTTGTATCGTTAGCAAAAAAGGCTTAAAAGCAATTTTGCAACTGAATGAACTGTCATGAATGACTGTTTCAACAACAAAAGCGTGATTGTAACCTCTAAACGAAGTAAATAACTTACACATATAAAGATTTACTTACAGCTACAACTTGAGTCACAGTTACAAACTTTACATACGGCGAAGTGGGAACGTATTTGATGCAATTGATATCGTTAACGTTCATGTATGTTTTTGTGATCTTATATAATATTTCAATTTAAGGAGATTCGCTGGCCTACAGCAACGGAATACAGTTCTCTACTGTTGAAAGGGATAATGATTTACACAGTAGCAACTGTGCCAAGACTCTTGGACCGTTGTGGTTTAAAGAATGTTCTTACAGTGCTCTGAACAGTCCATCTAAAGATAAATGGTACTGGCATCATATAAGTGGTCATTACGTGAAGACGTCGGTGATGATGATACGGAAGGTCTAGATATAATGAAAACTATTTACATATGCATTGTATGAACTATTTCGCCACGAATAATTATTATTGAGAGAAAGATACATGTTTTGTTATGCATGCGTTTGATCATCTGTTAATTTAAATCATAAGAAGGGGGATTTTGAAAAACTGATTGAATGATTGAATGATTGTTGTATTTTAATACAAACACAAAAACAGTTCCTGCATATGCCGCAAACAAATTAACCATTGACTCACTTTTAAAAGTTCAGTTAGGATCTCTCTGAAAAAAAGTATACTTTCAAATCGAACAAAAAAAAAATGCAATGCAACATTGATTTGACTATAAACATGCAATTGTGTCATATTTATTGTTTGATTGTAATATTGTGACATTGGTTTGCTTATTTCAATACGTGTTGTCAAGTGCTAAAGTACAAATAAAAACTAAAGCAAGTGTGGGGTATGGCGTTGGAGACTGTTTGCTGTATGTTGTTGTGTTTTAGATATTTTTTGTTGTTGAGTAGTTGCTGTCTCGATGATGTATAGTCTATTTATGACCAAATACAAAAGTTGTCCTTAAAGTAATCTGATTTGATAAATGATCGATAATAAAACATGATAACTTGTTTTTGTCCAATTTAAGAAAGAAAAAAAACTGTTATTGATTATAAACAAAAACTTACACTCTTGACATTACGATTAAATAGATTTATGAAAGACATAAACGACTGGGTTGCATATAACTGTTCTTAAACAATGAAAAATATAATGAACTTACTCAATTGGGTGTGTACTGATTGGAATTATAATCTGAGATATTAGATATATTTGTTGTTATTGTCTGTCATTCGTTTTCGGTAACTGCTGGATTCTAAGTTAAGTACTTTGTCCCTTATTTTCGTTTGTTTATTTGTGTTTTCTGTGTCTATGTGGTCAATCAAACGTTTTACTGATATTAATGCGGTTCTTTTGTTGTGTTGTTACGCCAAGTTTCATGTTATTAAGGAGACAGAGTGCTCAAAAACATGTTTAACTCGCCACATTCGGTACGTTCCTGTTCAAAGGTCAGTAGTCCAATTCATTAATTATCGTTTGTTTCTGTAGGTCAAATAAGTATATAAATCAGGCCATTGATTTTCTGACTTCAATTGGTTTGCATTTTGCTTCGTCTTTTTATGGCCTTTTATAGCGTACTATACGATATGAAGTTTGTACGTTGACCTCATCGGACTCTGGTATAAAGTTGTCTCATTCAAACCATATCACACCTTCCTAAATTTATATTTAAACTTACATGTTTTGTAATAAATAATTAGCAAAAAATGAGTTGGAGGAGTTTTCAAATAACAAAAATTGCTCATCATAACAAAAAATAAGTGCAAATTTTACATGTGTTACATGTTCGACTTATAGTGATAAATTCTGTATTCAATTTCTTGATAAAGGAAATGAATCCCAAGAAATATTGGGATCGAAAATACAATACAAATAACAAAATGAAATCTTGTCAACAGGTTAAAGATGACTGTCGATCTAATCTTTACTATCATGTTTTGTCTATCCTGTTTCATTGATAACTTTTGGGCTTAGTCTATGTATCAGTTGATATTTAAGTTAATGTCAAATTTATAGATGCTTGTAGATGCTTTTCAGGAGTATTACCATATCGTTAAACAAGCACACAAAAACTGTATTGCAAGTCTAGCAACTGTGCAATAATTGTACAAATCATAGGAAAGTTTTGATGAATAAGGCATTTTCAGTTAAAAAAATATATATAATAAGTCTAAGAGTGCCTATGAATATATATTACGGATTACTAAATGCCATGTGATATATCATCGATGTGTTTTGTTTTAATATGTGTTAAAAAAGCGTTTACCATAATGTAATAGGTGTTTGCACATAAAGCCCCGGTCACAACAGATCGTACGTTTTTTTGTCGTGGAATATCTATAGAATAGTTGTCGTGGCACTGTCGTGCAAAAAATCAATAAATATTTTGAGTGGTCACATCAGCTACGACATGTCCACGATGGCTCCACGATGGGTACACGACAGAAAAAAAAAGAAGTGTAATTGTACTGTCGTGGGTTTGTCTCAAGTCCGTCATGCGACAGTCGGGCGACAGTCGTACGACAGTCGTACGACAATTGTGAGTTGTTTTGGCTATTTTTCATGTTTTCATGTCATAGGATGCGCGTGTTACTGTCGTGTCACTGTCGTGCCACTGTCGTACGACTGTCGCACAACAGTCGTGGGTCACTTGCGCGTTTGACTCCGAACCACTAGTATATAAAGAAGGCCCGATTTATTGCGTGCCATTTGCCATTTGCTTTCAATATTGTTCAGTATCATTATAAGTTCGGTCCAAGTAAACGACGTTTTTCGTATTAGTTTATATTATAATTGTTCAGCGAATTAAACCAGGATGCCCCCGAAAGAAAAATTAACAAAAGAAAGGTGGTATCAGTAAACGTGGATGATGTTGATCAGACGGAGGACCCCCTACCACAAGCTGAAACATATGACGATTCGGAAACTGCTGGAGACGACCCTGCTGATGATGTCGTCACTGTGACGGGGGACGGGGAGGAGTCTACGGACAATGACATTGGTGCTGTCCCCAAAAGAGCGAAGAAACCCGTGGTTACCCAGGCGAAATCCACGAACAAGACCACTGACAACGAAGGTGGTACTGTTATCAACATCGCCCTACCAGAAGATATTTCTGAGGAACAGGAGTTAAAGATCGCGGCCTGGGTGGAGGTCAATGAGATGCTATACAACCAGACAACTAAAGATTTTAAAAACAAGGCAAAGAAAGACAGGATGTTCGCAGATTTTGGGGGCGACAATTGGTTTGAGTGGTGAGTGTACATTTCATATATATTTTATCTGTGAACTCATTTGACCTGTTAATGTGAGTACCATTTAATAAATCAAATGTTATTTCAGTGTGTGAAATGCGTTTTGATATGTTTTCGTTTTGTTGCAGGGATCAGGATAGACAATTGGTACAAACGCATGCGGTCCTCCTACGGACGTATAAAGAGAGAGTTTCAGAAAAGAGGCAATGCCCCTCCAGTCTTGAAGTACAGGGCTGTTTGGATCTTGAAACACATGGCAATCCTGAAGCCCTATGTGAGGAACAAGACCCCCGGTGTCATCATGGGCAGGGTGAGTATTTACAAGGATGAATGACTAAAAGTGAGTGCATTACTACCTCGCCATTGTCTCTCGATTCCGTTATATGTAAAACAAAATAAAAAAAATGTCCTTTCTGTTCATTTCTTATTCTATTCCATGCTCCATTCAATATATTGGTCCTTGTCTTTGTTACAGGGTGTGTCAACAGTACAAGAAGGAGAAGATGACAAAGAAGAGGAGATAGAAGTCCTGGATGACGAGGACGACGGGGCTTCAATAGTGTCCTCAGCAGTGTCTGCCTCTGCCGCGCTGCAGAGTTCTCACAGAGACAGTCCGGATATCCAGACAATGGTTTATGGGAAGGGCAAGGCACCTTGTTCTTTCACGAAGGTTCGGGCTAGCAGCAGCAAGGTTGCCAAGTCAACGCTGGATTCCGCGCTGTCAGAGTACCTCTGGAAAACAGCACCAGAAACGGCCAACATGCACAAAGAGCTAGTTTGAAGATTTATATCAGCACAATATAGTCTATGTCATTGTTTGTATTATACACTAATCATAAATAAATTTAAACAATTTGATTATTTTTTTGAGAATGTATTTCTATAGTGGTTGTGAACAAACACGTTCTGTTGACACTAATAATGTTATTGTGATGTATTGAATATTATACAATTACACACTCTGTTTTACAGATGCAAGACTCCCTGTCTGCTTTGACACAGCAGAGGGATCATGCAGCCATATGGGGTGAGTCCCTCGCAATCAGTGCTCGGAGACTTCCAATCTCCACGATTTCAAATGGACTTGTTAGCACTCATGAACCGCTATTTAGGAATGGCAGAAAGGGAAGAGGACCCCGACCAGATCCAGTCACAGTCTTTCATGCATCACCTGCAGATGGCACAACATCAGCGTCAGTATAAGCAGCAGTACCCACAGCACGACAACAGCTGGCCGTTCTCCACAAATATGGCCCCAGGCCCTCCACTGCTGCAGTCGTCATTAGTGAGATATATTTTTTATTCAATAATTCAATAATTTAAATATTCTTTTAAGTTAAATGCCTCAAATTTATAAGTCTCAGGTATAACGTAAGTATGTATATGTTTTCAATTTAGACTTGTTTATTTATATATATATGTGTTATATAAATGTCCCGGACCATAAGAACATTTAGACCATAAGTATGTGATCTTGACAATTTTGGTATACTTATTTGGTCGGACCACGCGCTTATGGTTCCAATACTTGTATGGTCTGGATGTTTTTGTATAAATTCTATTACATACTAATTCACAATGTAATGTGTTGCAGATGAGTCAGGGCACCCCGTGTTTCACGTCCACCTCGCAACAAGAATCAAACATTCCCACTGTGTTCGAGCATACGATACTGCGAGACCAAGCAGCTCAACATCAGCATAACAGCACGCCATCAACAGTATCCAGTCTTGGCGCAAACCCCAGCAGCGTGACCTCATCAAGAGTATCCTCGCTCAACATCAGCTCCCTTATTAACACCATGCTAGACTCTCCACACTCACAGGATATCCCGATTAATAAACAGGATGATATTGAATAGAAGACAGTGTCTCATAGCATATCAGTGTTGGTACATAGTCAGACAATAGTTTTCACTCCGGCGGAACTGGAAGTGTGAGCTATAATAAATTTGACTGCGTTTCTCTGTGTGAATAAGACTTAAATCTAGTATGAGTTCACTGTTATTAGTATATTAATAATAATACATTTAATTGTTTCTTATAATAAAAGTTTCATTAAAATTGTGAAAAAAAAATTTGAACATATACTATAGCAAGCCTCCCAAGAGCCTAGATATAGCTCGCCTGGTGTCCTGGTAGTGGCTGTGGCTATTTGCACAGAAATCGCACTGATACAATGAATATCACATTTATCTGCTATAGTTTTCCGAATAATTGCCAAAAGATGTGGAACTTGAAAAGCGGGTGTCTTGCAAGTAGCATAATCTGTTCACCCGTCCGGAACTCCTGAGGCCAATCCAGTCATGTAGGGGTTCGTTTTTATGATTTTTGTTTTTGTTTTCAGTATTGAGTGTCTATTGTTTGTGTTTTTGTCTCTTTATTGTTTCCGGGTTTGTCTTTAGTTGTTCCGTTGTCCATCTGTTTGACTATCGATTATGTTGTCTATTCTTGCGTTTAAAACAGTTGAAATGTCCCTTTTTGTGACAGGTATTGTAGGCACCACAGTCTATATGAATCCTTATCAATAGGCATTGTTGATCATTATTCTTCATATCAAAGACATAAGACTGTTTCAAAAGAAATCAAAACATTTAATTTATTGCAAACATGTAATATTTCATATACAATCAAATACGGTCATTAGTTCAAAGTTGACAAGTACAGTTAACATTTCATAGTTAAGTGTTCAGATTATAACATCCTGCCATGGAAGTCTTCCTTGCTCATTCTTATAAAAGTTTTTCAAATAAACACGAATCTGTTTCCCTTCTTTTGTAACTTGAGGCCGACCACCTGGTTGACCTCGTGCATGGCGTTTTGACGCCAGGCACCCGGAATGATATTTCCATGCCCATCATCCTGGTCAAGGTCAGCCGCGTGGAGGCCGAGATAGCGATCACGCATAAGGTTATGCAACACTATGCATCCATATGTGACCTTCTGTGCACGTCTTGGTGACAATTGAATGGTGGTGAGTAGAACACGCCAACGGTGAGCCCTTGATGTTCTGTAGTTAAATATACGCTCGTCATGGTCGAGCACCCTTCCCCCGTACGGCTTCATAATCCAGGGCCGCAACGGAACCGCGTCGTTCCCAACCAGAAAGTATGGGATATTGTGGTCATCGCCAGGAAGAGGTTTAGGGTCGGGAAAGCCCATTCGTTTTTCTTCAAGGTCACCTCTTAGTGGGTCGTTGTTGAAAATGCCAGCATCAGATGCGGATCCCCCTGCGCTAACGTCTGCCCACAGAAATTTGTAGTTGCCGTCGACCACTCCAAGCAGGACTATAGAAAAGAAACCCTTGTAGTTGTAGTGCTTGGTTCCGGTGTTCTTTAGTGCCTTGATAGCCACATGTTTGCCATCGAAGGCCCCACAGCAATGGTGATAATCCACCGCGCTCGAAATCTGTCTGCCACTTGGCGCCATTCATCTGGTGTGCTTGGGTCTGCATCGTCTCGCCAAGATATTCATCAACGATGGCCTGCGCATCCTCCGGAACGAACCCTGAGTTGGTGTTGTTGGGGGCATGGAAGGAGTATGCTAGGCTGCGGTAACTGTTCCCTGTAGCCATATTGCGCAGGGTTATGACTAGCTTTAGTCCAGGCTCAAGAGGGGTGCGGCAGCCTCGCAGTCGACCCTTGGTGATGCGAGGGGCGACTCTCAGCAAAAGTTCTTAAAACATGCCAGTCTCCATCCGCATGAATCCAAATAAAATAACCGGCGGATTCCCGCTCCAACTCTTGCATCAGTGTACTATACTGCCCAAACATCAGGCACCGTTTGATACATGGCCTAACCCACCAACATCGGGAGTTTTCCTGGTTCCTATAATGTTCACGGGCTCGAATCAACGCTAACAGGACCATATTTTGCTCTTGTTGGAGTCCAGCAAGGCGCCTATTCAGCAGGGCCAAGCGTTATCGTTCTGGTGGAATATCCATCCTCTTTAAACGGCAGACGGTATGTTTTTCCAAGCATTCATTCCCGCCGAATTGTATTATTCTAAATAAAACGAAAATATATTGCACGACGAACGTACCACTGTCGTACGGCAGACAATCAATGTTGTGCGAGCATCGTACGAAATTTGGTATTCGTGAGACAATCGTGCGACTGTATCACGAGTGTCGTGCGACAGTCGTACGATTGTTTTATTTAAATGGTTAATGTTGGTACCCACGACAATGTGTTTATCGCACGACAATCGCATGACAGTCACACGACTGTGGTAAGACACTCTCATGACAGCCACAAGACAGTGACACGACAAAAAATCGTAGAGCAAAAAAGGTGCATGTCCAATTTTCGTCCCACGACACACGACAGCGCCACGATGCTCAAAATATCGTGCATCTGTCGTGCAACTGTCGTACGACAATCACAGATGACCCGCGATTTGACCAAATTTCATGTCGTGGCGTTGCAAAGATGTGTCGTGGGTTCGTTGTGACCAGAGCTTAACGTAATAGGCGTTTGCCATTAACGTAATAGGTGTTTGCACGTAACGTAATAAGTATTTGCACATAATGTAATAGGTGTTTGCACGTAACGTAATAAGTGTTTGCCCATAATGTTATAGGTGTTTGCACATAACGTAATAGGTGATTGCACATAATGTAATAGGTATTTGTAATTAACGTAATAGGAGATTGCACATAACGTAAAAGGTGTTTGCACATAACGTAATAGGTGTTTGCACATAATGTAACAGGTGTTTGCATATAATGTTATATGTTTTATTTGCACATAATGTAATAGGTGTTTGTACATAATGTAATAGGTCTTGGCACATACTTTTATAGGTGTTTGCATATAATGTAATACGTGTTTTCACGTCACGTACCAGTAGATTCACATAACATCTTGAATGTTTACAAAAAGTATCATTTGTTTGGCAAATACCTGTTACCATACCATGATATATGATATTTTTCACAAAAGGTACATATGTATAAACAAAACATAAAGCCATTAAAATATAATATTATGAGGTTTTCATAGAACAAAGATGTATAAAAACAAAAAGTTTAAAACATTCAACAAAACAATCCCATTTGAGACAGGACGCAATTATTAACTGACTTACTTAAAGGAAGAATAGACACAACATAGAGAAAATGTGCAAGAAAGTAAAGGTGGTTGATCATAAAGTTTAGGGGTATTCACAGAATATACAGTAGTTACAACCAGGGATGGGGTAATCGTAATCTGTAATCGTAATCGATTGTAATTGATTACATTTTTTCCAGTAATCGACAGTAATCTGTAATCGAAGACATTTTCGATTACATGTAATCGTAATTTAATCGATTACAGCAAAAATTATGATGTAATCATCAATTACTTTTAGATTACATTCGATTACTTTAGTAAAACAGTTTGATGAAATATAACCTATTTTAAATGAAAATATGTATGTATTCATCACTTTATAGTACAGATAAAATAGCATGTATTAATAAGACTTCAGAGTCTATCAAATGCCTTATTTCTATCTATTGTCTCAAGCTGCGTTATGATCAACCAGATCTCCTACCAAATTTTACTGTATATCCAGCTTTTGAAACAATTGACTTTATCGTCTTCAATGCTTGTCAATAATTTTGAGACCTTTTATTTTGAAATAAGAAAATAGATTAAAATAAGAAATGAGTCTTATGATAAGTTCTGTACTACATTGACATTGAAGCGTAATTTTCAATAAGAGTTGGAATTTTAGCTAGAATAGATAAACAGTTGATTCGTCATAATATTATGATATAAAAAATTAGAAAGTACACAAAATTCTTTTGATAATGTACCAATGGCTATGCATTCAATTTCTTGTTTAGAAATAAAAACATGTATCCCATTTTGACACTAAAAATATAGATTGTTTATAATTTTGAATAGAGCATAACACATTTTCAACAATCTTTTTGTCTTTACTAATCAGATGATCAAGGACTTCTAATCAATGAGATGCCAACCTTGTTTTGATTTCAATTATGTCTAATTAAGAGGAGATTTACATTATATTGCCCCAAGTTATAAAATGTACCCTATTGGCAGTTTTATAACCTGTAATTAGGGAGGCTATCCAAACAAAAGTATTAATGCATGTATGTATTAATTATAAATTTATATCTTTGAAATTAGCTGAACTAGTTAATTATTCTACTTTTTTATATTTTTTCCAGAGGAAACTTCCAACATTGTAATGAACTATATTCAAATAAAGTTAAAAATGAGTAAATACAAAATACCTAACTTAAGTCAGTATGACAGTAAAAATTTGCAAAATATGGAGAAAATAACCTAAAATATAAAGAAATGACTGAAGCCATATGCATGTGATGTCATTGCAAGAACTTTATCACCACTCACTCATGTTGAAAACTAAAATTTGAAGAATTTTTGAATATTTCGGATCCTCAGTAAGAGCTTCCATCTAGAAAATAACTGTCAACTTAAAATTTGAAACACAATGCTTTAAATGCTGTTTTTATAAAGTTCCAAATTTCCACTATACATACGTTGAACAATATTTATGTTTAACTTTCTTTATTATTCTTTTTTAATTTTGTAGCATGTAATTGACAGTAATCGAAAAGTAATGTAATTAATTTTTATAAAGTAATCGATTGCAATCGATTACATACAAAAATCAAAGTAATCGATTATTAATCGAATACACAAAAATCCTCCAAGTAATCGATTATTAATCGATTACATTTGTCAGTAATCGTGCCCATCCCTGGTTACAACATAATGTAATGCATATTGCACATAACAATGAATAGCAATGACATATCATACAATTGTTTGACAAAACAAATAACTAATTTGACATAACACAGAGATGCTGTGTCAGGAAATAAAGGCACTTACACATAACATGAAGAAGAAATGACAGGACGTAAAGACAAAGCGACAAAACACATTATCTTTACACTGTAAGACAGTTACGGCGTTCCATAGTACGGTTACCTATCATAGTTGCTTTCATCCACATCTTTCCTTTGCGTATGTTCAAAGTTTAGTAACACACAAACACATATATTATATATAGAATGGAGATGATGGGTTGAGCATATAAACCAATTAGACAAAACAGGGGGGGGGGGGGGGGCGGAGGGAGTCGGACCAACCCCTTCTGATTTTTTTTAAACCGCCAATTAAACTCGAAATTAGGATTGGAGTTTTACTGTCATAGTCAGAGCGTCGTGATCGAAAATACCCCCCGGAGACATCCTGGCTGCGGCCATATCATAGTCAGTGCGTTATTGCCGAAAATATCCCCAAGAGACATCTTGGCTGCGGCCATGTCATAGTCAGATCGTCGTGGCCTAAAATATTTCCAAGATACATCCCGGCTGATGCCATGTCATAGTCATAGCGTCGTGGCCGAAAATATCCCCCAGAGACATCCTTGCTGCGGCCATGTCATAGTCAGAGCGTCGTGGCCGAAAATATCACCCAGAGACATCCTGGCTGCGGACACGACCCCCAAACATTTTGAAAAAAATTGTCATAATGTACCACAGATATATGTTTCAAAATCTCGTTTTAATTGGTTCTGGTATCGTAGACAATTATCCCATTTCCCATTATTTATCACAATTGAAAATTATGATATGTCCTTGTGGAATCAAAATAAAAGTTTAAATACCCATGATTTTAAAAGATAGATTTATTGTTTGTTACGTAATCATGTATATACTTCACTGATATCTTGAAGGTATGCTATTTTAAGGACACTTTAATATGTATTACGACATGTCATTTGTGAAAATAAAACCCGGAAGTTGTAACAATGTTTTATGAAACAACCTGACATTGAATATTCTGTTGGAAGTTTTATCGACAAATATCAGAATGATATGCCACAGTTGGTCATGGTTAAACATGGTTACCAAGGAGAAACTTGAAATGATACCTTAGATACAGGACAGGTATTTATTCGCGCACAATCTATCTCCATTTATGTTTACAAATAAAGAGATGTAATGAAACAAAACGATACAGGGATTTGTTACTCGTGCTGTGTAGATGTAGTAGAATGTGTCCCCGTGCCTGTAGTGTATCCCTTATATTTTACAGTTAGGGTCTTTGACTTGTTAGAGAGCTGTCTACATATCGTTTCGTCATTTCGGGGCATTTATAGCTGATGCTTTTATATGTGGTATGGGTTTTGCTCATTGTTGAAGGCCGTACGTTGACCTATAGTTGTTAACTTCTATGTTATTTGGTCTCTTGTGGAGAGTTGTCTCATTGGCAATTATACAACATCTTCTAATTGTTATATATACAAAGATAATCAATGGACTGAAAATCTATTTCACAAAATTAGAAAGAAAAATATTTCGATTTTACTAAAGAACGTGAAACTTAGATTGGACTTAGACCGATTGCTTGATTTTGGTATGTTTTACGTTCAATGACAAATATTTCATTTAAAACAGACGGTGACCGAGCTTACTAGTTACATGTCAAGTATCTTATCTATCTTTCTTCTTATCTGTTTACATGTAGTCAGAAGAAAAATACCGTACTTACTGTATTACAAGGAAGATTTCAAAAGTTAAGCATCCATATCACGAAAAGAATGCCGCCAAACATATATATTTAGAGGAAGAACTTTCATTTAATTAATCATTGTAAAATATACAAAAGTAAACAACTTAGATGTGCTGTTTATGGTGTCGGTACGATTGTTTTTATTGTCTCACATTCAGTGACATGATATGGTTTTGTTAATTCTTTATATGACTTAAAAATTACGTAATGATGTTTCAAAATTTGACTATTTTACACTACATGATGTGTTTGTTTCAGTCTTTGATGTGGTCCTGTCATTTTTTTTTATGTGGTTATCCAATTACTTGATCAGGTAAAACCACGTGACCATTTCGGAAAAAAAATATGTTCTATTTTTAGACCGATTTCCATATGTCGTTTGTGTAATGCGCTATGGATAAGTACCGCTATCCATTAAGTAAAAGTTCAAATTAAAGTGTAAGTTGTTGTTCAGAGTTATTTGGTATGAAAAAGAGGAAAAATAAAAAAAAAAAGGAGGTATGATTGTCAACTCTCAACCACATATCAAATGACGTAGAAGTTAATAACTATATGTGACTGTATGGTATTCAACAATTAGCAAAACCCGTACCACATAGTAAGCTTAAAAAGGTCCCGAAATGAAAAATATAAAAACAATTTAAACGAGAAACCTAACGATCTTAGGCGGACTTAGCGACAAAGCATCAATTCTATAAAATAAGAATTCTCCCTTTTTTTTTAGCGTGTATGATCATTTGAACATATATGAATATCAAACTTTTTTTTTATTAATTGCATAATTTATCTGATATACCACGCACTAATTGAAAAAAAAACTTTTTGGAATATATGTGTCACAGGTGACGACGGATATGTTCCAGTTGTCGTAACCAGTATGCCGTCATCTTTTCCTCGAATGTGAACTACCAAATAAAACCAAATCACTGGGTTTGTACTTTCACGAATAGTACGACGGGTGCCACAAGTTGAGCAGAATCCGCTTACCCTTCCAAAGCACCCGAGAGCACCCGATGGATTTATATTACTATTGAGTTGAGCCAATCAAAACTGTCTTTACTTTCTTCTTATATTGTGCTGTTACAGTACCACCACAGTCCGAGGTTAGGTTAGGGTTTAGCGCTTACATACATGTTAAACTCCGCACTTTCTTTATACCGTATGCCTGCCCCAAGTCAGGAGCCTGTAGTTCAATGGTTGTTGTTGTTTCATGTGTGTCGTATTTGTTTTTCGTAGATTGTTTAGTTATAAATTAGACCGTTAATAGATATAGGAAGATGTGGTATGAGTGCCAATGAGACAACTCTCCATCCAAGTAACAATTTATAAAAGGTAAACCATTATAGGTCAAGGTACGGCCTTGAACACGGAGCCTTGGTTCACACCGAACAGCAAGCTATAAAGGGCCTCGAAATTTACTAGTGTAAAACCATTTTAACCGGAAAACCAACGGTCTAATCTATATAAAAACGAGAAACGAGAAACACGTATGAACTACATAAACAGACGACAACTACTGTACATCAGATTCCTGAATTAGGACAGGTGCAAACATTTGCAGCGGGATTAAACGTTTTAATGGTACCAAACCTTCCCCCTTTTCTGAAACAATAGTATAACATCACATCATAGAAAGACACACTATAAAATATCAATTGGAAGGCTTAACTCAATCAAATAACGCAAATTAACACACAGTGAACGAATAAAGTTGATCTGTGATACCTGAATGCAAATACATACGTTAGTTTTCTCGTTTGAATTGCTTTACATTGCCACGGGGTGGTCTTTTGTAGCCGACTATACAGTGTGTTGAAGGCTGTACGGTTGCCTATGATTGCTTACATTAATAAATTTTATTTTATTATTGTGTCACATCCCCTGCATTTAAACTCTGTTGGATAATTTTCTTATTGGCAATCACATCACATTTAACTTTATTTCAATTTCTATGCTGTGTTTTGTATGCTCTAACATTGTTTATCTTTTGTACGCATACCCACTCATGAGCCCTCTTTTCGGAAGCTCGAGCAAAAGCCCTTGATCCGCGATAATAAAGTTAAATAGAACTCATAATAGATAACTCGAATTTCAACTTCAAATCTTAATCTAAATGAGACTCAAATTCAAAGTTGAAGTCGAATTGTAACCATGGAAGACCATGTGTCTACTACAAAATCAATCATCGAGGATACTTTACAATAGAGTTTATTCGCGCTATGTCTTGTAAAAAGATATCTGTACATACATGAACTCGTTTCATTTTAAAAGTATCGTCTTGAATATATACATTGTAGCTTTCAAAAATTATTGAGTATGGGAGATGTTAGGATTCAAATTATACAAAATTATACAATATGAATATAAAGAGATGTGATGTGATTTCCCGAGAGACAACAATTCACCAAAAACCAAGTGATTTGAACAACTACAGGTCATTGTACGGCCCTCAACAATGAGAAAAATGCATTCCAGTTGAGAATACCTATGTTGAAATGACCGCGTTATATTTTTTTACTCCTCGCCGCATTCATTCGAGGAAAGGCGATTGAGATAACTATTCGGTGATATTTAAAAAAAAAAATTTAGAAACTGCCTTAAACAAAACCGACTTATGCCCTTCATGCAGATACTGTTTTATTAACACTAAATATTCCGAAATATCTAATGTTATAATTGAAACATAAATGATTATATACAATTACTGTATTTTGATGAGGTAAATATGTGGTTTAACTTCAGTTGACTTTTGAGTAACTGATATTCACTGAGGTCAACGGCCGAAGTGAATGTCACTTTGTTTTTCAAAAGTCAAATTTAACCACATATTAACCGAAACAAAAGACAGTAACTGTTTTATCACATGTTCCGAGAGAAAAATATGTATACAATAACAAAAAAAACAATATAAAACACCAAAAACAAAAAAAACAAAAAAAAAACAAAATAATAAATTAAAATAAAACATGAAGGTGTAGACGTAAGTAACTGTCTCATTGTTCAATTGGATTGCTTGGTGTCTGATAAGATATACTCTTCATTCAGTGACCAACACTACACGCTATAACGTCATGTTACATGTGAATATGAACCCTGCTATGTACAATCCTAACACGCCCAGAAGGACTTTTACACAAAGAAATAGTACGCATGAAAACGTCCTCAAACCAGGAGTTATTATTCTTACTGCAAGCCACCCAGTACTTTCTACATGTATTACTCCTTAATGTAACATTCTCAGCGGAGACAGCAAAAATACACATTGTTAATCATTAGCAACCAAGGAGAGCAAGCTACACTAGACCAACGAGGTAGTGTCGTATTGGACATATTGGAATAATTTTTATGGTGTGAATTTATTGTCATTCAAAGTACATGTACACCGATTGTTGTACCTTGATCGGGTTAAATTGCCGCAACTAGTACAGAAAAATAAGTTCGAAAAGACATTAAACTTGGATACAAGTCATACCCATTTCTTCTGAATACGTTCTTAGATTGTGTTTTACTTGTTGCTAGAGTTTGTAAATCACCAGAACATCTGCCTTCTCTAAAGATAAAATGTATAACCTTCAAAGTCAACCGACATCAAGTTATGAATTCATTTTTTATTGTATTCATACAGGTACTTAGAATTCATGGTGTATACAAACAAACCAGAATATTAGCAATAGTTAAAAAAGATCCCAACAGATGTTTTGGATATGGAGATATTTCAGTCAGTATCCCTCAAGATTGTAACATACCAGTGTATCGTATCAAAAGAAATAATCCAGGTAATGAAAACGTTTATCTTTTGTATATATTACGGTATTTTGTTAAATATATACGTTCTATGTGTCGAATGGGTATCGTGATTGACCCTTAAATATCATTTAACATGACTTGTTTAAATAATGTTAGTATTCCTTTTTTTAAATCGATGGTTTCATTATATCGGTAGATATTATTCTTCTTTTAATCTCAGTTAAAAGTTAAAGGAAAAACCATAATCAATTTTTTTTTTATATATTTACTTAATGTATTTTTGTCTGATTGCTTGGTTGTGACTTGCTTAAAGTTCAAAGGCAAATATTGTATGCATGTTCATGACAAATATTTTTCTGATGATCTACGATAATCGTTACAATCTACAAAAACAAAATGTCTGTGAAAGCGTGGAAAAAAATACAAATAAAACAAGTTCATACAAAATAGATTAGTAATTATGACTGGCAATCAAACCGGTTTGTTCATTTTGTGAAAACATGGTTTCAAATGTACACTGTTTACATGTAAATCAGTCTTTCGAAATATTATATTAACTGCATGCAGGTTTGTTGCTTGCTAAACGTATAGTGGCGAAAATTTCATCCTTATTTAGTACCCGTACAGATACAAATATAAATCCATAAGATAGATTCTACAAAGTTGGTTGACCAATATGATTGGAAGGAAATTTGTACTGTCACTTAAAACAAGGGGTATGTTTGGAAAAGGCATACATTTTCCCTTGCAATAAGTAAGCGAATCCTCAGGCGGATACTGCTGTGCTTTATGCATCCCAAACACACAAAAGGAAGCCCTATCAGCACGGCCTCTTTTGAGAACCAAGAGCAGTACTTGTATTCAGGATACTGTTTTTTCTATACACCGGTCAAGTTTGCATTTGGTATTAGTAATGATGTGAATATAATATTTTTTTCTTTTACTTCATGAGATTTGAATGATTATAGAAATTCAAAAGAAATCAAAATATAAATGTAGAGATCAAGGATGTTCGCTACTCTTGTTTTTGAATTTTTGTCATGTGACTATTCGAAATCCTCTTGTTTTATCCATGTAGTGTCATTAAAAGTTTTGCCGACTAACCCCTAATTTTCTTTTAATAGTTTTATTACATATAGTTTAAAATAACATTTTTGAAAATATTATTAATTCCTTTTTTTTTATCTGGGACTATTATACTAACTAGTGTAATAGTCACAGTTTTTATCACAGTTTTTGAAAGAAGAAAGGTGTCAATGTTAAATATATGGAAAATCTAGAGAGAATCATTTCCCGCCAAATTCCCAATTGCTTATATATCTCAAAAACAAGGACACGGTCCTTTCATTATTTTCTACTTTTTAAGTTCCAATATCTAACCACTATGCATTTTATAGCAGTCTTTTAAAAAAAACTTGTTATTTGAAAAAGGAAGAGCAAGCATCCTTAAGTACCAAAGTGTTGAACCTCACTCAAGATAAAAAAAAAAACAAAAAAATGTACATTTACAATAGATGGAGGGATGGGTGGACGTGAAGCGGCAAATATAATATGGAGAAGAACTTGCTTTAAACTATATCCAAACGCTGAATCTGATTTTTAACTTGCGTTTTTTATGCCCCCGCCGCTAGGAGAAGGGAGCATTAAGCGTTACCTTTGTCCGTCCGTCCATTTGTACGTATGTACGTCCAAAATTGGTTTCCGTTCTCTAACTTTTAAATTAGTTTGCCTCAACCAAATGTTATGAAACTACGTATACACAATGCTTATTACCATAAAACACAGATCAAGTTCTAATTTGGATGGCTTCAATTTTACAGTTCTCTAGTTATGTATCTTGATAACGTTATGTGCAACCGGGGTAATCATCTGTGTCCAATGGACACGTTATCCATTTATTTTTACATTATTGTTAAAGAGTCTGTAAAACGTATCTCATTTTTTCCGTACACATAAAAATTAATATTTATACATAAATAATATTGCTCCGATCCAACCAGTTTTCGTTGTTTCTCCTGAATGTCGCAAGCTTAGCGGTGAATCGTCAACTGTCAAAGTCTTTGGTTTTGCAAAGCCAGCTAGGTGTATCCAATATCCACGCAACCAGGCGACCACGCTACTAGGCGATCACGCTGCCAGTCGACCACTGAGGTTGTTCTAATCTGTTCATATCAATTTCAGTGAAATGTTCAGCATTGTTTCATGAAGTTATTGCTAAACATAAACTACCAGTTGAGGTCAAGTGTGACACCGCAGAGGAACCGGAAATAACATTAAAAGGTCGTAACGCACGTTTAACCGGAGACATAAGACTTAAGTTGATACAAGAAAGCGATTTGAAATACATGTATGGAAACCCAGTAAATAAAGGTTTGTTAATTAAAACTTAAAGTAAAAATTGTCAAGAAGGAAAGTGCTGACGAACAGGATTCTTGAAATACAACCTGACAAATATAACAGAAATGAATATCAATAAAGGGTTAATTGATTATCTGTTGTTTCATGACTGTCCAATACCTAAATATTTAATCAAATTCAGGACGGCAATATGATGATGGAAGACTGTTTAGCGTCTAATAGCAAAGCATATGTGTATCAATGCATATTCAGGACGAGAACACGATAATTTGATATGAAAATAGACCCTGCTTTGTACTAGACCGACATGCTGAGCCGGATTATTTAAAGTGCTATTTCAAAAAGTAGCAGTCTGCAGGAAGACATGTCACCTTACCCGGGCAGATTATTTTTACTCCGAGCCGACCAGAGCGGAGAAGAAGCAAATACCAACTTCCGTCATTGGTTTTAACCGGCGGGGATCGAAACCACGACCTTCCGCACCGAGGCGACAACGCTAACACGAGACCATTGAGGCGGGTGTGGGCGGCTTCAAATTATTAATTTTAAAGGTATACTTCGAAGAGGGTAGTCTATGAATGCAGGGCGGGAAGATCATCACAGTGTTTGATGGGATTTGTGTTGCTCAATCCTTAGTTTTCTAAGTTGTGTTTTGTGAACTGTTGTTTGTATTTTCTCTTTTTTTAGCCACTGCGTTGTCAGTTTATTTTCGACTTGTGAGTTTGAATGTCCCTTTGGTATATTTGCCTCTCGTTTACATAAAACAAGCTGTCGTCTCATATAATAAAACATCAATTATTAATCATTTTCCATATTTGTCCTTTATATTTAATGAAAATAAATTGATTGGTGTGGTGCTTGCTTAACATCGTGTTTCAAATGTTTAGTGCATATTCAAGACGAAAAGAAGACGGTATGCTGGCTCAAGTTTCATTTTTTCAAACCATGATATAATTCATAAATTAACAAAACATACCAACCCAATAAAAATCTGAAATTTACTTTACGACTTTTTAAAAATTTATAAAAAACAAATGTGATAAACACCAACGAATGACCACCACTAAATAATCAATTAGAGGCTCACATACTGAGTGTCGGTGTTAACCATGTTTTCGGAAGCCCACAAATCCCTTAACACGTCATAGAGGTGTTATAGTATATAAATAACACATAGCTGAGAGGGTGATAGAGCAGATTGTTACTTCGAGAAAACATTGTCAACTGAGGCGAAGCCAATGTTGACAATGTCTTTTCGAGGGGTAACAATCTGCTCTATCATCCTATCAGATATTTGTTATCTAGTTTATTACACTGAATGTTCTGTTATTACTGTCTATTAAATTCTCAAACTCAAAGTAATAAACTATGTCATCTTGTACATAACAACCATCTATATTAAATAAAGCGCACACTGGATCAAGCGTCTCCATGAAGGGTAATAGAGTAAATTAACACCCTCGTATTAGCCAATTAAAATATGGCATTTTAACGTGAAGTATAATAAAGTAAATTGTCTGACTCTCCATCGTATCAACCAATCAAAATCTGGCATTTTGACATGAAATATAAAAACACAACATAAAACATACCTATCTATTGTATATGCATACTAGGGTTAATTATTTTTCAGGACAGTTATATCGAAACGTTGTTTCCATACCCTATCACATGACCGGCTTGGCGTTGTCTGTCATAAGAGGGTTAGAAAATGGTAACCAAGACTACTGGGCGTCTATTCTACATTCCATGACGTATACAGCAGACAACCATACAAAGCCAAATGGGCGGAAATGGTAAGCTTTTAATTAAGTAAATGTTGAAAAATACTGTGAAGGAAAGAGAATTTTCAAGGTACAGTAAACATCCAACTCATCTTTATTACTAGTATTCTGATTATAAACCGACCAGTCTATTAATGCTTGGCAAAGAAGCAGGCAATATTAATTATAAGTTATTTAGTTTCACACATGTAGCAGAGGAACGAACTTATGACCTCCCGTACTCAATACGAGCTCGCAAACACGAAACTACTAGCACCTGATTTTTTTTTTTAATTTTAAAATTAAATATTAATTGTTTATACAAAATATACCAGGTTTCCTATATTATATCCGATGAACCGGAACCGCTGTAATCATTACAAAACTTCCTGGCATAAGTAATTCATTATTAATAAATATTTAATTTTCTGAACTTTTAGGGAACAGAGACACACTTAATGACGTTTAAGGTAGTTCAGGGGTATAGAAAAAAAATGACAGAATTTTGTTATACTTTGTGAACTTAAATTTTGTAGCATGGTTATTGAAAAAATCCAAAAAAAAAATGGGGGTCACCGGCCATCTAAGAGATTTTTTGACCTCTGAAAATGATTGCAAATAGGCTATATGGATATATAGGGAAAATGGACATAAAACCTCTTTGATTGAATTTTCACAGCAAACAAAATGACAGAAGTTGCTCATTTTTTCATACTGAAAAGTTTGATGTCTCTATTTTATGAAATTGGAATAAAATTTGGGGGTCACCGGCCATCCAAGAGATTTTTTGACCACTAAAAATGAGTGCAAAAAGGCTAAATATAGGGAAAATGGACATAAAACCTCTTTGATTGAATTTTCACAGCAAACAAAATGACAGAAGTTGCTCATTTTTTCATACTGAAAAGCTTGATGTTCCTATTTTATGAAATTGGAATAAAATTTGGGGGTCACCGGCCATCCAAGAGTTTTTTTGACCTCTAAAAATGAGTGCAAAAAGGCTAAATATAGGGAAAATGGACATAAAACCTCTTCGATTGAATTTTCACAGAAAACAAAATGACAAAAGTTGCTTATTTTTTCATACTGAAAAGCTTATTGTCTGTATTTTATGAAATTGGAATACAATTTGGGGGTCACAGGCCATCCAAGAGATTTTTTGACCTCAAAAAATGAGTGCAAAAAAGCTAAATATAGGGAAAATGGACATAAAAACCTCTTTGATTGAATTTTCACAGCAAACAAAATGACAGAAGTTGCTATTTTTTTCATACTGAAAAGCTTGATGTCTCTATTTTATGAAATTGGAATAAACTTTGGGGGTCACCGGCCATCCAAGAGATTTTTTGACCTCTAAAAATGAGTGCAAAAAGGCTAAATATAGGCAAAATGGACATAAAACCTCTTTGATTGAATTTTCACAGCAATCAAAATGACAAAAGTTGCTAATTTGTTCATACTGAAAAGCTTGATGTCACTATTTTATGAAATTTGAATAAACTTTGGGGGTCACCGGCCATCCAAGAGATTTTTTGACCTCTAAAAATGAGTGCAAAAAGGCTAAATATAGGTAAAATGGACATAAAAACCTCTTTGATTGAATTTTCACAGCAAACAAAATGACAGAAGTTGCTCATTTTTTCATACTAAAAAGTTTGATGTCTCTATTTTATGAAATTGGAATAAAAATTTGGGGGTCATCGGCCATCCAAGAGATTTTTTGACCTCTTAAAATGAGTGCAAAAAGGCTAAATATAGGGAAAATGGACATAAAACCTCTTTGATTGAATTTTCTCAGCAAACAAAATGACAAAAGTTGCTCATTTTTTCATACTGAAAAGCTTGATGTCCCTATTTTATGATATTGGAATAAAATTTGGGGGTCACCGGCCATCCAAGAGATTTTTTGACCTCTAAAAATGAGTGCAAAAAGGCTAAATATAGGGAAAATGGACATAAAACCTCTTTGATTGAATTTTCACAGCAAACAAAATGACAAAAGTTGCTAATTTTTTCATACTGAAAAGCTTGATGTGTCTTTTTTATGAAATTGGAATAAAATTTGGGGGTCACAGGCCATCCAAGAGATCTTTTAGACCTCTAAAAATGAGTGCAAAAAGGCTAAATTTAGGGAAAATGGACATAAAAACCTCTTTGATTGAATTTTCACAGCAAACAAAATGACAGAAGTTGCTCATTTTTTCATACTAAAAAGTTTGATGTCTCTATTTTATGAAATTGGAATAAAAATGTGGGGGTCATCGGCCATCCAAGAGATTTTTTGACCTCTTAAAATGAGTGCAAAAAGGCTAAATATAGGGAAAATGGACATAAAACCTCTTTGATTGAATTTTCTCAGCAAACAAAATGACAAAAGTTGCTCATTTTTTCATACTGAAAAGCTTGATGTCCCTATTTTATGATATTGGAATAAAATTTGGGGGTCACCGGCCATCCAAGAGATTTTTTGAACTCTAAAAATGAGTGCAAAAAGGCTAAATATAGGGAAAATGGACATAAAAACCTCTTTGATTGAATTTTCACAGCAAACAAAATGACAGAAGTTGCTCATTTTTTCAGACTGAAAAGCTTGATGTCTCTATTTTATGATATTGGAATAAACTTTGGGGGTCACCGGCCATCCAAGAGATTTTTTGACCTCTAAAAATGAGTGCAAAAAGGCTAAATATAGGGGTCACCGGCCGTCCAAGAGATTTTTACATTCCGAATAAATTTGACAAAAAATAGACTTACCATCACTACCACACATAATCAGCACAGTAAGTGCCCCTCTTTTTCCACTCCATTTGATTATCCAGTATTATGTGGTGATGTGCAAGTTATAATTGTTTTTTTTTTGTGTGTTACCGAGTTGATTTAGGGAATTAACATGACTAAACATATTTCTTGATAGAAGTGAAACAACAATGTTCATGTGATCTAATACATTTATTTTATTTTCAATGGATATCTGTTCTTACGTTTGTTTGTACATATATAATTAAATAAAGATGCCAAATAAATTACATGTTTTTCTCAGTTAGAAATACTGTTTGTAGTAACTAGGTTAAATAATTTCACTGAATAGAATTTGCAAAGGCCTTGCTAATAATATAAATTTTTAAAAACATATTAAGACATTTTGCTTTGGACTTCAACATGACAAATTCCTAATTTGGTTTATTATACAATTATTTGCAAAATGTAGATCATAATGAATATGTGTAAAATTTCATTAACTATGTTCAGCACAAACATTGACCTGACCAATACCTGAATACATGTATCATCAATGTAAACATCAAATAGTCATGATTGAAGACATCAAAATACTGTTTGTTTGAATATATTTGCCGTAACTTGTATAAGTCTTTCTGATATCATTTTATCCCATGTTCAATCTTTTAAAGATGGAGATCTCCTTCTTTCCCATCCACAGAGGTAGGAGTATAATTATGCCAGACATCTCATTCAAAATTTTACTTTTTGAATATACAGTATTTTGATACTTCTGTACAAATAGATGAAAGTATGTTATCTATAGATAGCTTTTTAAAGTTTCAACAGCAATAATATTTCTAAATAACCTTGGATGTCTTTTTACTAATATAAACACCTGAGAGAAAAGACTACAATTGTTCCTGCAGCTTTTTTATAATTGTTAAGCTATTTTCCAAAAATTTCTTTATACTTGTTCTAATTGCCTGTACAAGCAATAAAAAAAATCCACCAAAATATATATATAAAAAAACAGAAAAGACTAAGATTTATAGAACTGTTAATTCAACATATTTTAAAACTCTTATCTCAAGTTGAACTTTTTTTCAAGAAAGTGTACAGTCAAAATTTATCATACTATGTTCATACAGTCTATCTTTATGAACAAAATTTGGGTTATAGCCGGATAAATTACTTCACTGGATTATGTATGCATTAAAAACTCTAATGCATCTCATCCAGTAAGTAATGGTCTTCCAATCAACGATAAATTATTACACAAACTTAAAAAAATTGATATCTAAAAAAATTCAAGGTTCATATAAAGTTGTATAACTATCAAAACAATTTGGTTTATATCATGAAGATATGTCTACAATACATTTACAAATATTACAGCAGGGCTCACGCTACCATTTACAGTAATTTACAGTACACATTTATGTTTATCTCTGATCATGAATTTCAACAAAAAGTTAGTTAAGGTAAAGTTCTGCATAACAACGATCAATTTTCTAATTCTTATCATACAGGAGGAATAATATTTTATGTTAAAACTTCATGACCTCCCCTGTAACTGTATCATATGCTCTTAAAGTATTACCACTGACTGACTACCTTATATAACAAAACATATTTTTCCTTTGCTTTTGACTAATTAGATACTCATATACTCTTTGTATATTTTTTTTGTTTGATGTCACTCTAACTACTCCAGTTGAAGACTTTTCTGTCATTAAGGCTTTGAGTCCTGCCATGTCATTTCGTTGTACTGCTAATTGGAAAAATTGGGTCACTGTTCAATAATTGACAGTCAGCTTCCTATTTGTATAAGTTAAGTCCGTAGAGAATCCCTTGAAAATGAACACAAGAAAGAGGTGCCGATGCCGAAATATTGACTACCAATTGAGTGCAATTTATTGAATTTGCTCTATCGAGGCATAGTATATAAACAAAGCAAATTAAGATGTTTTCCTGAGATAAAATATAACTTCACCAGTATTCGTGGGTGAATTAAATAGATTCATTGTTGCTACTTAAAAAAAAAAACATGAAGAAAAAAACATTTCTCAATTTAAATGAAATTTTAGACTATTATTTCAATTATTAACAATCTGCTCGTAAGCAATTTATATCTATCTGGTTTAAAATATCATGTTTTGATTAAAGTATTATCCTTTTTGTTTAGATTTTCTGACGTTCTCTACATCATCCTACAGCTCCAATGGAATATGATTTTATTGAGACCAATACATCTGATTTGACAACTAATAGGAAGAAAGACCCAACTTATGTATCAACTAAGTCTTCCATCCAAGATGAACATTTCTATGAGGAAATCCCAGCTGATAGTGTGAAGTCCGAACAGCTTAATATATCTAACAGAACAAAAGTGTCAACAGAGGACAGTGACATTACTGAAACTACAAATCTTCCATATGAAAATTTAGATAAAATAAGTATTTCAAACCGAACAATAGTGTCTTCAGAGGACTGTGACAAAACTGAAATCTCAAGTTTTCCATATGAAAATTTAAATAAGCATAGTACCGTTATTGTTAAATCAGACTCTGTTGACTTACAAACTCTGGCAACAAACATTACGAATGATTTTGCATTTGAAAACAGGGAGTATCAAAATACACCAACGTCAGAAAGCACAAATTGTGACTACGAAATAAAGAAGAAACTGGATAAGACTTCGCGGAAGATAAATATCGTAAATACAATATCTTGCCCACCTGACGTGGAGAGTTTGTCAGTTCAAGAATTAGGACAGTATTTACATGTTTTGAACCTAGGAAAACACGAAGAAAGTCTTTCCGATGCTCTCATTGATGGATCTCTTATCAAAGAACTGGATGAAAACATTCTTCGAGAGGAGTTTGGTTTCTTACGATTTGAGGCAATCAAACTGATGAAATTTGCGCGAGATGGATATTTGCCAAAAACTTCACAAGAAACCTTTTTATAGCGATTGTTTGCTGAATGTATCGACAGCCGAACGAAAACGATCCTTATTTTTTATGTTAAAATACCCTATCCTTTGCTTAGATTGTGCTTTGCTTGATCGCTTTAAACCAGGAGAGACAGCAACTAACAAGTATTTAGTCCGTAAAGTGTTTTGTCTAACAGTATCTTCTTTAAACACGATAGGCATGACAAGCATAATTATCAAATCAAAACGTCAACAGAAATCACTTAATTACATGTACATGTTCAAATTGTCGTAACTACAATGCCGTCCTTTTTTCCTCGATTTTGACTTCAGCGAATGAGACTTATCACAGTCCTAATTTGTACTGACTATGAACAACACGAATGTTGCCACATGTGGAGTAGGATAATCATGCTTACCCTTCCGAAGCACCCGAGTGTTTTGACTGCCGGTTTCTCTTTGACCTTTTGAAAATTTTGAATGTCTCTTTGATATCTTCCGCCTATTTAAATTTGATTTTTTTAATGATACAGTTGTTTGAATCAAGGCAGTTATTTTTGTGTAAAAAGTTATTGACCAAGCAAGACGATATATGTCATTTCATCTGCACGGCTCGGGTGACCCTACTTGACCCGAACATCGTAGGAGTTCGGGTTAAAAGGTCATCTTGACCGTGCAGATAAAATGATATAATACCGATTTAATTGGTCAATAACTGTTTTAATACATGAAGCCATCAATTAACATGACCGTTTTGGAAATATTCGGGCGATATTCAATCCACGGCTCCTGTTAAAGTTTTCTTGTAGGGTAAAGAACACTATATGTTTCCCTCTAGATGTGCTTAGTTGGTATTTAATTTGTCGTTTGTTTGCTGTCTTATTGGCGTACAACAATCATCTCCTACAGTTTAAGTACGTTTGGTCAGTGTATGACAAATCATAAATGCAAGGGTTATTGAGTATAAGATTAATTGCTTCTCTTTCCCTCAAGAATATGATCAGAGGAAGATTAATCGAAGAGAGATGTACTTAAATTTATAGTGCAAAATAAACAAAACAAAACACGTTTCACTTTTCAATCTTTAACTCCCCCCCCCCATAATTTTTCATCTTCATTCATTCTGAGGACATGTTCCATTTAAAAGAAGTATGATTGATCTCTAAGTTACTAGTATTTGTTTATTTGATGTGTTGGCATATACTTGAATATGAACCTCATTAAATTCGATCCCAAACTAGTCACTTAAAAGAAATTAATATTCAAAAAGTCTCAATAAATTCCGCTGAAAACAAAAATTATCCAAATCAAGTTTTAGCTATTTGGATATTTTAAGAAATTACAAAAACAAATCTTGTTTGACTTTGAACCACTAATTTAAGATTTAAATTGTACACATACTATCATAAAGAGTTCTAAGGAATGAAATGCACTTTCTATTTCATAATTAAAAACGACAAAAAATATTCAGAGTTGTTAATTGATCAACTTTGCCGTAATTGCAAGGTCATAGGCGGATTCAAAGGGGTCGAAGAGGGCGTGCGCCCCCTTTGATTGGGAAATATTTAGTGTTTAATCCTAAAATCGCCAAAACTTTTATATGGAATTACTCCCCCTATGCCTTTGAAAAATCCTGGATCCTCCCTTAACGTTAAGAGTACATTTGAACTTCGCAGTATATCTGAGGTAGTAAAATCACACCTTAGCCGTGCATTATCCAGATTATAGCAAAAGTAAGAACAAAGAGATTTTGCCTATGTCATGTGTTAACTACTTAAATGCAACATTTTCATATATAAGGTTGAATGAATTAAAATTTATCATATTTTGTAAATAGAATTTGCCTAAAGAATAAACAAATATAAGTGGAATAACGGTACTCAATGATAAAATAAAATAACAACAACATAATGGTTAACAGATTGACCCCGGGGACATAATTGCAACCCATATTATTTGGGAAACACCACTTACGAGAATGAACATTTCAGATTATTCCCCCGAATATGGCCCTGTGCATGAAGTACAAACTATATGATTTTTGGTGTCTATCTAATAGCATTTTTAAAAACAATTTTAAAAAGGGTTATACCGCACCTTTGACTAATATACTTTAGTTTGTCAGCTTGACCAAATATCAACGCTCAGTAGTAAACACCGAAGGTAAATAAATACATGTATAAACTTGAATCTTTTGGCATGAGTCACAGTTAAAAGTGGACAGAAGATAGCAACGGAACAATATAAATCATAATTCCAAGAAAAAAAGACAATACCATGACCAAAATCAAAAACAGCAAAAAGACAAACAACAGTTTAGCAACTCGAAGTTGATCTCAAGTGCCCATGTAGGATAATAACATCCTTCGTGTTTCTAATGGAAAATGCAAGTACACATTCGATGACATGTTGCATTCGGTAACGTTTAATAAAGTCAAGTTGAACTTTAATACACAAGAGCAGGTTATTTCTAAAAATGAAAATAGCAAATGAATGTTTTTTTGAAAATAGTACTACACAGTAGCTAGTATTTTACAAACATAATACAGAATGTACTGTGGGTTGATTATAAATCATTGGATACATGTACTATTTGTTGTGCTTTTTGAAAAAAAAAATATTTCCATTTCCCATTGTTTCTGTTTACAGCTACCACGTTGCACGGAAGTACAACGGAGACAGTTAGAAGAAAGATTAAATGTACGGAAATTGTAAAAATTTTCAATTTTTATCATTGAATTAAAATGCATCATTTTAATTTTTTTTAAGTAAATATCAAGTACATGTACTATGCTTTGCTTCAAAAGTGTCATTCTAAAGAATGGAAACCTTATTTATAGTACAATTTGAAAAAAATAAAAACACGCAAAGATGTCTTAATGTTTTAGACCTTTGAATCAACTTATCATGAAAAATAAAAACAAAATCTCTGAACATTGTACAGTATATAACGATAGAAACATTAGATTTTAAATAAAGTTAAAGGACAATCGTATTGTGTACTTTGTGATATGATGGAATGAACTCAATTCTGTGAAAACCTTGCATTCTTGTGGTTTGTACAAAAATGAACATTGGTTTTCCCATTTGAATGGTTTTACACTAGTAATTTTTGGGGCTCTTTATAGTTTACCGTTCGGTGTGAGCCAAGGCTCCGTGTTGAGACCTATAATGGTTTACTTTTATAAATTTTGACTTGGATGGAGAGTTGTCTCATTGGCACTCATACCACATCTTCTTACATCTATTGAAATTAAACGAGACGTTACACACTTTTCTTTTACCATGTAATCTTACGCATTTCGGCTATTCAAAATGAATAGAACCAGTCTAAAGTTTCCTTTATAATACGTTTACAGAAAAAGGTATGAACAAGACATCCGTAATATAACGAAACCTACGGTTATCTGCAGTTCGTGTGGTACAAACATTATAGACAAAAGACACGTACACCCTGAGAAAAATACTGACATTTTGATTATGATTTGGAACAGTGATTTCGGCTGCATATACATTTGTATTGGGTTGGGTCGGCATTAAAACTTTAATTGCGTAAAACACCGCGGAACTAGCTGGTCCTAATTCTTCAGTACTAAACAAGTCTGTAATTGAGCAAGACAGTGTGACTGTAGCGACAGATGAGCATAACTGTTACCCTTTTCTCATGTTTTTAAGGTTTGTGTTTTTCATCCTTTACTTTAATAAGTTCATCATAGATAAAAAAAAATATAATTATTACCATCGATGTCCTTAATTAAATGTTTTCCACATTCAAAGAAACATTTCTTTCCTATCTAGGATACATTTTTAGGGGAAATGTGTCCTGTTTGTTTATTATTGAATTTTGGTTTCCATTGTCTTATATTCTTACACATAATTTTATCCACTTTGGCTACGCATGTTTCCAAAAATATAATAGATTTATCGAAATTAGAAGATAGCTAAAAAAAGGTCAAGTGAATACGCAGACGGGATTTTCAGTTCTTTCTTAACACGTCAGTTGCATATCTACTTTTCACCTGATTTAAATGGCAGTGTAGAGAAAAACATGAAACAGTTTTGGACTTTATATGTTAGTTAAGTATATTATTTTTACTTTTTATTTGTTCTTAACACAAAGATAGATTAAAGTTAAAGGATTGTATTATAATGATTTGTACTTTTACGTTAGGTTCCTGATCACAGACTCGTACATGTATGACTGTAATAGTTTGAATATTTTTAATATTCAATACAATGGTTAGAATTTGAGTTAAAGAATGATTCTGTGTTGCTGGATTGTCTCATTTACGAATCCATTTATTTATATGTTAGTAACCACAAAACCAAAAACATCATTGTTGTAACTAATTCGTGATTAAAAAGCTAGGACAAAACTATGAAAACACATCTTTTAGAGGTTAAAAGAATATATGTACTACATGTATATTTTGGAATTTTATAAGTCGTCGAATTTTCCGATTTTTCATCAAAAAGTCAACATTTAGAACCTTGAATAATAAAAAAACACACTATAAGTAAGTAAAACCAATTTTCGATATTAAAGAGTTTTATAATACTATTGAACGATCACGGATGTTGATATCGACATGTAAAGGACTATTTCTTAACCATGTCCGCATGCGTTTTTTTTCATTGTTGAAAAACGTACTATGACATATAGTTGCAAACTTTTACGTCATTTGGTCTCTTGTGGAAAATTGTCTCATTGGCAAACACACTCCAGCTTCTTATTTTTATATTTGTACAGACATCACAGCTAATCTATCTCTTAAAGTCATGCGGATTTAGTGATTTTGTGTTAAACCATTTTCAAATCGCGTTCTGAAATAAATTATATTTAGTAAAATAGGAAAGAGATAGCAATACGAAATAACATAAAAAAAAAAATCACAAGTTATCATACTGTCCTCATTGTAAGACAAATGTCAATATCTTTATTGTCTAGACCCGATGAGTATGAATTCATAAAGGACTACAACATACCATTTCTCAGTGGACCAAATACGCGAAAAAAAAACGGTTGTTACGCTTATTGACCTGTTTGTCGTTTTGATTTTGTTTGCTTTTAAGTTGTATGACCTTATTGAACTACTTATTGCGAACACAATAAAAAGGAGACTAAATTTGAAAAAAAAATATAGTTTTATGAACATAGCTGATGCTAACTAATGTCAAACGAAAACAGTCAAAAAACGAAAAAAATATACACGTTAAGTTATTATACCAAGTACGCCCGGTTGCCCGTGCAACAATAAAAATAAATAAATAAACAAGATAAAGTATTTATAAACGGCCATAAGTTTCATTCACTGAAAATCAGTTTTCAATATGGGATATATAAAGTTGTTTCGCTGTTTGTGAAATAATATTAAGTTTTCAAAAATAAAGAGTAAATCACTACCGGCCCTCGCAAGCACAACTATGAAAGACACGTTTAATAGTAATGCAACCTTATAGCCGGGTACTGAGACTTCAGTTATTTAGTCGGGGATAGCGCAGTCGTCATCATTTTAGTTTAAATGAATTTACCAGTATATTCAATATTCTCATGATTCGCACGACAATCGTTAACGTTTATTAAAGACCAATTGCTAGATTATATCATTGCAACATAGTATGCATTAGTAGAGATGTTGAATAATTGTCAACAATACATTAATCTAACCACATTAAAAACTTTGTTTTTGATAAACTGGCCAGAAAGACCAAATGAGCTATTCTAATCAATAGGCATACAAAGTCCGTCGTCGTCCGTTCACTTGTACAACAATTAGTATCATCTGAAATTATTGGGACAATAAAAACCAAACGTGGCCACAATAATTTTTGGGGATCATAGTCTAAAAATAAAACATTGGGAAATATTGTAAGTATTGTATTTGATGTTAAAAACTGTTATAGAAACAGACGGGCCAAAAAAGGTTTTAAATGTCAAGAACTATCCAATGTTTCTTCTGACAAAAACTTTATTAGAGTTATTGCTCTAAACAATATTTTAAGTGTTTGTCTATTATATTGAAAACTGCTGGATAGAGAGAAACTTTAATAACAAAAATGACTAATTAGACAAGATCAACAAATAAGTCAATATGGTCGAAATCTTTAGTGGATTTTTTATAAGAGTTATTGCCCTTGAATGACGATGTATTACCCATGTTTGAGTTTTTGACCAAAAATTACAGAAAATAGAGAGAATCTTTACACAACAAAGATGATAGGCAAGACAAGATATACAACTAGATAAACGTAGCCGATATTGTCAACATGGGAATCCTTCTAGGAGTAACTGCCCCTAAATAACGGGTTTAATACTTTTTTGCTATTGATTAAAAACGATAGTAGATTCAAACATCTTAACAATCAGCATGATAAGATCATATTATATATACGAAACTGTCGGTCGATTCCCTATATAGGAGTTATTGCCCTTTAATGACGAATTTTACCAAATTTTGCATTTTTTTGAAGAAAAAAAAAACTGTAAACAGCTGATCAGCAAGATCATAAAAACGAAAGAGAATTTAGTCACGAATTCCTCTCTTGTCTTTAATGTTGGAAAATGGCCATTGTTGAATATGCGCAATTTAATATTCTATATAAATACTGAATTTCAGATTTTCTTCCGTCAAAGATAAAAAATATACCATATAAAAATAAGAAGATGTGGTATAATTGCCAACGAGACAACTCTCCAAAAGAGACCAAATGACACAGAAATTAACAACTATAGGTCACTGTATGGCCTTCAACAATGAGCAAAAGCCATACCGCATAGTCAGCTATAAAAGGTCCCTAAATGACAAATGTAAAACAATTCAAACGAGAAAACTAGCGACCTAATCTATGTTAAAATAATGAACGAGAAACAAATATGATACACAGAAACAAACGACAACCACTGTAGTACTGAACAAATGAGTATTTTAAATTGAAATTAATAATACCAACATAAATGCACAGATCATTTAATTTGCTGTAAAACAAAGAGGATGAAAGATAACGAACAAGGAATTCGAACTAAGAAAAGAAATGCAACTAATCGTCCAGAAACACAAACAGAACACATGCTTGACAGATTGTACACAATTTTGGAGGAGAGTGTGATACCGATTCCGCAGGTTTATCGCGGAAAGGGAGACCCCAAAAACATAATGGCCATCGTTCATAAAATGGCTGAAAATGATAATTCCTGACTACGAAACATAAAATTATGCTCAGATAATACACAAAGAATTAATTTGACATGTCTGGTTGACCTTTTTAGGGCATTCATAGGTTCTAATGAGCACTTAATTATTTCTCTTCAAAGTGCAGTAAAATCAGATTCAAAATGTGAAGGCTAAGGGTTTTATTTGTTTTTTTTTGCTGCTGCTGCTGCTGCTGCAAAAAAAAAAAAAAAGGAAAAGCAGAGCAAATGTTTAATAGAAAAGGGTCTGGATGGTGTTTACAGAATATTGAAAAATGGCCAAACAATGCAAAATTAATGGCTAAAAAATAAGGAAGAGACAAAAATAGAAAAAGAAAGAATAGAGAATAAAAGTGAGCTATAATAAACAGAATAGAGAATAATGGTCAAAATAAATAAAGCACAGAGAAAAATCATCTAAAAAATTAAAGAATAAAGAAATAATGGAAACCATCCAGACCCTTATAGAAGATATCATCCAAATCTACAATGTAGTTTGTAAAAATAAATTGTATGTATTAGAATATTGTGCATATAGTTTAAGATTTATGTTTCTAAAGATGTTTAAATATGATTTTATAGAATAGATTATTTTACTTTTTTTCATTGTCTCTTCATTCCAGTTATTATGTATAATCCCTGACATTTTTTCTAGTGATTATGCATAAATCCTGAATATTTTAGTAATTATATATAATCACTAAAGTTACCAGTGATTATACATAATCCCTAATGCTACAAATTCACTGTCGTGACTGTAACATATATATCGTAGAAGATTTTTGTTTGTTTTTATACAAAATTGATCGGCTTTGTTAGTGTATTTAGTACATTAAACTATTGCATACATTTTAGTCCTTATTGTTGCTATTAGAACACCAATCTGTTGATCAACATATTAAAATTAATATTTATTATTTATTAATTATCAGTATTCTTTCTTGAATTATGATTTTTGTAAAATGAATAATGGACGTACTTCAGCGCAGTTATTACAGATACATTGGTAGAAAAAAACCTAGTTCATGTTCTGTAATCTAACGACTTATAAAAGGTTTTGGTTGCTTTGTTTTTGTTGTGAAAAAACTAACTGCCAATATTTACTAGTAACTGACACCTATTCATTTCTATTTCCTTGTGGTTTTATAGCTCCCTCCCTATGTAGTTCGAAATAATCGATTTGCAATAAATAAATGACTTAGGTCAATCCGGTAAAGTGATTTGAACGCATACACATTTGATTTTGATATCAATTGTCTAGTTCGTATGTACGTTGAACTCTTCTAGACGTCTGTTGACTTTTCATATCAGCAAATGTTTATTAGGTCAGATTAGAAGTCTTGAAGGACAATTCCAGTCACTGCTATGTCATCAGTTTATTGATTTGTTACAAAATGTGCAACTCTTTGGTCGGGTTGTTGTCTCTTTGACATATTCCCCATTTCCATTCTCAATTTTAGTTAGCGTCATGTAATGAAATGAAAACATCTTGGACGAAAAAAAAAGTAGCTGTCGAGTTGTCACAGCGCCTACATGCACAAGTAGCCATACTTTATCATCATGTGCCGTTTGAATAATTAATCCACGCGAATATGTCCAAGACATAGCAAACAGAAATTTGGTATTAAAATTTTGATCTAAGTCTTCCCTACAGCGACAATTGTAAGAGTGTTCAGTTTGAATGTCTCGGAATAAATCTGTAAAGGGATTAATTTGCGTTGTTTGTAAATATCCTTGATAAAATCAGTCATGTTGTTTTCCTTTTGTTTTTATCTGGGTTTTGTAATTCGGTTTGCGGGTAGACACCCACCCTCTAATCTATGTTTTTGCGAACGAAATCACAAATTTTGTTATAAATTCTTTTGTTATATTTTTCGATTTCTCTATATTCATATGATACAACTATCATGCAGTATTTTAATTTATTTGTAGTTTTTGTTGACGTTATTAGTGTACTTGTCGCAAGGACACAGTGAGTATACGTATAAAGTCTATAGTGTTCGAAAATATACACCGAAACTTTTGTAAGCCCCCGCCACTCACCAAAACAAAAGCAAAATAAAACAAATCTACGAAACCAAACCAACGACTCAACAAACTATCCAAACAAACAAAATAATATATAAAGCAATAAAGACTTGTAGAAACAACTAGTTGGATGCTCAGTTTAACAATGTCTATGTTCCGTAGGTTGACAGAAATGAAGTTAAAAAACAAGCGTCAATTTAAGTATGGTTCAATTTGATACTTTTCCACGTGTTAAACGTTGAAGTATAATTGAACGAAAATACCTTTAAAAGAAGTCGTGTATTTTTATTATTAGTCACACGACTTGATTAATGATCTTTTTCCTAAACGACTCAATGTAAACATAAGACGTCTTTGTAATCGTATTGATTCCAGAATATAATTGTTCTTGGACAAGAGAATCCTTCAGTGTTATGAACAACACTTATTGCTTTTACATATTCATCAAATTGCATTATAAAACTGATAATTTTTTTATCGGTATAATTGTAGAACGACAAGATTAGTTTGTATTCTGATAGGTACTAATGATATGCTCCTGCTAGCCGACTTCTTGTATTCATATAGAGCAGAATTGATACGAAACCTTTTAAATGAAAAGATGAAATAAATCTATCAAAATTCATGAACTCTCTTCCACATAACTTGATGATATCTTTATAATAGAGCACTCACATCTCATATAATTTGTTATCTATATAATTTGAAATGAGGCTACTTCGAAGACAAGAAAAGAGCTGATGTAAGGGTTCTTAAAGGTGCAGAGGGTGTCACACTCACGTATAGTACAATATTATATTTGTGAAATCAAAATATCTAGAACATGCTTTCACATACATATATGGTATCACCGTAGATTTGTAAGCGCTATACGTACGGCCTGATAAAAAAAGACCACGACTTTCTCGGTCTCTTTTTTTTTTCAGGTGATCTTTTGGAAATAAAAGTCCAGTTATTCACAAAGTTATCGATAAATACACCTACTTTAATCGCATCTTGTTTTATGATTTTTCTAAAGCTTAAACTGTAATCGAAAATAAAATTTTAAGACTTCATTTACCATTCCAAAATGACAAAGAAATAATATAACATGATAATCTAGAATATTAAGGAAGTCTTGTTTGAAAAATATCAAGAATTATATAGTTTAATAGAACTGATAACATTACTTATCGTTCGTTCTTTCTATACTTTATAATCAATTTGGTTTCAGCTCCTATTCGGTTTGAGGGTGGAAAAACCAAATATGAAGGCAGGGTAGAAATTTTCCACAGCGGCCATTGGGGGACTATTTGTAGTAGAAATTTTGATCAAAGAGATGCTAAGGTTATATGTGGTATGATAGGAAAGCAGTTAGTGTAAGTGTTATATCTAAGTTATATTTTAAAGGTATTTGCTATGTCACTTTTTACATGTGTTACAGCTGATAATCTATCATTGCTATTGTTACATCTAGACAATGTGTTGTCCTCCAGTAGTTTGTTTGTTCCAATTTTCGAATATAAATAAGAGATAAAATGAACTATACCCGGCCACGTCCACTCTGTGGTTTTGTTAGATCTATTTCTATTTGTATCCATCTAATGAGATTTTATCTGAATTTTATAGTTCGTTCTTATGTTGTACTGTTACACCACTGTCCCAAATTAGGGAGAGGATTGGGATCCCGCTTACATGTTTAACCCCGCCACATTCTGTATGTATGTGCCTGTCAGGAGCCTGTAATTCAGTGGTTGTCGTTTGTTGCTGTGTTACATATTTATTTGTTTTTCGTTCATTTTTTTTTAACATAAATTAGGCCTCTAGTTTTCTCGTTGAAATTGTTTTACATTTGTCATTTCGGGGCCTTTTATATCTGACTATGTGCTATGGGCTTTGATCATTGTTTAAGGCCGTACGGTTACCTATAGTTGTAAATTCCTGTGTAATTTGGTCTCTTGTGAATAGTTATATCATTTTGCAATCACATCACATCTTCTTGTTTATATATACAGTTATATAATAGCTCTACTTTGCTAACAAAATTAGAACATTAAACAAAAACCCGATTCTCTGTAGATAAATTCATCTAGCCTAAATGATATACACAGTTATTCCGAAAATCATTTCATACTATTTAAGTATTTATTCATCTTTGCTTTAAAAATTAGGATTGAGCGTTCATTATGAGGGAATATCAAGGAAAGCACTTCTTACGAATATTTATAAAGTATTATTTTTATGTTTTGATGTTTCGCATACTACATTTAAATAAACGGTAAGATGAAGTTGCAAATTGAATATGACAGTTTTTTAACATTATAAGAATTGTCATTGTATGTATTGAACATTTAGACATCCAATTATATTCCCTGCTTCACACTTTGGTGCAATCTGGTTGAGCAATCTAGAATGTATAGGATACGAGACGGATATATCATTATGCGGAAACAGCGGTTGGGCTAGAGGAAGGTGTGGACATAATGAAGACGTGGGACTAAATTGTAGTAAGACATATACATGATATAGTTTTAAATGGTCATCATATATAAAATTAATTGAGAAAGTTGCAACAATCTTACACATTCAAATACCTATTGCTTATCTATCCTTAGAATGAAAATACGATGTCAGCCATTGCGTTGTTAACTTGTAATATTTTCGTTGCTTGTTTGATTGTGATATTCATCTTCAAATTGATATTCAAAATGTTTGATTTTGCAATCTGTTGCATCTGTACTTTCCCAATTTCAATGGAAATAATTGTCTTTGTTTGGATCGATATAATAATCTTGTTTTTAGTCAAAATATTTTCTACTTTGAAACTTATTAGTTCCTGAAATCGGTGTAAATTTCGATATTTTCCACTCAAAGGACGACAAAAAAGTGAAATACAAGACCCTGTATAACATTGAATTTAATCGGATTCAATTAAACATACCTTAATTAAACAACGATTTTAATGATAGCATATAAATATTACCCGGCACCAACATCACGATGATGATGATATTTAAGATATTTTTATTTCTTCTGTAACGCACTCCTTTAAGATGATATTTGCTTTATTCTGTGCATTGAGTCGGACGTATCATGACAACATTTTTATAAGCAGATTAAGTACTCTCAGCTTACTTTTGGCAAGTATGTACACCCCTTAATGCTGTATTAATCATTATTGTGTTTCCTGTACTGATTTATATTGTGTACGTTCTTGTAAGTATATAATAATCCAGAATCGAGAGTAAATTGGTAGGGTTCAGATAACGGTTATGGTAACCTTATACCGAATTGTTTACATACTCGTTGTTGTCTGTAGAGATATACTTTTCATGGGAATGATCATATGACGTAGAAATGCGTCTGATGTTTATTCTTTTTATTCGTTTAAAATGATATTCAGTTAACAAATGCATGGCACATAATTTCTTATTTGTTCAATTTAAAAGAATAGGTAGCAGGTAGAAAAAAACGAGGCAGACAAGCGTAGTCACAATATCTGAAACAAATCAAAGTATAAAGTTATAACCATTATATTTTCTTATTAATATTGTCATGGTAAGTTTTGAATTTATCATTTCATCGAATTTTAGACATACAAGTCCGGCTTACCAACGGTTCGTCCTCAACAGAGGGAAGAGTTGAAGTACTCCATGACAATATATGGGGTACGATTTGCAACACGAGTTTTGATATCAATGATGCCAAGGTCATTTGTGGAATGCTTGGATATAAAAATGCGTAAGTAAAAGTTTTGATACAGTGGGCAATAATGCGGATCTGTAATTGAAGCATGCTTAGTTTTTTGAGCGAAAACAAAGTATACACTATATAATACGCTTATCTAAGAATAGATACACCACAAGCAAGAACGATACATTTAATTTGAAAATATGATAAGAAATTAGTCCATATCGATTACAATAGTGCACTGTCAAAACTGCAGTATTTTTTAAATGTACTTAAACATCAATTTTAAGGAGCTTTGTTTAAATGTACAAATGGTGCATTATTAACGGCGAAGAAATGTTAAAAAAGTCTATAATACATGATACTATGTTGTGATTCACAAGAAAATTGTTTGGCATAAACATTCTTTATATAAAGGCACTGTATTCAATTTCTAGTCATATCTAAACCCAAACACAACTGAATCTAATTAGGAAGAAAAAGAAGGGCGTGAGATACCAAATGAATGTTCAAACACATCCGTTTAAAAAAACTGACAATACAATGGCCAAAAAAATGAAGAAAAAGTCCCAAATAGACAAACAGTCTCCAAAGCAGTTCACAGAAAAAGACTAAAGACTGAGTAACACGAACCCCACAAAAAACGGGGAGATCTAAGGTGTTCGGAAGGCGAATCAGATCATCCTCCTTATGTGGCACTCGTCATTTTGTTCATGAAAGTGCACATTCGATGATAAGTCTCATTGGGTTATATCACATTCGAGGAAAAAGAACGAGATTGTAAAACAGATTTACGATGAGTTTTCTAAATCTTGAAGAAAAACAAATGTATTGGACACGGAAGGAAAAAAAACACCTATATTTCAAATCTAGAAAACATTATTAACATTTGTTAACATTTGTAAGATAAATAATCAATCAATATTATTTAAAAAGAACAAACGATGAAATTAAGGATGTATAATAGCATGGTAAGAGAGAGAGAGACAGAGAGACGCGGATAGTTTTGTTACAAATACCAGAATGATACAGATACGGCACTGTTAGCTAGCACCCTTATTTATAACAACGTATATCCTAGATTGACCCACGGACAATTTTAAATGAATATATGTATTGTTTTATTTCTTTATTCAGACAAACAACAGTTTACCCAGTTTCAAAGTTTGGCAAAGGAAGAAACGATATTTGGATGGACAATCTTGACTGCATTGGGAATGAACTTGATATTAGTAATTGTTCGTTTCGAGGTTGGGGAGGGTCCAACTGTTCTCATTTTATGGACGTTGGCATTGCATGCGGTATGTAAAAATGATACATTTGAGTACACCTTATAGAAAATGTTTTATTGAACACATTTTAAGTACAGTTAGATTGACTAAAGCCTTTGTCTTACTATCGTCTCTTTTTGAGTCATGTATTTTGAATGATCAACCGTTATATCATTTTTGTTTTTTTTTATTTCCTTCAGCAACTCAAGTTAGGTTAAGTGGTGGAAGCAAACCTACGGAAGGTCGCGTGGAAGTCTATCACAATGGAACTTGGGGAACAATTTGTGACGATATCTTTGACATCAATGATGCAAGGGTCTTATGTCATACTTTAGGTTTCAGCTCCTCGTAAGTCTAAAGTATCTGACTCCAAATTAAATTTATTTAAGCAATACAAACAAATCCATCGTACACGAACCTTACTATAAAAAACTGAATTGGCCTTTAATATCTGAGATATAAACCTGGACGTTATACCTTGTAGTCAATATAAAAAAATCAAGGTTTGAGTGACTTATTTGTTTGAACCATCAAGAAGCATCTGTACACCAAATTATATTTTTATACATTCTGCAGTATCAGAAAACTGAATTCGGATTAATACTTAAGTTTGCAAACATAAACAAAGCTACTGAGCGATACAACAGATCATTTGGCCATCATCTAAGCACTTGATCACTCACTTAAAGCTGTATATGAACACCAATCGTATTGCGTTATTTGTTCTTGAAAAATAACTGGGGAAATAGAGACGTAAGTAGATGCGGCAATTGACATCGAGGTCTCAAAACCTAGCACACAACTTTGGTCAGACCATTTAAAATCAATGTAATGAATATTAAGTATCCCCCCCCCCCCAAAAAAAAAATAAAAAAAAAAAAATTAAAAAAAATAAGTACGATGTACGATAGAAAAGCCACTTCCTGGCCTCACATATAACAAAAAAGAAAAATCCGTCTACCAATTTTAAGAGGTATAGTATGAAACCTTTAATTCGGACATTTCTTGGGTTTGGTGTTAGTATGGAACACTTGATATTTTTGAATTTAAGCACAGTTGTTTGAAAAATAAGATATGAGCATTAACAAGTGGAAAAAAAAATATTAACTTACACCAAAATATTTTTAAAACTAAGACTCAGGTTCGTGACAAAGTAAAGTGAAATATTTTAGACAAAGTTCCAAATGTAAATGCTGATCATATTTGATAGACTTATGTTATTGCACCTCTGATAACGAGCAATGTAATTTGATATAATCCTAATGATTTTGATTTTTGAATTCAATGGGGCCATAGTAAAACAGACGCTGATGATACCAAAAGGATAATCAAACTCATTAATTGTGAAAGCGATAACAAAGCCATAGCACAAAAAAAAAAAAAAAAAAACGAAAATCGACCAAAAGACAAACACAAGCCTGCTAAACACATCAAAGATAACTAAAAACTGAGCACCACGAACCCCACCAAAGCAAGTGACATAATCATACTTTTTTTTATCTTAAACTTGAATGCATATAATTCATATAATTTAAAAAGTGAAATGAGTAACACAATTTTAACCCCCTCCCCCCAACAGCAATACATTTTTAATGAAGTTGAAAACAACAATTCATATTCTACGACTTCGTCTACTCAAATATGATGTAGACAGTTTACCTGAATATTTTTCTTATCCTGATCACCGAACACCTAAGAAATTCTCTTGTTTTGTGCACAAATGCCAAATTCGTTACTGATTAATGCAAATCCAGAAAAGCGATGTGGACGACATTTATAAAACGTTACATGTATATACCTTGTCGGGGGCCGATAGCTGACACCTTCTCCTCCATCATTTGGTCGTCCTTACGCCTAATCGTTGGTCCGACACAAATGCTTTACCTAAAATGAAGCAATACTATTCCATTGGAAATGTAAATCGTATTGAAATTAGGATCAATGGTCAGATTTTAAGGTAACGTTGCTGTTATAAATAAAAAAAAAAAATAAATAAAAAAACCAAATGACAAATATTCATCGAACACATAATGATTCGGAAAAGAGAAAAAAACTTATATCATTCATGGTCACATCTCCTAAACAAGGACTGAAAATATAGAATTATCATGATTATGATGTGCGATCTGTATTTTTCCGTGTGATTTCTTACGGTTCACATGTTTTTCCCAAAACATCAAAAAAATATACAGCTTTACATGTACATGGTATGGACATGTAATTCTGGATGAAATTCCTTAACTGTGGTTTTAAATTTTCAAGAATATTTATATTTTGCAAGTACCTCGCATACATGATGGGTTAGTCAGGGTAATGCGACCTTGTACTGATGGTTTGAAACAAATGTTTTGAAATATTATGCTCCCAAAGACTATCGTTAAAAATGCATATTCTGTAAGAAAAAAGTTTTTTTTTTTAATTATGACACTGTATGCTAAGTAAGGTATATATATGAATGATAAATTTACTATTCCAAAGTTTGATTCTGTTGAAGAAAAAGCTTAAAGGCATCGATTTGATTATGCGCTGTAGTTGATGATCTACAAGTGAATGTTATTATGAAGAACATAGATATAATTTGCCCCTTTGATAACTGCAGCTTTTCACGTGGTTGTTTCCAAATATATAATTCATATATATCGAAACAAGAAGACAAAAACGCCGATCTGCACGAGGATTGTTATATATATATATAATATCATATTTATTATAAGAAAAATTATGAGGAATTAAAATTTTCATCAAGGGAAATATTCATTTTGAAGTATAAGTTTGTAACGCAATTTATCCCTTGAAATTATTTTTACCATTGCTTATAAGTAATATACGTCATTTTTTAGACACCCAGTTATTCCCAAACATACACCATATGGTAGTTTTTTAAGCAGTACACCAGTTTTAATGGACGATCTTAAGTGTTTTGGGACAGAAACGGATATTGCTAACTGCAGATTTAATGGATGGGGAAGATCAGACTGTACATACCAAGAATCAATATCGATAAGCTGTGGTGAGTGCCTTTGAAATGACATTTTTAAGATTTAAAAGACAGTGAAACTACGTGCTAACAGCATGGCTTGATGATTCGATGTTGTTTCAGACGTATAAACAAAATCAAAATGACAAAAAATCTTTAAAATAGGATATGTAGGACAAAATCACATTAATTAGTCATAGGAAAGAACTTTAAATACTGGTTTTCATTATTCCCTCCGTTTACGTTTGTAACGTGAGGGTACCCAAATTGCACCTATTTTGACAGTTTTTTTCACCTACGTTTATTTATGATCTTGAAAAAATTCTAAGTTTTAACTTTTTAGTGGGAAAAGAGAACGGGATTGTGGTAACGTCAAGTAAATGAATTAATAAATGTTAAATAACTTGCATATAACTTGTTATGCTTGATAGACATATTATTAACAGCAAAACTGAAGTGGTTAAACTATAATTTGTTTTGTTATTTTCAAGGAATTCCTATAAAAATGAAACCAGCAAAGATAATACTTTATTTGTTTTTTTAAACAAAATTATATATTTATTCACCAAATAGGCTGTTGAATAGTTACGCTAAGAGTCAAAATCCTATTTATCATAAAATGTGAATATACAATTTTAGCAGTAGTACATATACTACTTTTGTTTTTAACAACATTGTGTATTTCCTAATCAAACATGTTGTATTATAGTTACATTAAGAATCCAAATTCCACTTAGGATGTTCTGTGAAAATTGCAAGTCAAATCAAAGATGCTACTATTTGTTTTTAACAATATTAATGTTTTTTTCGATAAAATTAGATGTGCTGTTTTATTTACACTAAGAGTTCAAACCCTCCTTATCATAACATATAAGAAATGCAAGAGTATAGATGCTTCTTTGGTGTTTTTTTTTAACTTTATATATTTTGTCACTAAATAAGCTGTTGAAATATTACACTAAGAGTCCATATCCCCTTACCATAAAATGTGAAAAATGAAATAGACATGCGTTAACATGGATATGGTCATAATTATAAATTAACTTTTTACAAAACTTTTAATATTCGAAATACTACTGTTTTTCTACCACAGGAATATATTACCTTGGCTGTATTTTGGAAAACTTAAAGGAATTTTGGATCCTCAATGCTCTTCAACTTCGTACTTTATTTTGCCTTTTTAACTTTTTTTATTCGAGCGTCACCTTTTGTAGACGAAACGCGCGTCTGGTGTAGAAAATTTCAGTCCCAGTATCTATGATGAGTTCATATACTAATTTTGTTATTTATTACCAAAGTTATAACGGATTTAAATTTACTGATTCGTTGTTTTCATTAAATCTTTGGATGAAAGTTATTCACGTCAACAAGCATTTTGTCTTGTATAAAGCTATGAATACTCGTAATGATGTTACATAAAGATGACAAATGTTATAATTGTATGGTTTTTTGACAGATCTGGATATCCGGACGAAATCAAATTCCATGGAAATACTTGAAGTAAAGGTATTTGGACGGTGGGGAACTGTGTGTGCTGATGGATTTGGTTATGAAGAAGCTACTGTTGCATGTCGTATGTTAGGATATCAAAACCAGTATGTGAATTTAAATGGTTATGCAAATAAGTTTTTTTTTTTGATAGAACTAACATTCTGTATTATTTGCCATAAACTGTAGGCTTAAAAGTAGTACAACTATCCACCAACGACTAAAGAGAAAGGATGTTAATTGCTACAGATTACCGTTCGTCCTTATTTGCTAATATATAAGGCGTCATTTGGTATATCATCTTTTTTTCTTTACACTAAAATAAGAGAAAAAAAAACAGCAATCAATCTTTGTCGTTTCATTAGGCTTCTTGATTCAAACAGAGGACAGATCAGATAATAATTGGCAACTAATTGATGCATGATCCATGATTCGTGGATTGAAAAAAACTTGCATGTTCGTGGATATCTGATCTCGTGGTTTTCCAAAAGACTGCATATAATCATACAGCAAAATTGCAATTCCTTTACAAAATCCACTAAAATTGGTATCCAACAAATAATAATGAATCATCAGTATATGAACTGATATGATGAATCCATATAGAAATGCCATTCGTTTAAAAACATAATTTAATATCCATACGCGACAAAAGCAAACATAGACGAAGACATCTTTGCCGAACAGTTTTGTGCAATTATTTCGTTAATAAAAATGAACAAAATATTTTTCACAGTATACTGGTATTCTGTAGCATAGTACATCCATTAACATCGAATAACTGCAAATAATGATAAGCACCATATTCCACTTTTGCTTACCCTTCTCGAGCATATATGATCAACCCCATTTTGTTGGATTTTTCGTTTTCTAAACTTTCTAAATAGTTGCTGTTTAAATGTTTGTTTGTCGTTTCTGTCGTTTTTCGTTTTTTTTCCCATTCAATTGTCAACTGGTCGGCAAATTCTTATCCAATCTGCCTATCTGGATATAGTACCAGTTTCTTATCTTCTATTAACGTTAATGTTTATGAACTCTTCCTTTGTCTTTTTACAACAGTAAATTTAAATGATTTTTAGAATCATTTAAATTTACTGTTGTAAATTTAAATGATTTTTAGAATAATTTTGAAATCAGTATTGAAGTTTTGGGGATTACATTTTATTTTCTTTGTTTTATTGCATATCAAGAAGCATTACTTAAAATCATATTGTGTACTTTTGTACATTACATGCCTAAGGAAAGATTGTTTTTCTTAACATAAGAATAGGAGCCTGTATTTACACTTTTTTGCTACCATTTAGTAGGAGGGAATTTATTTCTTCCTTCTACTGAAAACCATGTACTGGTATTGAACTCAGCATTTCTTTTATACTTAAAAATGAATATTTGTAATAAAATGTGAGTACTATAAGTGTACAACCATTTAACAAAATAATCGGTGTTCATGAAGATCGCCAATGTTTTTTCTTTTTTTTTATTGAAGATCATCTACCTGTATTAGAGGTATTTTCATAAAATATTGACTAATACAAGAGTAAAGGTTCCAAACTGATTGTTCTCTATTATTTTAAGTTCCACCTTTTCTTCTTCTTATTAAATCAGTATTCGCGGAACTCCAGGATGGGATTGTTTTGATAAAATGTATTGAATATTTGAGCATTGATACTAAGATATTGTTTTTCAATGATTAAGTGCACATAATTCTTCTTCTATTAGAATATTAGGAAATCTTGTACCGGTACTTAAAATAAGTACTTTTGCCCTTGGTTCCTGAGGATGTGCTGCTTTTCGTGAAGTGTGAATACGATGATGCGCTTGCATTTTTAAGAGGATCAATATTGCTTCTTCTTGTTTTAGATCATATGCTGTTATATGAATTCAGTACTCTTGCTCCCCTAGAATGGATTGTTTTTCATGAAATGTGAAAACTATAAGAGCTGATGCACTAGACTATGTGTTTGCTCGCCTGAATTGGTAAAGAGTCCTCATTTTTGTTTCTTTTATTGAAAAGATGTACTTGTATAAGAAATCAATACTACTGGTACCCCATGATGGTTTGATTTTTATGAAAAGTGAAAACTGTAAGAACAAATTTAATACTTTTTTTTTATCAAAGTTATATATTTCTTCACTACATATGCTATTTTAAATTAGTAACACTAAGAGTCTAAATCCTTTTTATCATTGAAATGTTAAAATACAAGAGTACAATACTACATTATTTTGTTTTTTACCAATATTATATATTTCGTCATCAAATATGCTGCTTTATAGTTACACATAGAATCCAGATTCCACAAATCATATAATGTGAAAATTGTAAGTAAAATCAGAGATTGAAAGATACTATTAGTTACACAGTGCGCAATTGTCCTAATACGGGCATTGTATTGACCCGATACATTCCGTAGTAGGACAATTGCACACTGTGTAACGAATTTATCCTGATTTTGTTATCACACCACTTATCTATTGTTTTTTTCATGATAAATTCCGTATTAGGACAATTGCACACTCTGTAACGAATTTATCCTGAATTTTTTTATGAAACCACTTATTTATTGTTTTTTTTTCATGATAAATTCCGTATTAGGACACATATTTTTTATTAAGTCTATGGTATAAGGGAGGTAATTCGAATTGACTTAATGAAAAATTGCACTGAAATTTATTAGGACAATATCAGCCAATCAAATTGCGAAAAAATGGCTCTAAATCAAGATAATACGTTTTGTTTCAAAATCAAATATTTATATCTCCATAAAATCAAATATGATTTTATAGTTACACAAAGAGTTTAAATCCCCTTTATCATAAACTGTAATAAATGCAAGAGTACACAAGCTTCTTTTGTTTTTTTAACAAAATTATGTATTGCGTCGCCACATATGCTGTTCAATTCACTGATTTTTTTTAATAAACCATTGTGAACAAAAATGAGAATTTGTATATTGTACGTCTGTCAATGTGGCAGCGTTTCAATTATTTGACAAAACAATCATGAAGAAATTACAGAAAACTAAACCAATAAATATGCAAATTATCTTATGTGAGACAAAACTCAGTCATAGGACTGCTAAGAACTTTACGTTTTGTAAACTTAAATTGAAATTTTAATCCGAAAAGACTATATACGATAGTTATTAGATAATTAACACGAGATATGGACAAAATTCAAGTTGAGGCCTTTGTGCATACGGAACATAATAAATGCCAATAATAAAACAGGAAGAGTTTGAATAGTTCCAAGAAAGTGAAGAATGAAAATAAGAACATCCAGGAAAAATGATATAAAAAAAACATCGCAACAATCAATTGGACATTAAATCACTTGTCATTGGACTTTTGAATCACAAAAAATGAAGTACGCGATCTCTACACTTCCTTAACAAATCACAATTCAGAAAATTAAACTTTAGGTAAAAATAACATCAGTGATGGACTGTAAATCTCAATAGTAAAATAAACAATAGCAAGAGCAAATTAAAACTGAACTGTCTTGAAATCCACAGATTTTGAGATCTTTGATAAAGGAATAACATTTGATAATTGATTTAAAGAGTCAAAAGAGATAAAAGGAAAATCAAATGGTCCCCGTCCCGAAGTAGCGATTGCTAAATTATGCTGCAATATATAAAACAGGGTCTGCTTACCCTTCCGGAACACCTGCGATTATTACCAATGTTTAGTTGGGTTCGTGTTGCTCAGTCTTTTGTTTTCTATGTTGTGTTTTGTGTACTGTTTTTTGTCTTTTTGTCTTTTTCTATTTCAGCGATATGGCGTTGTCAGTCTATTTTTATATTTATGAGTTTGAATATCCCTTTGGTATCTTTTGCCCGTCTTTTACATGTAGTTTCAACCACGACAGGGGCCTCGGTTGCCGAGTGGTCCAGGTAATCGAACTACTATATCACTAGCCTGACAGCACTGAGGTTGTGAGTTAGATTACCGAAAGTGAGATGTGCGCTCCAATCATAATTGACGAGGATTGTCAGTTTTCCTACAGAAGGTCGGTGGCTCTCATCGGGCACTACAGCGTTCCCCCCAAAAAAAAAATGACCGCCCCGAAATAGCACAATAGTACTTAAAGTGGCGTTAAACACCAATCAATCAATCAACCTTCTGGTGCTTGTGTAAACACCTCAATCTCCCGTTCTATCTTTATCAACATAGTTATTAAATTGTTAAATCATTGTCCTTCATCCTAGTGTAAGTAAGAACAAATACAGGCGAAGGTGAATATTAGACAATGATGTAATCACACAATGTATTTGATTTACTATAAACAATGTGCAGAAAAGGTATAAGCCAGTTGAATCTTTTATCTATTTATATTCTATGCATTTTATCTCTAATCGCTAAAAATGAAAACACGAAGCGGAATATCTGAAAGCCTAGGATGTAAAAGAACAAAGGACAGTTGAAGAAATTATATGCCCAAAAAGGACATAAAAACACGAATCTATATAAGGTCAACTTTTCCGTCATGATTTAAAATTTAAGTTTCTTGAAAATTTATAAACAGACAATTTAACATGTTTTATAAAGGTTCGTTATGAATCTTTTCAGTGCCAAAATGACTACTTAGCTAATGTAACGTTAGTTATGTCAACAAAACAATATGTAAATATCAGATTATATTGCAAAAAGATCAAGAATCATATCTATTATATTGTGGCAGTTACATCTGGTTTATCATTTTTCTAGCGTTGTGTCGATAACAGACAGGCAACATTGAAAGCTGAATTGCAGCCGATGCATTATTTCGTAATCCTGTTATCCATTTGCACGTAAATAATAGACGCCTTCATCTCTCAAGATCTTCATCCTGTCATTTGCGAGTCAGGTATTCTGTCTTTAACAAACATTTTGATATTGTGATATATTGTTCAATTAATTTTATAGACTTTGGTATCAATCTATATATGTGTCTTTTTAATTGTATTTAATTCAGAAAAACAGAAGTACATCCATCGAAGACATTATTGGACCAGGTGGGAATGAGCAACATAAAATGTTTTGGTGTTGAACACGATATTCGGAAATGTCAGTTTAACACAGATTATTCAAGGACTTGCAAGAATACAGTTGTTTTAAAATGTATTCCTGGTGAGTATGTTTCCACACATTTAAATACACAAACATCAGCAACAGAAAAGCGCACTATAAATTAATCCGTTTGTTTTCTATTTTGCCGACTCAATGCTAGTAATTTCTATGTTGTTCTTGAAGTAAATTTTTATATTCATATTTGAAAAAAGAATTTCCATTTGTTAAATCTGACAATGAACAATTTAAAAGATTTTTAATTATTTCATTTGAGGTTGAACACTATTGATCGTCCTGTTAACCATTATTCATGAATGGTACTAAAGATAAACACATGTGTTCTGCATGTTATAATCGTTATTATTTAATCTCCATGGCTTTTCTTTTCATTCTCAACATGCAAATTTTTGTTTTTGATTCATAGAGCTTTTGAAAATCATTCCCATTAACCAAACACTATTCTTTGTAAGAAATATCTTCCCTTGGACTGTTTTTGCTTATTTTCGTAACCGAAAAAAATAAAGATAAACTTATTTATTTAAATTGTCTATTGTATCCCAAAGAAGCTAAGAGTTTGACAGAAGCAATTTGTTTTTTTTTTATTTTAGTAAACGGTATGTTGGTTTTACACATGAATTCAATGGATTTCCAAATTTGAAAGCTTTAAACTATATTTTGAAACTGAGGTCAAGATTATGTTCCAATTTATAAAACTTCAAACGATTTATTTCAAAGGAATAGTGCAAGCTGTCCGGAGTATTTGAGATACATATTTGATACCTTTGACTGTAGTAAGACAATGACTTCTCAAAGCATTTAGTGCCTATAAAATTAAATATGATGGATTATTACATTAAACTAGTACAGTACTCAGTAATAAGATCGTTTGGATACGGATTTGAGGCATGCTACCTTTTAAAGGGTGAAAAGGAAGGAGCCTTTTGCAACCAGAATTAGTTGTTTTTGAATTTTTTTTTCTTAAACTTTCCTATAGCAAGCACATATCTTTTGAAAGAGTCGACGGTAAGTTATCTTGTCTAACCTGACGTTAACATGAAGTAGATAATTCATAATTCAGATCAATTTTTTTCCGCAATTAATATTTTGAATAAGTATAAGAGAACCTAATGTTCGAACCATGAAATGACTTTTTGTATACACATCATCCCATATGTCATTAGTTCGAAAAACTTACGTATTTGTGGAATTGGTGTAAGGTACATGTAAGCTATCTTCTGACATCGGAAATTACTAATTAAACTGGAAAGTACATGCACTATATGTATCTTCATTTTTCAATCGAAAAAAAAAATGGATGTTGAATGACCTTCTGTTATTCTCACAACACTTTTTATTATATTTTTTTCAATTTATATAAAATCTGAAAAAAGAAAGATCTAAATAATGGACTTAAATGCTATAAATTCACAGGAAATCCAATGAAAGTAAAAAGTAAAAAACTGACTTTTATACAAAGGCCGTTGGGTATTCATCACATTCGCACGAAGCTTTATTCACAATCCCTTTCGTGACCTCATTCTCTGTACTACTTATGTTTGGAAACCACTTTTACAAACCTCCATTCAAACAATTACAAACGCACAGCTATCACCTCAGATAGTGCCAGTCGCAAACTCCCAGACCGGTTCTCATTGGAAAAGATGAAAATGAAAACGATAAAAATTATATTTTTTAAAACTTTCCTTTGCCAGCAAAGGTCACGATGACATTAACTTGGGCAATATCCTCATAATAAATCAGTTCACTCGAAAATGCTTTCCTATTCAAAGATCAATCTGTACCTTCCACCTATTATACGCTAGTAATTGTTTTTTAGTCTGAAACGGTACGTTTGATCTAAACAGGATAAACAATAAATTATTCAGAATTTCAGTCGATTTTCAGACTTATCCATTGTTGTAATTTGAGTACCGTTCAAAAAGCTTGATTACATTCGATTCAGTATTGTTCAGTAGCATTTCAGATCATTCAAGAAAATGTTGAGTACAGGTAAATATCAGCTACTGAACATTCTTGATATAGACTGAACAGATCTTAATTGACTGCTAGTGATACCTTTGCAAAACTAATTACGACTTGAATTTTCAATTACAAACACATGTTTCAGGATCTCAATATTGACGACTTTTAGTTCAACTCCTAATTAAGCCTGTGTTAGTTCCACATCCATATATTATCATGTTAGCCATATTGTTACAGGTTATCTGAACATTGTTAATAACTTTTCTCTGCAAATGTGTTATATAAAAGGCTCGAAATATCTTGAGCCTTAATCCATCAATTGTAACTGGAAACATAACTACAAATTCAAAGTAATGATGAATTCAATCGATGATTATGCCAGCCAATAGGCTAAACGCAAAAAAAAAAAATGAGTAGATACCCTTTTTGAATAGGTGAAGGCTAGTGAAGATTTTGAAAAAAATTCATAGAAAGCAAAAACTGAATAGGTCTATGAATAGACATACGTCATCGATCTTTAAAAAATCAAATATTGATAAGCACTTGTCCTACCTCCATGACATATATGTTGTTGTTCGCAGATAAAGTCAAAAACAACATTGCTCACTTAGCGTCCGTCGTATTCCGTCGTCGTCTGTAGTTAACTTTTACACAAATTTTCTCCTCCGAAACTACTGGGCCAAAGCTAACCAAACTTGGCCACAATCATAATTAAGGTATCTTGTTTAAAAAATGTGTCCGACATGGCTAAAAGTAGAACATAGATAGGGGTTAAATGCAGTTTCTGGCTTATATCTATGACACTAAAGCATTTAGAGCAAATCTGACATGGGTTGAAAATGTTTATCAGGTTTAGATTTATCTGCCCATCAATTTTCAGACGAATCAGACAACCCGTTGTTGGGTTGCTGCCCCTGAATTGGTAATTTTAAGGAAGTTTTACAGTTTTTGGGTTATCATCTTGAATATTATTACAGATAGAGATAATCTTTAAACAGCAATAATGTTCAGCAAAGTAAGGTCTACAAATAAGTCAACGACCAAAATTGTCAATTGACCCCTTAAGGAGTAATTGCCATTTATAGTCAGTTTTCAACAATTTTTCTTAAATTTTTGTAATCTTTTACAAAAATCTTCTCCACCTAATCTACTGAACCAAATAGAATAAAACTTAGCCACAATTTTCAATATGGTATTTTGATTGGCAAATGTATCCGGTGACCCTTCCATCCAACCAACATGGCCGCCATGGCTAAAAATAGAACATAGGGGTTTACTATAAAAGTTTATGGGAAAACTGTAAAAAAAAACAATTTCAAATGGTCACAACTTGAAAACTAATTTAAATAATGATATGGGGTCTTGAATAAATATTGTAAGACTACAATTGGATGACCTGCTTTTTATTTAACTACTGGGCCAAATTAAACCAAACTTGGCCTCAATCATTATAAGGGTATCTAATACTATTTATTATGATTTTAACCTTACTTTACATGATTTTCAAAACCATAGTAGATACAGGTGAGCGACACAGACTCTTAAGAGCCTCTAGTTTGTAAATCTCATTACATACACTGATTGATAAAAGGATAAGGTATTGACAATTCGCTTGGAAACTCAACATATGCCAATAACACTTACCAAGCAGAAAATCCTGAATAATCAAATATCTGGTATATTTTCTTTTTAAATTTTAACCCAAATTGCCAAAAAAAATGATCTTTCTCCCCTGTCTTGGATACCCAAAGTACCCTGCAAACAACGTTATATTGCCAAGTCTTTCACGTGCTCCAGGAAGACTTGATCTGAATTATTAACATTAATTTTATCCGCGATCAAAGCCGGACTTCAAAGTTTGGGGAGCCTTGATTCATATGATGATACTATGAAATTCCCTTAATCTGTTAGAGTATATATAATCTTCGTCTCTCTCCTCTTTCAATGGTATTAAAACATACACATTTATTTTCAATACCAAACTACGGACAAATTGAAAGAATTGGCCCTTCATTGTTTCATAAAATAACAATGGCCAACGCAAATGTTTCTTGTCTGAAGGAGGGATAAAAAAAACTATTCTGAATCAACAAAACATTTTCTGAAGGTGTCATTGTCAAGATGCATGATATATTGATTCATAACACTTTTATCACGTTTAGAGGACGTGGTTTTTTCAACAATTAATCGGATTTCCAACGAGAACAAAATATGTTCCCCTTCTTGCCGACTTGTTCCTTTAATCATATGAACATGATAAAGTTTGATGAATTTAAACGACTGTTACCCATCTAATTTAAAAATAAATGATTGAACAGATAGAAATAAATCTTGACTTACATCTAGAAAATGACAATGAGGGTCGATTGAGAACAATTTTTTTCCACTAAAGATATGAGATGTCAGCTTCCAAGTTGCCAACCTTCCATTTCTATCTAGCAACATTTCGGTAGCGTCTACACATGGAGTATATATCTCCATTTGATACGAATTTCCAGGACTCTGATTTCTATAACGATGCCTCGAATGTGATCTTCCTAATTAGACTTATCACCGGGTTTGTACTGATATGATCAACACGACAGTTAACACATGTAGATCTGTTTACCCTCTAGGAGCATCTGAGAACGTCTCAAGTTTTTGGTTTGGTTCGTATTGCTCAGTCCTTTCCCTGAGGGTTTTCCTGTTGACTGGCTTTTTGTCATTTTTTTGTTCTTTCCAATGGCATTGTCAGTACGTTTTTGACTTAACAGTTTGAATAACATGTTGGTATCTTTCGCCTCTATTCTATATTCTAACTCTTTTATAGTGCATTTCTATAAAACATATGTTTTATACAGAATTATTGACTACTCAAGAATCGATTATTTTGAGAGTTACACATTTCATTTCAGCGGTAGTGTTAGCAAATTAAAATAATAAATTCATAAAAAAATTGTTGCTTGCCTGAAAGTATTTACGTTCTTTGATGATACATTCATCGAAAAGTCACAATAATAATACGTTTTAACATTTAATATCAAGGTTGCACTTTGTAAATTCAGCTGTTTCACAAACCACGCCTCTTTTTGAGAGATATATAATATTCATAGATATTTTGTTTTGTTTGCGTACTAATTCCCAGCTATGATCTCTATGTTTCATCTCATAGAGAGATAACTCGGGAATGTTATCAATAAAAACTATACATGGATAGCAGAGAAATTGAATTATGAGGAAGACCCAAAGTAAAGGAAGGGATAGTACAGACTTTTAGTTGAAGTTTAAACTCTTAGAAATTCGGGCCATATAAATGTTGAAAATATGCCGCACAGCACAATGGAGGGGGGGGATGGCTATGTTTTGACCTTTGGAAAATATAGCAGAACATATAAACTTCCCATTTTAGGGTATAATTTTTTATGAATCTTCACAGTTTAGGCGGTAAAAGGAGTTTTATAGGAAATTGCATTGTCTATTTTTTACAGAAGTGTCACCTTCAGGTGTGCCCGATATTCAGCTTACTAGTGGAATGTATGGCACCGTTCGTGTAAGACATAATGGAGTTTGGGGTACAGTTTGCGATGACCATTTTGATACAAAAGAAGCGAGAGTTATATGCCGTATGCTTGGATACGCGACACAGTAACTATCATTCTTCTTATCTTACTTTTATATAATAAATGAGATGTACAACATGAGTCTAATATATCATCACACTGATGAATTCTTAAGTTACACTGAGAGGGTCGGTAAGGAATTTAACGTGACGTCAAAAGAATACAATACATTTTCCATTATGAATATCTACTTCTTTATATAAAAATTTAGAAGCAACAATTATTACTTTCTTTATGCAGTATGTCATCTTATTTGAGATAGAATCTCGAGAAGGCTGATTTTTTTTATGTAATTTTCCATTTTTGTTGCGATGTCGAGGTGACGTTTTATTGTTTTGTACAAGTCGAGTCTTGTTTACCAGCAAATCATATCAAACCTTTTTTTTTATTCTTGCATAAACAGGGTTCATTTCATTTGATAAATATTGAAGTTTTAATAAACAATTAACTCGTTACAAAAATTAAACGAGAAAGGTTTGTTGTGCGCTTTCATAAAATGTATGTACATTATTGACGCGCAGCTTGTATTCCGTTCTTTGTATGATAAGCGAAGCATGCACAATTTCCTACCGAATATACATAAAACACCGTTAGTTTTTTTTTATAAATCAAAATATTAATTGCTTATCTCTAGTCTAAAACATTGTGCTATTTTTTGTGTGTATCTATTATCAGGTCATTATTTACCATAAACAATATATAATGCCTTTTGTATTAGGAATGCACAACAGTTTCAAAGTGCTAAATTTGGTCAAGGAACTGGACAAATTTGGATGGATGATTTAGCTTGTGGAGGGGGAGAATCTAGTTTATTTTCATGTTCATTCCGGGGATGGGGATCAAACGACTGTAGCCATGGCGAGGACGCTGGTGTTGCATGTGGTGGTAAGATAAAGTTTTTATTTTATGTATACTTAAAGATGACTGCGAAATCGGGGTACAATTGGGCAAGTATTGAACCAAAGAGTGTGGACACAGTAATAAGGTGGACACAGTAAGGATTTGGACACGGTTAATGCATTTAATTCTATTTCTTTAAAGAGATAAAAATGAGGAACATTATGCAAAAGACCCCATTCATCTCGGTTGAAAATTAAAAATATTAAATACCTACAAAAAAGTGTGACAAAGTGCGATTTTCAGTAGTTTTTTAATCTTTTAACTCAATAACCGTATGAGCTACGCAATTTCCGAAAAGGATCAAAATGAGTAACACAAGGGAAAAGATAAATTTGATGAAAAATAAAATCTAAAACAGTTCATTCGGAATCAACCCCTCTTGTATCTCAGAAACCGTTGACGCTACTCCAAATCTGTTGACATACTCAAGTTGCAGAATCTTATTAGCAATAAAAAAAACTCCATTAAAATAGGTTGAAAATAAACAATCTTATATGCAAATATGTGAATACGTCGATTGAGCATGCTCGAAAGCATATAAGACACGGATCGATAACGGTCTCCGAATTTGGATATCTTCTCAAAAGTTGGCGTTTTCTGTGGAAAAAAGATTGTTTCAAAGACAAGTTTAAGAAGTACAAAACACTTCATTTATACGTCATATCACAAATATTTCCGACCTTTGTATGGTTTCAGAGGAGTTGCGACTCAATGAAATCGGTCTCTTCCTTTAGTAGTATAGATGCATCGGAACGCTTCTATACATTTGTGTAAACCTCAATAACTCTAAATATCCTATAAATTAACATAGTAATCAATTATATATACACCTGCACCGATTAAAAGCTAACGATGAAACATTTGAAAGGATCAGTAGAAAAAGGTATTGATTCTTTTGTCTATTTCAGCTAAATCAGTCTTATTATAGATTTTCATAGATTATAGATTAGACCGGTAAGCCTATAAACATTTACAGTTTTGTTAAAAGATATTTTAATAGTGGGAGTTATTCATTTAATTGCACATGTATATATACACGAAATTAACGAAACATGTGCAATTTAATTGTAAAACATGAATTTTTTAACTGAAAACTAGAGGCAATATTTTACCGATGGTTATATTTCATAAATCGATTCATACCATCCACGGCAAGGTGAAAAAATGCTCTTTTTGTCAGTTGGTCAGAACACACATTATTTGATACTGGCAATTAATAATATACAATTCGAAAAATAGTAGTAGACATTCTAAGTTCTGATGAAAAACGTCCAACTTAAAAGTTACATTTGGAATTTTGTAAATTCTTACTTGAGCTAGAAAAAATGCATTTAGTCATGCAGCTAAAGCTGAGTAAGGAAGAATTCCTGTATTAAATCAAAATCTTTTTTTTTTATATACAAAGAGATTTGAATGTAGTCAATTAAAAACCCATTTGAAAGAAACTTACAAGCGCACTTAAAATTTAAATACCGAAGGAGAATACTCCTGGTATATATATTCAAAACTATTTTATGTTAAGTTAATTTATATATTTACACAAATTCAACAAGAAATTTTCTATTTTGATGGTCCACAGATTTTGAAAATAAAATTGATATACGATTTTAAATGAACGACGAATTCATTTATGCAAAGAACCACGGCTCCTGTCAATTTGAACTAGGTGATAGAAAAGAGCCTGACCGTGCCTGATCCTCATGTAATATCAAGTTCGTAAAACATAGAATTTGCTAGTATTTCTAAAGAGGTTACGTAAGTTGGATACAATTGGTTTTTAGATTAAAACAAATCAGTCTTTGAAATGCTACCAAAATGTAAAAGTCCTAACTCATTTCACCTCTCATTCCACCAAATATCAAATTGCAGTAACAAGTGTCACATTATTTTTTTGGTCTCCTTATACTCTATGCAGTCAAAATCTTGAATTGAGACTTGAGAAGAAAAACTTTTCTTCACAATTACATTCACTACTTTTGAAAGATACACAAAAGCACAATAAAAGAAAACAAATTTCGCTATCCCTTCGAAATTAGAGTTTAATAAAGTAGAAAAACCATGTCCTTTTTTATTATTCAAATGCGGTTTCAGTTTCAACTATGGTTCGATATTTAGATTTTACTTTCCCTAATAACTGCGGACGAAATAAAAGAAACCTGTTTATTTTCTACACCTGTCAGGATAAAGTTGAAAACTGAGAGTTAAATGACATAGTTTTTTTCTTATTGAAAAAAATGTTAGAGTGCTCAATTCTTTGTTTCTGTGTTATGTTTTGTGGAATGAATCTGATGCGTTTTGTGTTGCTGTAGTCTTTGTTCCTCGACTTGTAAATGATGCACTAGTGGTCGATTATCCAATTGGTATCTTCTTACTTTTTTTATGAATATAAATCATGTCCTAGAATGTTCAATTGCATTAAAACGAACCTGCCAGTGTTTTTTCAAGACACAAACTCACATGTCATCTATAAATTATTCGAAACCTGGAATTTTACGCTACTTAGTATATTTCATTCAAAACTACCGTTTTAAGCAGAAAAAAGTATTGTGGAGTCAATAATGGTTTGATTTTAATCAATTTGGTACGAATAGAAGCAGAACATGCAGAATTGTCCTTAGTTTATTTGTGTATTTGGTTATTTGGTTATAATTTTATTGTGAGGTGTATTTACTTTCTGTTGATATAAACATTGTGTACTCTCTCTGCGTATCTAAAACAAAAATGTGGTAACCGATTCAGACTTACTACAAACTGTATATATTGGATAGGTGGAGAAGGGATTTGCAAAGACAACAGTACATACCTGATGCAAGCAGATATAGTTCAATTGATCTTCTCCCCACAATCTAGGATTGTGGTTTCCCATAAAGGGGATCAGTAACCTCCGTCTCTGCTGCTATATCAATGTATTTATGAATATAGTTGTAGTGGTAATTAAAGATGACAATACGTCTTGGTCCTTTTGTTTCCCTTCATATGCCCATTTGAAAAAATTCTGACCTCCTGCTTTTCTTTTTTTAAATCTATTTTGCTTTGAAATTTTTCCTGTATGGTCACTTTGAAGATTTATTAATGAAAAATGCGCTACTATAATTGAATTAAAAGATTAAACGAATAGCAACAGGTGTACATCTACTTTATGCAACAATGTAAACAATCTGATCTTGATCTTTTAAATTCTTTCATCGCATGCGATTTAAAACGCTGCTATGAAACAGAATATGCGTAGCAGTTATCTTTTTTAGGTGTTCTTTGATCCATTTATATAAAAATGAGATGTGTTATTGTTGCCAATGAGAAAACTACACACCACACTTTATATGAAGTGAATATAAGCAATTATAGGAAAATTAGAAAAACCCATACAGTATAGTTGCCTTGGCTATAAAATTCCCCGAAAATATGAAACGATTCAATTAAGAAAACAAACGGTCTAATTTATGACAAACCAGTTTTGATAAAAAAAGAATATGATAGACGTGAACCAACGACAACCACTGAACTACAGGCTCCTGACTTCAGACAGGCACATACAGAATGTGGGGAATTGGTAAATAGTTATCAAAGGTACCAGGCTTATAATTTGAAACGCCAGACGCGCGTTTCGTCTACATAAGACTCATCAGTGATGCTCAGATTAAAATAGTAATAAAACCAAACAAGTATAAAGTTGAAGAGCAGTGAGGACCCAAAATTCCAAAAAGTTGTGCCAAATACGGCTAAGGTAATCTATGCCTGGGATTAGAAAAACTTTAGTATTTCGAATAAATCATACTTTTGCAAGCAGTTAATTTATAAAAATGACCACATAATTGATATTCGTGTCAACACCGAAGTGCTGACTACTGAGCTGGTGATACCCTCAGGGACGAAACGTCCACCAGCAGTGGCATCGACCCAGTGGTGTAAATAGTTGTCAAAGGTACCAGGCTTATAATTTAATACGCCAGACGCGTGTTTCGTCTACACAAGAATCATCAGTGACGCTCAGATCAAAATAGTAATAAAGCCAAACAAGTATAAAGTTAAAGAGCAGTAAAACATGTCCCCTAAACTGGGTCAGTGGTGTAACAGCACAACACAAACAATGTAAGAACAAACTATAAAAATCCTTTGAAAAAGGCTTAACTCATCAGACCGATACAAAGCAGGAAAACTTCAAACAATAACACAGACCGGACGTAAGAAAGTTTAACATCACTGTATATTTTAGGATGATCATATTTTAATAAAAATCACTGATCTTCTAATAATTATTATCCTTACTTTTGGTCAGCTGACTTTATTACAACATTGTTTTAACAGCCGATAAATAGGTTTAAAAATACCATATCTCAATTCTCACGATCCAATTGCAATGCTTGACCACCTTTAGTTATTCTTTCACGATCAATTTTCTCAATACACCGAATAACACCTGTGTAATAACGCCTCAGACGTTCGAATTTTAAAAGTGGAATTTTCGTTCACTAGTACTGTATTGATACCACAACTGGTGGACACTTAATCCCTGACAATAATCTAATTAAATTGTCCGTTAAGAATTAAAAAAAAAAAACTAAGGTGCAAAAGTACCCAGACAAAATTGACCTGAGATGAATTTGGCTGTAGTTTTTATGTCCCTTTTGCTCATCAGGGTTTATTTAGGCAATTCATTTCAAGTAGGTGGTAATGGTAAAATGTTCTTAAACTCTGCCAATATCGTAAACTTTGATATGTAAGATGGCTGGTTTCGAAGCCGATACTTTTGTCTACATATGCGTTAAAATAATCGAAAAACTAAGTGGATTCATTTTTCTGCTTTTTTGCAGCTTCTCGGGATGAACAATCCCGATTTAAAACACAAAATTCTAATAAAATTTTGGTTTTTGTAAACATTTGATAACTTCATAGTATTCATATCCTTATTCTATGGTTCTCTGAATTCCAAATTAGCAAAAAGGATCAAGCTCAATCACTGAACACGCATCTTTTGTTTTCCAAATCTTATTTCAATACATCACATTGAGGCTTTTATTGTTAATTGACCCGTATGGTTCCTTGCATGTTTAGAGACTACAGTTATGCTTGGTTGAATCGGATAATGAATGCTTGAATCATAAATATGTCGATTTGTGAGTAAGTATAACGGCAGAGATATTGCTTTTGCAGAAGTTATTCGATCTCAAATTTTTTTCAAACATTCATACACTGAAATGATAACAAGTCGAACAATTTAATAAGTTTCAAGCATATTACCCTTGCTTTTGAAAAATTCGAAACGAAATAATATTATCCGCATCGGTTATACTATTATTATAACACAAAAAATGAAATGGAACAAAGACCAACAATATCGGATTGTAATGCATGACGACATTTACGGGACGCACACACGCTTTACAAAATGTTATGAATCCGATTATGAATCATTAGATAGAGCTATTTTTAAATTACTTTACATGCGAAATTAAATGTATATTTTTAGCAATTTTTTTAACATGCAAATGATTATAAAGAGGTTGAAAATTCTGCCTTGAAACCGGAACAGGAACGAACGTATTACACAAATTAATGCCGTCCTGATGTTAAATAATTCTAAATAATTAACATTATAAGTGTTTAGCACACACACACGAATACACAATCACCCCCCCCCCCCACACACACACACCCACACACACACACACTCCCCCACACACACACACTCACACTCATGGTTAAATACTGAATATTTTTATATCTATCAGAGTTGATACGGTTAGCTGATGGACAAAATAGAGACAGTGGAAGGTTAGAATTTTTCAAAGATGGTAAATGGCGAACTGTTTGTGACAATGAATTTCACGAAAAAGAGGCAATTGTCGTCTGTAGAAGTCTTCGATTAAATGTTCGGTAAGTGCAATTCAACGGTAGAGTATTTCTTACATTGGTTGATCTGACTGTATAAATACAATAAAAGGCAAACACAAACAGCAGGAACCCTTTGTTTGACCGCTTTCAAAAGTAAAAGGTAAAACTAGAAGATCAACTTTGGTCTGTTGGACCTTATCACACAGTGATACTGCTAAAAATAAAGCATCTCAAGGATTTTCGCTCCTCTTGTTTTTAAATTTTTGCCAGATATTTGGAATCCTCTAGTTTTATCCATGTAGTGGCATTAAATATTTTGCCCGCAAACCCCTTCCTTTCTTTTCATAATTTTATTACATATAGTTAAAAAAGCCATATTTGAAAATCTTATAAAACCCTTGTTATTTTTTCCCATTTTTTTAAAGAAAAAAGGTGCCAATGTTAAATGTACAAAAAATCTAGAGAGCTCACTTCCCGCCAAAAACCTTCAAGTTTCTTTAAAATAAAGGTATGGTATTTTACGAAAAGACGGTGAACCAAATTAAAAAATACATGTTTATGTAATTTGTGTAAAATAACGAACATTTTATATCAAGGATCAGAATATTTTAATCCATGGAAAATATGTATGGTCATTATCAAACCGGATGTATACAGATATACTATTTTAACCACTCTTTATACGATTATACACCTAAAACGACCAGGGCCGAAAATTTGCACAATTTGGAGCATTTTAAAAGAAGACCGTAAATGTGCTTTTCAGTATGCCGCGTTAATTCATTGAATTCTAATATATGGGACAATAGATATCAACATTTAAGTAGACAGGCTTTCAAAAGAAGTTTAGTATGCCAAATTAGCAACTTTCAACCATTATTGAAAATTAGCATAATACAAAGGGGTCTCCATATGCAGATTTTCCTAATAATAATTTAAACATACAATGATTGTTTTGTAATCATTTTTGGTGATGGCCTCATGTGCAAGTATTCTCGAAGAGGACTAAGTTAAATAAGTAACATAAACCCTGTAAAGGTTTGGGTCATATAAAAATTAAATGTTTGTTGCGAATGACGGACAGTTTAAAATTCATTTGATCTTGAACAGTTTTGTTCAAAACCGTACTTGTTAATTTGATTGTGCAGATGCTGAATATCAAATGCATACTGCTAAAGCAGGAGAGTCATTTGTCATATATTGCGACATCGATTCGCCCCAATAACACATAACCCAGCGTTTAGTAATCGCATCAAGCAAAAAATAAAATAACAAACGTTGTTTGCAGTCAATTACTTGACCGATACGCTATGTCTGCGTCTCAACTCTTAAGAGATTTTCTTGTATCCTTAAAAACGCAGGGCGACTGTTCATTATAATTATTGAACTGCAACCTGAGTTATTTTTTTTAAAGCTGTAATGTATCGGAGGAACACACGCCTATATTACATATCGATGAACAACAGGGGATTTTACCTCATATTAAAATTTCAGATATATTTCTTTAATTTTTTTAATAGACTTTCAACAAGATTACGTTTACATTTCTTTATAAGATAAGACGCTTGCATTTAGATATCATGGTTATACATGAAACAATAAGTTCATCGTGCGCATTTATGATGACGGCTGTTGCATTTAGTTTAGGATTTGCTTACCCGTCCGAAAGACAAGAGGTCATCTAATTTTTTGTCGGGGTTCATGTTGCTCAGCTTTTAGTTTTCTGTGTTGTGTTTTGTGAACTGTTGTTTGCCTGTTTGTCGTTTTTCTTTACTTGCCATGGAAGTGCCAGTTTGTATTCGATTGATGATTTTGAATATCCCTTTGCTTTTTTTTTCGCCTCTCTTTTACATGCATTTTACATTTTTATTGTCATCATTAACTGTTTTTTGCGTAACATTTCCGTTGAACGTACTTTAAATAAACAGTATAAATCAAGGTTAAATAAACGTTTTTATATGTTGAATTTTGCAATGATGTGAGAATAAAACACCAAACAACGAACTTTTGAGTGTTTGCGTTTTGCCAAAAGTTGATATTGTCATGATAAGTATATTCAAACTGACCGTAAAGTTATAATCCCAACAGTTTGTATTCATTCTTTATACTAAGAATACATACACATGTTACATGTAACCCACATCCAGATGTGTGTTGCTACTTTTTCCATCACACAACACCCTCTTGATAAATATTGTAACTTTTTTTTAAGACATTTATATGAATTTTCTCTGTAAACAACAAAGATTTTCTTTAAATTTCGTATTTAGATACAGTTGATTTTATATATATAATACGCTTACCAAATCTGTATATATTATAGGATGAGGGGGAAGGGTTAAGAAAAGATTTCGAAAAGACCTTTCTTCGTATGTCCTGTTATTTTATGAAATCGTTCGTTTGTAAAGGGTTATCAATTGTCATATTTTGTTTATTTTTTCACGCAAGAATAAATATTTGGACATGTTGAAAGAGAGGGACAAAAGATACCAAAGTGGATAAACAAAATCATAAGTGAAAACAAACGGATGAATGGATGCATCATATCCTTTCTTTTGTATTATTGCAATATCGTGGCAAAAAACGAAAAACTACTAAAAACAAACACCAGTAGTCAAAACTCAACATAAGAAACTAAAGACTAAGCTACACGAACCCAACTAAAAACCGAGAGTTATCTCAGGTGCTCAGGAATGGTGAAGAGATATTGCTCCACATGTTGCACTCGTCGTGTTGATTACGTATGTAAATACCGGTGATAAGTCTCATTCGGTAGGAAGCACTCGTAGAATGAGGACAAGAATGTAGTTACGACATTTGGATTACATCAGTTGTAAACTGTGAAATAGATAATCCATAACGGTCTAACAACTCGTGGTGGGATCTGTAAAATGTATGAAAGGATGATTTGAACTTCACCACAGCCGTAGCCCCTATCTTCATTTCTCTAATGAACAACTGAAAATTTTAATATCAAACGCATACTCGAGATCATATTTCTATAGAAACATACGATGAAGTTTGATTTGAAGAAAGCTTCGGAAAGAAAACATTAATTGAAGCGTTATTGTATTATTGTAACTTCTACCATGGTTAAGGAATCATATTTTAAAACTGCAGTGACCTTGCGTGGTTTATTTGATAACATAACTGATGATTGTTACGGACCGACTGTTAAAAAAGCCTACTTAAATATACAAATAATAAATTATTAGGTCTTTCCACTTTTCTGCGGAAAGACCTATTGGTTTTGTTCTGATTATTATTAGGTGTTTCCAGGTTCAACCCACCATTTTTTTCTTAAAATGTCCTGTACCAAGTCAGGAAAATGGCCATTGTTATATTATAGTTCGTTTCTGTGTGTGTTACACTTTTAATGTTGTGTTTTTGTTGTGTCGTTGTTCTCCTCTTATATTTGATGCGTTTCCCTCAGTTTTAGTTTGTAACCCGGATTTGTTTTTATCTCTATCGATTTATGAGTTTCGAACAGCGGTGTACTACTGTTGCCTTTATTTCCACTTTTCCGTGGAAAGACCTTTTGTTTTGTTCTGATTACTATAAGGTCTTTCCACTTTTCTGTGGAAACACCTATTGTTTTTGTTCCAATTATTATTTTTTTTTTCGCCAAATTTTGTTCATGCGATAAATTTTTGTTTTGCAATATGTCGCTTAGATATTTCTCATATTGTATCGTATAGTTTATGCGCTTATAAATTTCACCCTGCAAAGCCTAACAATTTTCTTTGTAAGAGTTATCTCTCTATTCACTGTTTATCATGTGTGTGGATCTCGTTGGTAACAGAAAGAGATAACGACAACATTCATTTTCTGAATTATTCATTACATCCTCAGGAATATTTGGCTAATTTGAATCGAAGCGATCCAATGAGATCTTATATGAGTTATCTACCTTTTTCAAGGTAATTTGTCGTTATGATTTTGTAACACATAAACCGTAAGCCGTACAAAAAGAAATTGACCAAAATGTTAGTCGCGACATGATATAACTGGAAAGTTTTTGTCGAAATGGTACGCGTCATTGATTTAGGGGTTCCATGCCACTGAAACGGTAAAATGAACAAAATTGACTAAGTATAGCTTTAAACTTTGCAGCTATCATGATGTATACATGCATCTTATCTTAATGTATCAATCGAAGTCCATCATCCTCGACACGCCTGCCCCCCCTTTTTTTCTGAGGAATCCATTTTCGCCTTGAAGTTCAGTCCGATACATTTTACTGTAAAAATGCAATCCCTCTTCTTTACAAACTTCTGAGGTAGAAATCCATCCCTGTAAAAATCTGCTCCAATTGATGTATTTTCTGAAATTAATTGATAAACGTATTGTTAAAATACTAGAACAACAGCATCATTAGACAATGGAATCAAGAAAATATATTCCCGTTAGACACGTGCGGTCCGCTTGATTTAGAAATCAAAATCAATGACGTAGAATTGGCTCCCAGATTCGTAAATATTACTGAAATCCTACAATCAAATTTCTAAACATGCATTAAAATACAAATCTGTGCTCCCGTAAAGATGTGTACGTAAGATGCATACATGATCCGACATCAATGACCTGTAAATAATAAAACCAATAGTGATCATGTTTGTCCAATCAATACACATGTGCTCTGTTCAACGGTATCCCCTGAAAAGAAATTAACATTCATAGACATCTAGACATTTATATTTGAGCGTCACGTGACTTCACAAACACCACCGCGCGTGCGGACCTAAAATTAGAATAAAACATTCCATATCCAAATATAGAAAAAGTGAAACTTTCAAGACAAAATATTACTCAGTTTTTTCCTACAAGTTCAAACAAAATGCACACACAACACTTAAAATAAAAATACGAAGTACGGGTTCCCGTAGAAAAAAGAGAAAATTTAAAAAAAAGAAGATGTAAGGATGTTTATTCATTAGGAAATCCTTAAGCTGTCCGTTTGGTATTGCGGGATGTACACAGTACGCAGCCACGTCGTCGATCAGAATATGGACGTTAAGTCCGAGAGAGTGCCATGCAATCTTTCAATCAATTAATAAATCAATCAATCAATCAACCAATCAATCAACCAATCAATGAAACAATCAAGCAACCAACAACTAATCAATCAAACTGTGTTTAATACGGGGTCCAAGATCGCATTTGTTTCTTTTTCGCTAGTTCCAAGAGACCCTATCCCATGTGTTTAATTAGTATATCAGTTAAGCAACGAACTAACCAACCAACCAACCAACCAATAAATCAATCAATCAATAAAAAAAATCAATTAATCATGTTTCAGAGGGGAAAGACCGTTTAACAATTGTTTTTAAAACAATTGATTTAGATTTATTTTGGGTTTTTTTTCTTCCGCTGTATTGGTGTTTCAAAAGTTGTCGCTTTAATTTTTTGTATATGATATCAAACAGTTTATACGCTTTTGAAACTGACTCTGCTTAACCAAACACTTTACTTTGTAAGAGTTATCTCCCCGAACACTGTTTTCTTTTTCGACAAATTTATTTTACCAAATTTGCTTGTTATATCCTCAGGATATGGAAAAAAATTTTGCCCGAAGAGATCCTGAGACTCCATATGAGAGTTATTTCCCCTTATGCATTTGAAATAAGTGATATGCATTTGTAACTGGTAACCATAAGTGATAAAGACCTAGGGTCTTTTGATTTGAGGTCATTGGACCCAAAATAAGAAATTAAGGTCAAGGTCAAAGGTCAATGTCATGTTCTAAATTTTGATTTTGGCTTATTTTCACTTCTTTTCAAAACCTGTATAAGATTTGACAAATTAGTTTTACCAAATTGTTAGTTGCGACATGTCATAAAATTGAGAATGGAAATGGGGAATATGTCAAAGAGACAACAACCCGACCAAAGAGCAGACAACAGCCGAAGGCCACCAATGGGTCTTCAATGCAGCGAGAAAATCCCGCCCCCGGAGGTGGTCCTCAGCTGGCCCCTAAATAAAATTGTGTGCTAGTTCAGTAAAAATGGACGTCACACTAAACTCCAAAACATATAAATGAACTAAAATTAAAAAGCATACTAGACTAACAAAGGCCAGAGGCTCCTGACTTGAGACAGGCGCAAAAATGCGGCGGGGTTGAACATGTTTTGTGAGATCTCAACCCTCCCCCCTATACCTCTAGCCAATGTAATTAAAGAAACACATAGCAATACGCACAGTAAAAGTCAGTTTAAAAGAAGTCCGAGTCCGATGTCAAAATAGGTAATAAAAGAAACTAAGCAAAATGACAATGATACATAAATGAACAAAGGACTACTAACAGTTACTGGCATGCAAGCTCCAGACCTCAATTAAACTGTGTTCTCCCTTTTTATATTCAAAATTATATATATGGTGATATAGCACATTTACCAAATATAATAAAGACCTACGGTCTTTTGATTTGAGGTCTTTGGTTTTTTATCTTGAAATTGAGGTCAAGGTCAAAGTTAAATTGGACGTTCTAGATTTTTTCCCTTTGCTTTAACTTCAAATTTATACATGATAAAGCCATGGGACTTTTTGCATTAGGTTGCAAGCCATATGATCTTGAAAATTGCAACCAGAAATGACCTTGTGTAAACCGGAAGTAGCTATTTTTTTGTACTTATTTAATGTAAAAGTATATAGAACAATATATTTTTGGAATCAGTGCCAAGTAACCTATCAAATAATAAAGGAAGTGACATTTTCAGACCGGAAGTAACAAATTATATTCCTCATTTCAAACAAAAGTGTATAGAAACCATATATTTTTTAAATCAGCATTCAATAAGCTATCATATGACTCTGGAAATGACATTTTGAACTGGATTATAATATTTTCGTATCAAAAGATATCGTTTCAAGTGGAAAGACCTTCAATTGTTCTCTGAACAATTGGTTTTTGATTATTATTATTATTATATTTTGTTCTTCTTCCGCCACATTTTTTCTTACGGTGTTTTGTGGTTTCGCAAGATGTCGCCTTTTTTGCATATGCAATCGAACAGTTATTGCGATTTTGAAACTGACCCTGTTTATCCGAACACTTTTTATTGTAAGAGTTATTTCCCCAAATACTGTTTTTCTTGTGTGTGCATCTCCCTCGCAACCTTTAAAGATTACGACAAATTTATTTCACAAATTTGCTCGTTTTATCCTCAGGATTTTAAGAATAAATTTGACCAAAGCGGTCCGGAGACTGCATCTTCTCTATTATATTCAAAATTATTTGTAAAGTGATATAACACATTAACCATACATAATTAATACCTAGTGCCTTTTGATTTGAGGTCCTTGATTTATGACCTTGAAATTAAGGTCAAGGTTATAGGTCAATTTGACGTTCTAGATTTTAATCTTTGCTTTTACTTCATATGTATACATGATAAAGCCATGGGACATTTTGCATTAGGTTGCCAGCCATATGATCTTGAAAAAGCCAACCGGAAGTGACCTTGTGTAAACTGGAAGTAGCTATTGTTTTCTCTTATTTAATGTAAAAGTATATATAACCATATATTTTTGAAATCAGTGTCAAGTAAACTATCACATAAAAGCACAAATTACATTTTTCAAACCGGAAGTAACATATCATCTCCGTTATTTCAAACAACAGTGTATAAAAACCAGATATTTTATGGATCAGTATACGAAGATCTATCATTTGACACATGAAATGACATCTGAAACTGGATATTTTTATTTTCATATCAAATATATCGTTTTCGGGTGGAAAGAACTTCAATTGTTTTCTGAACAATTGGTTTTTAGTTTAAACAGGAATATGTGGTATCGTTGCTAGTGAGGCAACTATCTAACAAAGTAAAAAAGTACATGTACCTATCATTGTTAACTTTTTATACATTGTGACTTGGATGGAGAGTTATTTCATTTGCTCTCATACCACGTTTGCTTATTTATGTGTAGATGTTATTGATACTAGGATACAGTACGACCATCTACCACAAGCAAAACCAAACCGTATAATAAGATATAAAAGACAATTCTATGAAGAAATTTCAATCAATATATGCCGGAAAAACATTTGCCTGATTTTTAAATCAAAAATATAAACGGAAATCAAATTTGACAAACACAATCAACGACAGGTACTGAATTACGAGCTTCTTACTTAGGCCATGCATATACAAAATATGGCGACATCAAAATATTTTAAGTTTAATAGAAAGGGCAAAAAAAAAAAGTATGGTTTTGCAAACGATTATATTTTACGTTGAAATATTTCAGAAATCCACTGGTAAAACCAGGAGCATATTTTGGCGAGGGAACGGGTGAACAGTATGTTGTAAAACACTGCTCAGGATCTGAAAGTACAATAAATTCCTGTTCTGTCACATCTGCTTCTGGTTCATGTGGAAGTCATTCAAAAGATGTTTCGGTTATCTGTAGTGAGTATAATGTTGCTATGTTTAAACGATAACGTAGTTGAATTTGGTGCGGCCGAAGCACTTTTCTGGATTAAACTTCATTAGGAAGCTCGAAATTTGGAAAATAAAGGAGATACCAGTAATTGAGGAACTATATGAGACCGGAATAACCAAAGTTAGATATCTTTTATCTAATTCTTCTTTTCAGTCCAGTTTTGAAGATGAAAAGAGATTCAAGTTAATTCCTTATAATTATAATTTAATATTAGTAAAACTCAACTATTTTTCACAATGTTTCGTATAAAATGTGTCATTTACATCCCCAAACATTTAACACAAGACTGCAAAAACTTCCATTATGGTTTCATTTTGAGATCCTGTAAATTATTTTTCACATATAAGACAAAGCTTTACCATAAATATTATTGATTATCAACTATTATTACAAATCCATGAACGATTTTATCTTTTGTGTTTAATGACTTTTAAAGGATGACTAGTCCAAAGCACCAGTGTTGTTTTGAGCTCCTGCATTTGCATGAGGCTATTTGTTGTAATAAATTAATGTTCATCAATTACAAAAATCACATAAATTACAAAGGATTTGACACGACAAAGTACAGATGGAGACTCCATACATAATTGACATTATTTGCTTATACAAAATAGAACCGTGGTGACCAACGCTTCCTGCTAGCGAGTTCCGCAGCGGCCTCGTCATAATACTTGTTCAGTGGTCAATCTTTCTGTTCTTTTTCGACTAGCAATTATCACATGTATTTTGACAATAAGCTTTCATCCTTGGCATGTTCTTTAGTTATATTCTGTATCGTTATTTTGATTCGACGATTTTTACGGCAGTTAAAGGACTATGGTCTTGGACAATTTGTAATGCAATTCCTATGATACTGTTTGCGTAAAAGCTTCGTACTTAGTTTGATTATTTGTCCCAAATAGGTTTGACATTCATTACTGTTATTCTTATTTTTAAGACTTATACGAATAATAAGATACATTGACTTTTGTTTTGTTTATAACACACTAATACCTTGTGAAAGCAATTCATATCAGGTGTTTTCCCAGAAAGTTTTCATACATTGTAGGATATAGTGCAGTGATCAAACACAATATTTTTTAAATTTAATCGTCAAACATACTATATGGCTATATTATATATCATTGGATTCGGCAAAATAAGTTCTTTTGAAATATCGATGAAATATCAAAAAGAAATGTGGTAACAGTTTTGCAGAAAATAATGTCAAAGATCATATACTGTTTTATTTATTTTTCATCTATATGTTCAAAATTTGAAGATATATGCAGATATTGATGTTATATTATAGATACAGACATGTTTTTTTTCAAATCAATTAAGAATGAATTATCTCAAAAATGTAAAAAAAAAGAATTAAATAGTCGACTTATTCAGAAAATTGGCCTTTTTCAAACACTTGTTCTATTATACAAGATCAACGTATATTCCGTTGAAGTTACAGTAGTTACCTTGCCTGGTGACATTCAACCTAAGCAATAAATGATAAATATTGTTTTTACTTGAAAACTACTATTCTAAACGCGTATTTGGCAAACGCTCATGCATGTAATTCAGCCAGGAGTTTCTTCTGGTTCATCTGTCAAAGAACATGATTGGGAATTTCTGTATAATTCTGACAGCAAAGCTCCGTACATGTAAGGATTTGTTATGAACAAACACATGACTTTTTACATAGAGATTTTCACTTACATGAACACACAAGATCCTGCAAGAATTCAGCTGAGATATGCCCTTCAAAAAACACGGGGTGTAATGAATTATTTAACTCTCGCCAACCGTATTCTAAAGGTGACGGAATAGAGGGTTTAGCAATGTGTGATGCGGTCCAAATTTTGGTTTGAAACGAAACACGTAAAACATGCTGTTTCAGTGCCGCTTCATTGGGAAGTAGCCTGACTAAACTCACATCTTTACTGGTTACAAGCTTGACGCGCATTTTATTCATATTTTGATGGAATGATTTAAAGAGATTTTTCTGATCATAAAGCTTTAAAACTAACTTTCTTGCACACACAAGGGCTTCATCTTTGTCAGTACTCCAGAAGCTCTGCAAACCAATGAAATAGTCGTGCGTGTCCTTCAGAGTCTTGTAGACTGTTTTCTTACCTACTCCAAACAGAGACGAAGTTGTGTCGCATCCGGTAAGAGCATGTACAGCAGGCAGCAGTTTACAAATTGTTTGGAAAAGGCAGGCACATAGTTGGTGAATTGGTAACATCCTTCGCCCATCATTTACACTGCTAATGTTTCACAACTGCACCCACAACTCACTTGTATGTGTCATCTGTTTGTAGTAGTGAACACACAGAACAATCACATTCGTATCAGAGGTCCGTATGATTGTTTTGCCGCTCTTTCCCATTTCTCTAAACTTATTGTCAAAGTATAAGGCATGGAGTATCATACGAGTATCGGCCTCCCCTTGAGTGCTAAACAAGTTACGACAGTCATTAATAGTAGAATCTGAAATAACTTTAACAATTTCGGGATTTACAAACGTTCCGGCTAAGTAAAGCTCACAATTAGGTGGAATCATAGGGAATTTGTCAAAGTTTTGTAAAATAAAACTACCAAAGAAATTGAGGAGAGTCTGTTTGTTTTCTTTAACAGAAAGAACTTCTTCCAGTCAGGAATACTTCTGCCTTCAATACTCTGATACACGTTGGTGGGAGCTGAATTCTTTGTGCGGCGTTCCCTTTCAGCAGACTTAATAGAGTTTTTAATGTCGTAACGATCAAAAACGTCTGCTACTGTGTCCGTTAGAGAAAAGCATTGAGACATATTTTTATAATAGTCAGCTGCAAGGTCACTGAATGTTTTACTTTTTTTAACATCAATACATTGAACCAATGTCATACCATCTCCGATGTAAGTTGTGAGTGATGGGTCAAAGGAAGGTAGGGGCACAAGGGACTTCAGATTCAAATTGCTTCACCAAATCAGACTTGCATGATTTTCTCATGGTGCAGTCATCGTGATAAAGGGAAACTGGAATGGGACCTACAGGGTGCGACAGCACATTTCTATTTTAACATCATCTCTGCTGTTTGCCAAAATCAGTGCACGTCTAAATACAATTTCTGGATTTATATGACTATAGATTATTTCCCCCAATTTACATTTAAGATTTGTTTTTGAGGTCATGTTTTCAAACGTTTTTAGTTTTGGCTTTACTATTGGACTATAAAAACTTCTTGACTGACCTACAGAAAGGGCACTAGTGACAAAATGTCTAGACATGTTCAAGCCTTCCTCGACAACAGCGAGCAACGAATCTTGAATGTCTCTTGTAGCATGCATTCCAGAAGAGATATTGATAAGACATGGAGGATGGGATACCACATCAAAGGGATCAGTCATGGTTTAATTCAGATGGTTCACAATGGCAACAACATGTTCTTCATCTCTTTTCATTGCTGTTGGAATTTTTTCCTCGTGTAAATTTGCATTATTTGCAGCAATTCCAGACCTTTCAAGCATCACATCACTAAGGGATGCTAGGACATGTCTAGTAAGTTTCCATCTAACAAGCGCAGACTTTTGATTTGTTATGCCTACAATGCCATCTGATCCCTTTGAGTCTTTTATAGCGGTCTTTTCTGTTGCCATGTCGGTCCATACACCGTTAAAATGTCAAGGAGTCTGTCTAATAGCAAAGTTGCCATCTATAAAAGCTGATCGAATATTCTCAGGAAGTTGAAGCATATCGAGTATGTAAACAGGCATCCACCTAGAGAAATTGGTACGGTTGGTTACAAAAAAATAAGGTAACATTTGAGATGACCATCTCAAATGAAGTGATCAATTACCCTCTCGTTCTGCCCTTAAATTTGACAGCAAAATCTCTACATCTTCAAGAAACATATCCAGGTATTTGAATGTAGGTGATGCAGCACACTCCCATTGCTTGTATGTATCTATAAGAGGCTGTATATGAGCTTCGAATAGCTCCGTCATATTAGGCGTTAGACCTTGTGTCTGTCTTGAATTGTTGGAAATAACACTGTGAAACTCTAACAAAGCATTCAAAAAACCATCAGGTTTTTTATCATAGTGATCAGTGGTCCTACACCAGTGTATAAATGAAGAAATAAACAATATTTTTAATGCTTCAAAAACCCTTGACAGCCCTGTTAAATTGCTTCCAAGTCAACATTTGTTCGGCTGTACTACAAGCATAAACACCCGAATCAACCAACAAATCTCGCAGACCTACATCTGCCCATAACTTTCCTAATGCTGTTATGAAACACGATAGTGTATGAAAACAACCAGGTCTTAAAATATGACATTAAAAAAAATCAGGTTTTGACCTTTTTACCAGCTGTGCAATCGTATAGAGCTGCTAATCAAATGTTTGAATGGCATATGCCTGGCCCGCTTCATTCAACACATGAAGACACTTCTTCATAGCAGTGAATACTGTAGACATATCAGTGGGTTTATCATCTATTATTGGAGGATATGTTACAACTGCAACGTTTGTACTCTTTTCAGACAACAAACAATTAAAACTGTTCAGAAAGGAGCTGTTTGTCCTGTTCCTTGGTTATGGACTGGAAAGTCTATAATATCTCACGATAGAAGTCTTAAGAACACCCAAATATCATCGACAGTATTGACTTTGCCGTTAACACACGCCTGAAGTTGGTCAAATGGGGTTATACGACGAGATGGTTCCGCTCTTACCTTTGTTTTTGTTTAGAAGGGTACAGTATTTGTCAGAGAGAGTGTCTTCTATGCGAATCAAATTTCAAGAGGATCATTAAAGGACTTTGTTTGAAACACGGCTCTAGCTAAAGAGTGGAAAGTGTTGTTACCATTTATAGTTTCGGTGTTTATGTCGATGTTATCTGAGCCCTCCCGAATCAGACGACCTCCCTGCAAAATTGAACGAAATCCTCCAGGAATGAAGCGGTCACCATTGATTTGACTAATCTCATGGTTTGCCACACTTGTAAGATATCTACGCAGTTCAGTGTAAGTGGCACAAAATCCATGGGCGTTAAGAATTTCAACAAGATGATTTTAGCCGAACTCATGATTTACTTGTACGGCTAATCCAAGATGAAAAGGTGTAAACATATTTCTGTTACTAACAACAAAGCATTCTGTTAATGCCAAAACTTTTTTCAAGCTGTTGGTTTGTATCTCAGACGGATTAACCCCATTTTTAAAACCTTTTTCATCAACAAGCTAGTAGAGAAGCTTAACTAAAGAATGAGGCATTTACCCGTATGAATGAGCAATAGAGGCCTCAATTGAAGAAGTATATTGCTCAATGAGAAGTTCAAGCTTTAACAGCGTCCCAATTTGTGATCGAGCTGCTAAACATAATGTTTGACATGCCCTGACCTTGTTGTGTTTGTATGACGACAGAACTGCCGTAATGATTTTCCAACCAGCGTTGAAGCCTGCGAGTTGTATAACTTTTAGCTACATTTTCGGGACAGTAAGAGAAGAATATTTCCAATAATGATGATAATAGAAAAGCATTCTTGTTCTCCGTTAAATCTTTCCTAATTTCTGAAACGAGCTTTGAAAAATCAGTTTGGTAGTCAGAAATGTTTTCTGAACATGGTTCTTCATCAACCTCTTTTATTCCTACTAGATATTTAGTAATACATTGGTTATGGTAAAATGCCCTTTCTTTAAAGTCGACCTGACTGATTTTACTAGTCAAATGAAAATCAGAGTAGTGGTGGGCTGCATTCAGAATCCACAGAAATTTCAGCAAACGACCTATACTCTTCAACAAATTGCTTTCAGATTCCATCATTACGTCTTTAAACTGAACTAAAGAATCTACATTTACTCTTAACAGTAAATGAAGTGACTGATTCATTGCTGCTTTTTTGGCAAACGATACATTTTTCAAAATTAAAACACATTTTTGGCCTTTTTGAACTACTAGGACCTAATCGTAAAGGACTTCCTAATTCAGACATTTTCCGGATTATTACAGGTCCAAATCCAGATTTGTTTCTGAATTTTTGAAATAAATAAAAAGTAAAATACCAAATCAAAAACCTCAACTTTCGTTTATTAAAAAAACGAAAATAATGAATCTGATAAAAAAAACTCTAAAAAACACGATAACCACCACGAAATGGGAACATGAACAAACAAAATAGATCGAATTGAGAAATTTTAGCAATGAAACATCGTGCCCTTGATACGACATATCATTTGTAGATTAAAATAATAGTATCGGTCCGGTACAAAACGAATTTCAGGAAGAAAACCTGTATCTTCGACTTTGCAGTGTACATTTTGTTTCAATGCACAAGTCGAAATAATGCTTCTGAGATAAATGAATTTGATTATGCTGTTTAATTAAGGTTTGAAATATCATATAAATGTTGATTATTTTACATTTAGCGTAAAAACAAATTATTAAATTGAATTGAAACGTACTTTATTAAATGCAAAATATTCGTAGTGTTAAACTTTTACAAAAAACTCCTCAATAACGGATTAACTCTGCTAAACTTTATTTGAAATCGTTAAAATAAGGTGTAACAACAATGTATATAATAAAAAAAAAAAACTTATCACGAATGCTCTTTTAGAATGTAGACAAAAAAACTTTTCAAAGTCAATTGTTCTTTAAAGTATGCTAACGTACTTCCAAGCCCATTTTACAAAAACTGCACCGTACGATTTTTTGACGACAATTCAAAATTTAAATTTTAGCCTTTGAACTATGAATACTGTGATTTATAGCTACAACGAAATGGGAACATGAACAAACAAAATAGATCGAATTGAGAAATTTTAGCAATGAAACATCGATCGTTGTGTGCGGTGCACTTGATACGACATATCATTTGTAGATTATTATAATAGTATCGGTCCGGTACAAGTCGAATTTCAGGAAGAAAACCTGTATCTTCGACTTTGCAGTGTATATTTTGTTTCAATGCACAAGTCGAAATAATGCTTCTGAGATAAATTAATTTGATTATGCTGTTTAATTAAGGTTTGAAATATCAAATAAATGTTGATTATTTAACATTTAGCGTAAAAACAAATTATGAAATTGAATTGAAACGTACTTTATTAAATGCAAAATATTCGTAGTGTTAAACTTTTACAAAAACTCTTCAATAACGGATTAATTTTGCTAAACTTTATTTGAAATCGTTAATATAAGGTGTAACAATAATGTATATAATAATAAAAAGCATATCACCAATGTTCTTTTAGAATGTAGACCAAAAAACTTTTCAAAGTAATTTTTTCTTTAAAGTATGCTAACGTATCGTACGATTTTTTGACGACAATTCAAAATGTATAGTTTAACCTTTGAACTATCAATACTGTGATTTACAGCCGTATTGTCCGAATGACAATTAAACTCTGTAAATAAGCGACTTTTCCTTACTCGGTCACCGTTCTAATTAGTTGCGATCAAATTAAGTATCTAAATCGTTCTTTTTTTTTTGTAGAAGCTATTGCCCATTAACACTTTACATGACTATCTTAATACGTTGACATCTTGTAAACGCAACTGATCTGTTTTCCTGAAGGCTATTATATTTGATACGAATGTGTATTAGTTGTCATTATGTGAACTTAACAGTAGTACTATATGGTATTTTTGACACTTCGTGCTGATGTTTTAAGATTCTCACAAATCATGCCAATTGTATTCTTTTATTTGCAACATAATTATATTCTGATATTAAGTGTTTTGTTTTCTTCTTTGTCTTTACCTTTTTTTTTTGGTATTGCGTTTTAAGATAGCTGGGTTTTAAATGTCCTTCTTTACCTTTTATTTATTCTTTTACGAATGTTTTTTTTTTTAAATAGGCATTCATGCTCAGTTGGATATATTGCCGTTTTAATTTCATAGCTCTTTTTGGATTCATGAACATTGTACTATTTGATAAACTATTATATAATAAATAATGACACCTTGTAAACACAATTTCATTGAAAATATTTTGTCGTAAGTGTTCAATCCTTATAGTGTTATTTTTTTCATATGCATAGTAGACCACACAGTTCTGGGATTTTGATTTGACATTTTCTACTGGAGGAGCACGGTCAACAAAAGCAACGTACACTCGTCGCTGTTAATAATTCCTATGAAATCTTGATATTGATTCAGTAGACGTATCTTTTTAATTTAAAAATAATTTTCATCATAAATTTAAGAAATTGTAATTTTAACATTTCTAGTAGTAAACGTGCTATGGAAAGTTATATCGTTCATATATAATAGATTAATAATATTAAGAAATATTTTTGTGGTCATATTCTTTGTCTAAATTAAAAAAGCATACGACGAAAAACAGCTCTGATTAAGTGAGTTTCGTTGTGAAAGTTATCGATTACCATATGTTAATGCACTCTTACACGAATGTTCCCTGCCTACTGCTTTCCATTTGTTGTAAATAATAAAGAGTTCTAGGATAGTTTGATTACTTTAAATTCAGAAATTTTTGCGAGGTTTTTATTAATGCGAACAATGCACCTGGTTGAGTATCGCATTAATAAGAACTCGCATTCTGATATCTGGTACATCTGTAGGAGGATTTTCTTGCAATTGCAATGATAATATCGCATTTTTGTCTATTCTTTAAAAATCCCAACAATGAATGCACGAAATAATTTCTGAAATGCAGTATTGTGTTGGTTTCAATACCACTGATGCGGTTTATTCTAGTGACCAGCTAGATTATATTGATAAATGGACTAAGAATTATTATTATTTGGATAAGAATCTATATGTTAATCTCCATTTATCAATATAATTTAGCTTGGAACAGTTTTTATTAACTGGAATGACATTATTGCTAACTGATGCGTGTTTTGTAACTAGATCCAGTTTATGGTTCAGATCATACTGATTCATTTGGTACTTACGATTTACGACTGGTGAATGGATCAACACGACGGTTTTGTGGAGTCGTATTATAGTGGTCAGTGGATACCAATTTGTTACAGCAGCACTACTGATGTAAATACAGCACGCGTCATATGCAAGTCGCTCGGGTATAAACCTGAGTAAGTAAAAATACATATGAGATGTTAATCCATCATTTTGACAGGAAGAAACCACAAAAGCAACTTAAACATAAAGAGATCAAAATTTGAAAAATATCAAGGTTACTTTCAAGGTTTTGTGAAAAAACCTTCAATGCTATTGTCTGCTTTGAGAAAACCCTGAGGCAGTTAACATTCTTATAACGGATTTAAATTTGAAAATAAAGATAAACTTAGGCACTAACTCCTTCAACCAAAGATGACCTAAGGAAAATTTGACCTTTATTTTTATGTCGGTTTCGGAAGTACCAATTCTACAAAGTGTTTTTTTCATTTTGAGTTGTACAAAAAAAAAAAAATGTTTTTACTCTCGGATTTTGGTTAGGTTATTGTCGTTCATTCTTTGGTTTTCTATATTGTGTTTTGTGTACTGGTGTTAGTCATATGGTCTTTTCTGCCATTATAATGGCTTATTTTCAACGTATGGCTTTGAATGTCAATTTGGTATCTTTTGCCTCTCTTTTATTTATATGTTGTGCTCTAGTGCTGATTTTTTAATTGTTATACTTTGTTGTTGATGAAAGTAAACGATTACCTAGAAAAAAGTGAGGTAATACAAAAGAAATAAAATTTGTTAATTTGCATTAAGACTTGACAATTTTTTTTCAAAATTAGGTAAATATTTATAAAGAATACAAATGTCGCCCTTCATAAGTTTTGTTTCAAGAAAAAAATGTCTGGTCTTAATATTGTATCGTTTTAACGAAATAATATTTTTATTCATACATATCTTAAGTGAATAAGACTTGGTTTTGAAAGGCCAATTACTCGCAGTGTTTAAATTCAGAATATATTATATCTTGCAAATTGTGTTTTGTTGCAAGGAATCTAAATACAAGAACTGTTAGTAACAGTTTAATTCGTACATCCAGTTTCGAATATTTTATTTACCTATACGGTATACGTATGTGTTTGATTCTACTTTTTTCTTTCTATAATTTGTACTCGTGTTATGTCGTCGATCCTTTTATATTTTAAACTAAAATCCACTGTAAAAATAATGTCTTTTCACTCAGTTATATGGTAAGTGTGTTACCCGAATCTATATAATTGAACATAACAAATGAAATTAAATATACTTAATATGAACATTAAAAAAAAAGTGGTTTGATTGCGAAACAAAGACAACTGACCACCATATTGTTGTATCTATGAAAGAATTTAGAAAAAAGGTTTTAAGTAATTTGGAGTAGCAAAATCACTGTCGTATAAATGAACCAGAAATAAAAATATTACGTTTATTTATATCTATAACATCGGTCCACACACGAGCATATAGCGAACGAGTGGAACAGTAAACACCGAAGGATGAGACCAAAGGAACATCACTGTCAAAAAATGGAAAGTTATCAATAGGATGCGGAATTCCCCTCTTTTGATACATTTTTGTCTAGAGTTTTCAGTATATTAAAAGAATTATTCATTACTACCCGAAAATGAATTGTTGACAAGAAATAAATAATTTAAATATTTTCATATGCTTAATTACAAATGTTTATAACTTGTGGTTGTAGAACACTTACTAGAAGCCGAGATAGAACAAAACTTAACTCCTTTTATTTTGTTGGTAGTTTAGGTAACTAATCTATCATGTCCATAGTAGTGAAATTCAAATGTCAAGTATACTTCAGATGTTATCATCATTTACAATAGGTCAGCTGAGATTTATCGCCAATAATATTTGGTAGGAGTTTCTTTGTTACATATGACCACAAATATGTTTCACTTGTAATATTGATAAATTGTATTATCTTTCCCTTCACTCTTACAATAGTACAAAATAGTTAAATATTCTCTTCTTTACAGAACATACAAACGTATTTATCATTCTTAACTGAAAGACTAATTGAAATAATTTGTCCATCTCCTATTACCGATAGAATATCAAACGTAGATATAAGTGACCAACTCATATTTTGGCAAAGTCATAATTAATCAACAAAAAAACTAGGAAAAATATCCTCAAGATGCTGGAATGTTTTCTAGACAACATATTTGTTTGAAATACAAGTTTTCTAAACGCCAATCAGCAAAATTAAACAAACTTTTGCTCGTCTTCATCATTTTTAGTTGTTCTTCGTTTGTACTAAATTAAATACGACCCCTTTGTGTGAGGAAGATTTCACACACGAGGTTAGCAAAAAGAATGAAAATAAACTGAAATCGTACTACGTTTTTCTATTATAGATGATTTCTTTATCATCATTTTCTTAGGTATGGAACATGATTGATTATACTAATCAATTTGCAGTTTCTTACCTAAACGAAAATTCGGAGTTAACCACCGATTTATTTGGAGTTTGTGTTTTTTACCCCAACATCATACAATGTATGTACAATTGTAGCCATGATTCGAATGCAGTAATATTACCAAACATTTCAATTATACAAGAAATGGTACAACTGTTTTCTGTTTGATTCAATTTTGCATCAATCAAAGAAACAAAAATGACATGTAGAGAAATAGTTCCAATCTGTCAATAATATTGTTTTCTTCTAATTGTCTGTATAGCTGGATTGAACTAGCTACAGTGTAAAAAAAATGTATATTATGTAAATGTTTTACAGTACACATGAAATGACATTAACTATGACTTTTCATTGAAGATTTTCAGAAGCCTTCAATATAACAAATGAACCAGCCAACAACCAAATCCATAGATTCATGTATAATATACATTGTTCTGGAAGTGAAAGCAGTTTTGCCTCTTGCAGCAAAAGTGTTAAATCTACTCGATGTACGAATTCTTCGTTTTTAAGTGTATCTTGTGGTACGTATATCGAACATAAAAATAATTTGATATTGTTGCTTTTAAACATTTGTTAATAACATAAACCCTAACGTGTACCTTCTGTGTTCATGCTTACTCTACAATGAAGAGTCTACATTTGTAAATGCTACTCGAATTGCGTTCTTCTGTATTGTTGACATATAATATTTTACTCATAGTATTGCATGAACTGTCAAATTTTTAAGCATTCAATAACGTCTTCATTTTAAGATATTTAATCCTGATGGACAACTTAAAACGAGCATATATGACAAGGGGGGATGACTCTGAGTTCTTACCAAGATACTTGTTTTCCTTGGAAAAAATACTGAAACATCGCCATTATCATGATTATGTAAGGATGAATTTAAGTTCGGGAAGTTTTCTCGTTAGTAATCAATAAATACAACTTATTATGGCATTTTTATAAAAACGACTTAAATGTACAGCGATTACCTTTATCGCTTGGTATTGTAAGACAATGTTGAGTCGAATAAAGTTCATAAGTATGCTAAGAAAGTCTGAAAGAACTATTACAAGTAACTTTCATGTGGTTTTTCATTGTGTGTTTGTAAAGTATAGTCATACATTACGATTTGTTAACTGTTATGAACCCAATCTGCAACAAGAGAGGCATATAAGTCCCATTCAGAACTAATTCAAACTGGAATTCCGTTGACTATGCGATATAACTTTAAATATTTACATATTTAAATGATTATAATTGAGCAAGAAATAGCTGCGACAAGAGCGCATTATACACCCTTATTGAAAACTGAAATTGATGCAAGAATAAAATTGGACATTAAGAAGGCATTTAATCAGAAGCACATATAATAGTTCTGCAAAAAAGTGCATCAGAATAACCTTATGCGTATAAATATTGCCTCAAACACGACTGTTATAATTTTCATAACTCTGTGATGACAAACCAGAACATTTGGGAATTAAACGCGAGTCTAAATTAATCAATCCAAACAACAGTTGTATTTTTGCAGTAAGTTGATCTAAGCATGCTTAAGCTACTGCATGACATTTTTAAAAAATACTTTCAGTTCTCTGACGATCAAATTCTCTTAACTTTGGAAAAAATATCAGTTTTTTTTTTAAATCAGACGTTAGTTTATGTTCACCATGGCCGATGCCAACAAATATGTTAGGTTTCCAGTAAATCAATGCAAGAAAACTCAAGTTTTAGTCCAACATGTGTACAATTTCTTAAATCTGACAACGAAAGTCTCTTAACACTAGATCGACAAAGGAGAAAAGTTAGGAAAATCGAAACTTGTACCACTAAACTTGCAAATGTAACTCTTATTTCATCAAGTGATAACTTCATCTTGATAAAATTACAGGTTGTTTTGACTGGTAAGTTTAGAAAATAATCTAATGAAAACCAAAGTTGTCTTGATGGCTGTGTTTGTCATTAGAATTTCAACATTAGGTAGAGAAATAAGTTTTGGCGTTAATTTGCCTGCCATGACATCTGGCGATTTGGGCAGCAGTTGACCTTGCAGTCGTTAACAAACTGTATCGCAAATGTTGTTGTGTAATGAAATTTTATTTTCACTTCATGTTGACCTGGTCATGGATGGTCATTTACAAATCCTGTCTGTCTGTATCGTTAATGTGAGGACTAAAAAGGAAATTTCTGACATCAAATTGTCTAGCAACATCACGTTGACTTATTCCTGCCTGCCTCTTTCTCGTGGCATGATTAAGATTTTCTCTGATCTGTCTCGGCAATATGACAACGCAAACTATTTTTACTGATCAATGACATGTTTCATTCAGAAAATCCTAAAAAATCCCTCAAATCTTGTGTCAGTAAATTCGTGCGATCAATAATCCGGTATTTCAAATTACCTCATGTAACGAAACAGAAATAAATACGTAAGTGTTAATAGCAATACAATTAAGATAAGTAATGATTTGTTAAAAAAAGCAATAACTAAAATATGGGTTGCGTTTTTAAAGTCCGTCAGCATATGTAAAGTGTTAATTAAGGCCAAATGAAGCCATTTATATAAGCAAATAATGCTATAGTAATTTCCACCCTCAATATATAAGGAACTAGCTTTCAGTGATCTGCGAGTACTCTCAGATCTGTATTTTGTGTCTTTTGTGTTATGGATTATGTGCTTTATATTGATCTGATGAGTTAGGCCGATTTCAACTGATTTTCATAGTTTGTTCTTGTGTCGAACTGTTTCACAACTGTCCTTGCAAACATTATTAACCCCGTCACTGTTTTTATGTGTCTGACTCAACCAAGGTGGTTGTCTTCTTTGTGGTATATCCTTTTTTTTGTTTTTCTTTTAGTGTTTTGTACATTAATCAGGCCGTTAGTTTTCTCGTTTGAATTGTTTTATTTTTATCATTTCGGAGCCATTTATATCTTACTATGCGGTATAGGTTTTGATCATTGTTAAAGGACATTAGGTGACCTATAGTTGTTAACCTCCATGTCATTCGGTCTCTGGTGGAAATTTGTTTCACTGGTAATCATACCACATCTTCTTATTTTCATTTTAATGTTTGTGTTAATTTTGATGGTTTTTGAAATATGAAATATATTATTCAATGTAAAACAGCCGAACATTCATTCAGTAAAAAAAATATATGTCTATATATTTTTTTCAGGAACACGACTCCGACTAGCTAATTCAACTAGTCCAGCAAAAGGTCGACTTGAAATACATTATAATGGGCAATGGGGAACAATGTGCGCTGATGAATTTGATATTAAGGAAGCAAATACAGTTTGCCGCATGCTGGGATATGATGACAGGTTTGTGACGGTTATTGGACCATAAGAATGACCCTGTAAAAACTAAATAAAAAATCTTTCAACAAATAAAGTTCAGATTAAACAAATGTCACTATTGAGATTAGTGTGCTTGTTTTTTTGTTATTTTCGTGATAATTGTATACTTTAATATCAAATCAAAATATATTCATTATACAGACAGGCAAAAATTGTGTTTGGAAATTCAGGAGGCATTCCATTCATTACTGATGACCTAGAATGTTTAGGAGACGAGGATGACATTTCTTTATGTTCATTCAAGGGATGGACATCAAGTCGATGCCGTAATGCTGTATGGCTAAATTGTAGTAAGTAGATACTTTTACTTATAATTGTTAACAAATATCAAATGTTAAATGATCAATTTCAGATGTATAATTAATATGATTTTTGATACACTTCTAACGTTTTATTTCAAATCCTGCGTTGTTTGTTTTGAAAAAAACTTAGTAAACAAATAATTCGCAAAAACAGTGTATGATTGGCAACAATTAACTCAACGAGTCAGTGAAAAATTTACAATCGGTAACCGATTGTTAAGAGAACAATTGAAATGATCTTTCTACCTTTGAATTATGAGAAATTATGAATTACAAAAGTAATGTTTAACCTTACACAGCTTCCAAAGATATGAAATTAGTAATTCCTTTCTATCTAGTACGGGAAACTAGAAGCGACTTCAAGTTTACTCAATGGCTCTTTCGGCATCAAGTGTTTAATATATACCTTTTCTTGAAAACAGAGGCAGATAAGTAATGATTTTTTGTCATAGTTATTTTTTTTTCTCTATATGTCTATAACACATATACCAAAGAAGCAGTTAAGGCGCCTTTGAAACTCACCCCTTTTAACCAAAAACAGAGGCAGATAAGTAATGATTTTTTGTCATAGTTATTTTTTTTTCTATATATGTCTATAACACATATACCAAAGAAGCAGTTAAGGCGCCTTTGAAACTCACCCCTTTTAACCAAAAACCTTGCGTTATAAAATTGTCCCATTGAATGACTGATATTTTAAATTGGTAGTAATTGTTTCCAAAACAATCCGGTGACAAATTATAGGATTTATAACGCCTTCAATATTTTACTAAGATACAACCTAGATATTTTACTATGATAAACATGATGAAACCATGAACCAGATCAATATAAAGCACATAATCCATAACACAAAAGACACAAAATACAGATCTGAGAGTACTCGCAGATCACTGAAAGCTAGTTCCTTATATATTGAGGGTGGAAATTACTATAGCATTATTTGCTTATATAAATGGCTTCATTTGGCCTTAATTAACCCTTTACATATGCTGACGGACTTTAAAAACGCAACCCATATTTTAGTTATTGCTTTTTTTAACAAATCATTACTCCTTAGTAAAGTCACTTCTGGTATCAACGGATAGGTAACTGTATGCCGATTCCAACTAAATAAATGGTTTCTCGTTGTTTGTCCATGAATAAGTGCACATATGGCTTCTTCAAAATTACAAATTGCTACTGCGGGTTGACTTTTTAAGGTTAAATGTAACCCTTTGCGAAACACCTCATGGTTTCATCATGTTTATCATAGTAAAATATCTAGGTTGTATCTTAGTAAAATATTGAAGGCGTTATAAATCCTATAATTTGTCATTACCTGCTTCTTTGGTATATGTGTTATAGACATATAGAGAAAAAAAAATAACTATGACAAATGTTAAAAAAAAATTTGAAAGAAGAATAATGATAATCAAAACAATATCAAACAGTCTTTCAACAAAAATTCAAACATTACAAAGTTTCAGCGCATGAACATTTAAAATATATAAACAGTTCAGTTCATATCTTTTTAAGTGATAAATAGACGGGTCTCATGAATAGTTAATCCAATAATGTTTAACACATCACATGTATTATAAAATGTTTTTTTTTTTTTGTAAAAACTGAAGATTAGAGGTCATAAAACATTAAATGTCTTGAACCATCAAAATAATAAAAGACTTAAACAGAACAACTTTAAAATATGCTGTCTACTTTTGATATCGAGCATACACAATGAAATGTTCCAGAAACACATGTTTGATAGTGTAACTTCTGAAGCAATGTTAGCTCCAGAGTGTATCATCCACCTCGATGTCAGAGCTTAAGTATACATTTGCAAAGGTACGTTATGACACTTTCGGCTAATTTTTCACATAATACGTTATATAATTGATCTGAATTTATGTTCAGCTTTACCTGAAACATATAATACCTTGAAGAATATGACTCTTCTAATTATGTGATTGGTGTTTGATACCAAATTCTGTTTGTGTATTCTGCTCGCAAAAATTGAACTCAGCTATGTTGCAAACTTCAATACTTTAAATTTGTATATTTATTGCCCTTCAAAATGTCTTACTTAAGAGTCATTCAATTAGTAAAACATATTCATATTATATGTTAAGGGCTTCTCAATGAAAGTTTGATTTTGTTATATTTAATGAACTTTTTTCCGTTTTTGAATTTACCTTGGAGATTGGTATATTTGTTAATACTTCTTTTTTTACCTATTATGATGATTGATCAAAACGAAAATTGTGTTTATGGAACAAATGGTACCTGCTTTTTACGGGACGGGTTGAAAGACATTAAGCAGGAAGATCAATCAAAGATGAAATAATTTTATAATTATACTTATAATCAATGTAAAATGCTTTATTTAAATTTTCAAAAAAAAAAAAACAACATTCAAATATCTATTGTCACCTCTATAATACAAAGGGGGTTTGGGTTTTATAATAATTTTGTTTAATTTTAAATTCAAACATATTTAAATAAATACCATTTCTAATACGTATATCGAGAAAAATCCACAATTTAATATTAACACCTGTTATAGCAGATTTTTTTTATAGAAGTTAACTACGCTGCACCTGTGCATAAAGGAATGACACAGGTCCAAATTATATTAATAATTTACACGATATATTAGGCAATGACAACTAACATACTTGTATAATTAGTTTGTTAAAAAATATCACTAAAAAAAAAAGCACACACTTTCAGATGACCACTTGCAACAACAATATACTCGTTATTCAAATAATGTATTTTGAAATCGGGCAAACTATTCGAGCGTTCTGCTTACATGTAACATGATTGTTAAATACATAGCCAATTTTACTTTATCGAGTAACTTAAAAAGCTATTCAGTGTCTATAAAAGCTGTACCAACTCTTCAAATGTGGAAAACAGAAATGAGACCAATAAAGAACTTTGAGACCCTCTTTTCATTGATGACGTCCATACAGGTTCTAACAATACCAAGGTTATACATTATGATTAATTGATTATCCAGGGATTCCAGTGAGGCTAAATGGAGGGAAAATGATAAGTGAGGGTAGACTGGAGCTCCAGATTGGAGGGAAATGGACACCGATCTGTAGCAAAAATTTTACTACGACAGAAGCCACTGTTGCGTGTCGATCTCTTGGTTATACCTTTACGTAAGTATATTCATACGTAATGATAAATTTTCCAGAAATATTTGAATAAAAAAATTATGTGTTAGAGAAAAAAAAATTCACAATCAATTTCTGTCTTTGTACCCTCGGTCAATGCAAATGTGCAGTTTCAAATGACGAAATTATATTTTCTCCCTCTGTAACTTAAAAATAGGCAGTTTATATAAAGACAAACATATTTCTCTGTGCATGTCAAACTTCGAATAATAAACCATAGATGTATGGAACACTCAACAAGTATTTCTTCTATCAGCATGGCACACTTAATGGTGTGCTATATTTTTCAAAAGATATTCAACATCACCCTAGGTGTGTGTGTGTTATTGTATATTTAAACGTGCATTATGTCGTAATTTCGAAATGGAACGTACGTGCTCAGTCGCAACTCTTTAATGATGATGTATTCTAGAAATAACTTCGTCCGTATGATATTATTGTTTATGCTGTTGGAGTATGAACTTTGTAGAAATTGATTGTAATCAATTGAAATTTCGAACATACGTTAACTGTTTCCCAAAATATTTGCAGCAAAAATTACGTGTATTTAAAAATATTTCGAATCCGCTTTCAGTAGCTTCCGACAAACTGACTGAACTGCTAACACTCTAATTTGATTTACATTGTCCTCCTTTAGCTGGGAAACACAACTGAATCATAATAAACATTTTCCAGTTTGTACTTGCAGCTTATCAGTACTAGTTGTATACTTGCTATCGATTTAATTTTGAAGAAAGGAACAATACGTAGCAAGAATGACATCAATAATGCGTTCTTTTTACAAACCGATCGTCATTTAGACATTCTGTTAACCTTTGGAAAGCAACACCAGGCTCCGCTTTATTGGAAGCATCAGGTGCAAGTTCCTTGTTAACGGTTCAACAAGTAATAAGCAATTCATACGAATAATACAGTGTATTTTCCTGTGTTGAATTTGTCATTGACAAGGCAATAAACACTATCTTGCACGTCTATGGCATCAACAATAATATGTTCACCTTTTCTGTAGTTTTAGACAACTTTAAAAAAAAAAAAATTATGCAAGTATGTTGCTTTATATCATATTTGTTTTTTTGTTATTGGTTTTTACATGCATCAGGCCGTTAGTTTACTTGTTTGGATTTTTTTACATTTGTCACGTAAGGCCTGCTTTGCAGTTTGAGTTTAGCTCATTGTTGAAGGCCACATGGTGACCTATATTTGCTTATATCTACACCATTTGGTCTCTTGTGGATATTTGTCTCATTGACTACCATACCACATAATCTTGTTTAAATATTTTTCTGATTTTTATATTTAAATTGGATTTTGTAACGATCGGTCCGTAACAATCGTCTTCTATGTCAGTTGGTCTCCTGTGGAAATGTGTCTCATTGGAAATAATGCAACACCTTTTGATTTTGTTTAAATGAAATAAAAGCTATAATATTATGCATCAGAAGTGTTTAAATCGATTTTATTCATCACAGTCATTAGAATGCTTAAAGAAAAAAAAAGTAATAGCAAGTTATATTCTTATTTACAAAACTCAAGGCATAAAACAGTTCAATTCATTGTAATCAAAACAGCAATGCATATGTTTGGGGAAAGAGGGGAGACAGGAAAACAATTTGAATTAATGATTAGAGTAAAAACAAACCAGTTAAACTGTGATATGATAATTATTTCCAAAGAGTTTGTTAAAGTTTCGCTTGTGTGTTCTTTAAAACCTTCACAGATAAACGCCTGTAGATCATAAATTGTTCTGCTATTTGTTTTGGATGCAATATGAAATAATTAAATATACTTTGACTGACTCTAATATTAAAAAAGCCATACATGTCATATGCATTCGGAAAACGCCAAATAATTCAAAATATACTTTCATATTCTTGTATGTGTTAGATAAGGAAAAAGAACAAAATTGGAATAATATATCGCAATTTTACCCCACAAAAATGCACAATAGAAAAACTGTACGAAATAACCAAAATGATAGTACAATATTATATGTATCTTTATGTGGATTTTCAGCCGTGAGGTAAGTCGGTCCATTTAAGTCTGAAAAGAATCGATTTTTTTCTTGATGTGGGACTGCATTTGGAAGAAATAAATTGTTTTCGTCTTTTCCATGTTATCATTGCGTTGTTTATTTAAATATATTTTGCATTTCACTTTCATTCAATATTTTCAAGAGTTTTATGGACAAGGGTATGCATTTGCCCTAGGTTGTACATACTTTCATCTTTTTGAAATAAATTGTCCACTAATTTTCTGTCTTGCTTATAGGTACTAGTATTTGTTAACGTATCAAATATAAGTTACTGATCGAGTTATGTCCTGGAGTTCCACAAATTATGATTCCACGATTTTTGACTCGTTTCCGGTAAAAAAATATGATAATCGCATCTAGAAAATGATGCTATATTGCATAGAGATAGAAATTTTCCTAGCAACAGGACACCTACGGACCCCTCAAAGAGGTGTTCCAAGTGTTCTTAACATGCAGAGAGCGTGGCACTATCCCTACGCGAATCATCGGATTTGTCGTCCCCATTCTGACCGGACGTGGCAGCGTATTTTACATCACGCACAGCCAAACGGACGCCCTACTTTGGCAAGGGTTTTATTGCCGGTCGGAAGAAGATCTATAGTGGCCACATTTCTATTTCCAGCCAGCCTTGTGGTTTATTTTTTTTTGTTTGTTATTTCTTGATATTTCGTTATCCGTAAAAGTTAGCCTCATTTTGTGCATCCTTTTAAAATAAATGTTTTGCTACCAGAAAAGTTAAAGGCGTTGCCTGTTAGTGTAGTCTACGACCAACCTCAATTCTTCTGGTTACAAACTTGCACCTGATATAACCTATTAAATATTGTTGAACGAAACATGTTTGCCCTAATAGTCTTACTCGTTTCTTTTTCTATAAAGAACGCTCGAAAGAATGTTTGAAGAGCCGTTGAATGAATTTACACTATATGCTTGTACAACCAACCGATAGTGTTGCATATGTAGTACCGATAGCCAGTATTAGAGTGTGTGTGAAGACCGTCCGCGTCCTTGGTATATCATACCACATCTTCTAATTGTTATAAAAACAATCCAAGAAAGCCCTTCTGAATCTGAGTGTGCACATTCTAAAGTTATGTTTTATTTTATCATACACGAGTAGCTTCAACCATCATAAAAGTTGTTAAATTTCTCTGACATTTGCAAACGATATAGAAGACACAGTGCTGTATATTTTTACCAAAACTACTATAATATTTGTGTTGATACCAAATATGAACTTTTCAACGTCTTTTCTACCTTCATCCCAAACATAATCTATAATAAACGAAGTATTGAAATTTTTCACAAGACTGAATTGAATAATATTAATTGTAATGTTTTTCAGTACAACTTTTTTTTATGCCGTACAGTCATATCCACTTTCCGGCATGTCCAAATGTTGTCATTTCCAGCTTCACAAAAATCATACTCTGGTCACAGTTATGCCTAGGCTTTTTTAACACAGCACAAGCATTTATTGTAATAAGAAGTATACTTCGCCTTAAATAATAAAAAGAATTATTTAAAAAAAAAGATAATTATATATTTTTTAAAGGGCACCTGAAGTGTACAGCTCAGATGAATATGGAATCAAGAGAAATAATCACACAATTAATACAAATTTAAGATGTTCAGGATCTGAGGAATACATTAGCGAATGTCAATTTGGAGTTGAAGGATATTCAAACTGTTCTAATGAGGAGGAGGTTGTAATTTCCTGCTGTAAGTAATTTTATGAGTTCAAGTAAGCAATTTTACTATTCAACAAATACAGCATTATGTCAAAACCGCAATGAATTGAATGTTTTGTTGAAAACAAAACCTTTTCATTAAGAATGCGACAAAGAAAAGCAAGTACATAATCCTGATCGTTGAAGGACCTTTTAAGCAGATGAAATCGCTTTGTTGGAGTCGTTTTGAACAAAATTACAATTACAAAGTCTTCAAACTATTTTTATTTTATTTCTTTGCAAAGCTACACAAATAAGATTGGTAAATGGAATGTACAAGAATGAAGGGAGACTAGAAGTGCAGAATAATGGAACCTGGGGAACTGTGTGTGCAGATAATTTTGACATATCGGAAGCCAGAGTGATTTGTTCGATGTTGGGTTTTGATAATCCGTGAGAACTATTCAACTTAATTTTTAGATAGTAATGCAAGTTTTATCATGCTGATGTTATAAGTCCTACAATGGACTGCTTTACTAAAATTAGTGTAAAAACATCATGATGATAAAATTATAATTGTGACTGATAACTTTGTCAGAACAATCCTAGTGCGTCACAATGACACAAACTAAATATATTTTAAAAGTTAAATGGCAGTATTCTCCAGACGCACGACCTAGAACAACTGTCATGCTCATGAGAATACAAGGAATTTTATATCGAATCTGGAATTGATATGAACATTCATTAAAAATTTAGTAATAGATTGTTGTACATGTTGTAACATGCTTTCTTTAGAATATACATTTAATCAAAGATCAGTTAATAATTATAACATTGAGAATCCAAAACATGTTTAACCCCGCCGCATTTTTGCGCCTGTCCCAAATCAGGAGCCTCTAGCCTTTGTTAGTCTTGTATTATTTTTAATTTTAGTTTCTTGTGTACAATTTGGAGTTTAGTATGGCGTTCATTATCACTGAACTAGTATATATATTTGTTTAGGGGCCAGCTGAAGGACGCCTCCGGGTGCGGGAATTTCTCGCTGCATTGAAGACCTGTTGGTGGCCTTCTGCTGTTGTCTGTTCTGTGGTCGGGTTGTTGTCTCTTTGACACATTCCCCATTTCCATTCTCAATTTTATATAAATTTGCATCTTTACCAAAAGCATGAACTTTTAAATATCGTGATATGTACCCTCGAAAAGCACTTTTATTTTTAAATTAGAAAGATCTCTACATGTTTAATCACAATCATTTAAACTTTTAAAGTTATAATACATACTTTTGGCTCATTGTTAGTCGTCATGAAACATTACAAAACGACATATCTATCGAAAGTTAACTTGACACTAAGTATACTTCCTAACAAAACAGTTTGCTTTACATTTCGATATTGTCTTAAAATTAACAAAGAATATGCCCCACTCCTGAAAGGATATATACTCTCTGCCCTGTAAAAGATGTTTGCATTTCACATATTCTATACGCTTCGTGCATGCATGTTGACATTTAATTTAAAAGTTATACCCTAAATTAAATCTTGGGATAAGAAAGTGCTCTCGTATCAATCCGTCTCCCTAAATTCTACATTTTTTTAAAGATTGGCATACATTATTGCATGTTGATAATTTGTTTGTTTTTCAGCTCACTCGCAAGACACCAATAAAGGCGACTGGCCTAATTTGATATCGATTTTGTCTTTTGGCTGAGGAACATAGAAAGACTGTTTGTCTATCTGTTCTTGTAAACGCTCTCGCATGTATAATTCTTGCCAAATTTGTATAAGATTAATATCAAAGCGCGAGCGCTTAAGCCTACATTTCTATAAGAAATTCATAAAATGTCTTAAGAAACAAAAATAATGGGGACGGATAAAATATAAGCAAAATATATATACAACTCGGTGGACTTTGGAACTCTTTCTTTTCAGTTTTTTTTATTTTCATTAGTCTGGATTTGCATGTCGGATGATACAAATGTATATGTATACCGGGATATGCTTACTCAGTCGATATAACCGGTATTCTGCATTTTATGTGAATGTGTTACTCTCACTTTATATACACATGGAAAAAGTCTCGCATCACCCTGATTTTTCACACAAAGCTAATTATTATGTATATATAATATTATTTATGGCTCCTAAATCATATGAATTATGCAATGCTGATATTGACAAGACAGCTGGAATAAATAAGAAAAAAAAGGTTGGACAAAGAACATTAACAAATGTAATCAAGTTCAATTTTTATCAAACAAGAGGAGAACTTGGGAACTAAAAATGTTAAATGAGTAACTATGAATATTTTCAAGTAGAAAAATTATTAGTGCTTTTCCTTTTTTTATGGAAACAATAAAAACAACAATGTCTTATACCGAGCGAAACCACCGTTCACAAATATCATCGATACAAACCGTCTTCTCATTCTAAGGTCCAAACGTTTAATGTGTTGTTGCAGTAGTCGTAACCATTCCTTATGCTATTTATAAAGATACTTATTCGATTGAGCAAATATAGGACATAATAAGTCTTCGTGGTACGTGTGATAGTACCACTATTTCAGAATTAGCCCAAGCTTTACAGCGGGAATTGCAACGACTACCACAACATAAAGGCAAATATGAGTCATGGAATAAGAAGATGGTAAGCATTGGTGTTTCCAATAAACGTTTGTTTCTTTCGGTATTGAACATTGTTATGTTTGTTGTAACCACGGACACATATTCTCATTCTCCAAACAAAGATATTTGTGATATTCAAGTTTTATTATTGTAAGCATCCAAATTTAAACATTGTTTTTTTTTGTTCCCTGCACATACTCTTGTTCTTTAAAAATAAAAGTCATTTAAATTTGCTATTTCTCTTTAACTTTTAAATTATTGTTTGCCTGTGGTCTTATAAATATTGGAATTGGATCATTTATAAACTTTCTGGGCAATAGATAATATCATTTGTTATAATACTTTGGTTTGCGAGAAAAAATCAGGGTGATACGATAGTCTTTTTGAGGTGTACACAACACCTTATAGTATGCATCCAAGAGAAATCCGTGATTCATTTACTAGCTGAATCGAAAATGTAATATTTATTATGACATTTTAAAAGTAAAAGTTACCAATGATTCGCATGCTTAAATTGAGCCAATATGCATGTTATACATTGTAGGTTTCCGGAAATATGTAACACGTCTTGCTTTGGAATAGGGAAATTGAAACCTGTAATATTAGATTTGAACTGTATAGGAAATGAGATTGATATTTCCCAGTGTGCGTTCAAAAGAGTGGTGAAAGTTTGCAGTAATATATTAGGAATATTTTGCAGTAAGGTTATCTGTTAATTTATCAAATTATATTGAAATAACGATAAAGTCGTACTACAAATAAATACAAGTGAAATATAGTGGTTTTACTTTTTAGAGGGTACCATTTTTCGTGGATTTAGAAAAAGATATGTTCTTTATCACAAGCGTGTTCCCAAAGCTTCTAACCTAAACATAGGCAAACATACATGTTCTATCCAGACATGTCGAATTAACGTCTCTTTCGAGTTTTTTTTTTTAAATTGTTTTCATTCACCCGAAACAGATTTTAGAACAACTATTTATTAATTGTCTTGGAGAAAAACGAGTTACAAGGAAACCCTACAATTAATAATACACCGATCTGTGAACAGTTGAAGGAAAGAAAATTTATTTTGTCCTTTTCAAAAATAAGGATTGAAGACATTTACATCTGGAAAGCTAGGGAGCAGTAATACAATACAGTAACTGTTATTACGATTTTGAAACATAATATTCAATTAGACAATATGTTTCATTAAAGCCTTACTACCGTGTTACCGTCGTATATCATCCTGACCCCTCGGTCACTAGCATGGTTTGATTTTGTCTGGCTAGGCAAGCTTACAGAAAATCTTTGAACGATTAGTGATATTTATAGTCTGCCATTGATCGTCTTATGTACGTGACTATGTGGTAACACAGTTACAATACCGTTAATAAGGCTTGTAGTCATAATCAGCTTCCCGACATAAATTTACTCTAACATTCGGTTAAAGCTTGCCTTGTATATGCGGTAAAAATGTTACTCTTTGAAATGATCTGTTGTCGTCAAAACTTCAAAAATGGAAATAAACCCCAAATAATTAAAAGTTCAGACAAATTTTCCATTTCCCCCTTTATTTACAAACGTCTTCAGCCACATATGAGCAAGATTCATAAATAAAAATTTATTGAAGCTCAATTATGAATAGATTACTGCTGTAGTATATTTTAACATATCAACGAGGTCATATATTGTAATGGGATGATATAATGTGCCCTTTTATTATCATCTTATTCTATGCTTATTAGAAAGGAGTTTGCTGACATAACAGTCAGGATTCTACTTCGTCAAAATTATCTCCCCATTACGCCAGCTTATTTTTACAATCGTAAAAATAGAAGCTATTGTAGCGATTACGCGCTTATAATTAAGCTCTTGAAAACCGATATATTTATCCACATAGCACTATTGCGATCCTTATATGCCTGTTGTATTTTAAAAGACAAATGTATCTAGTAGCTATTGATCATCATTTAATGTACTTTTCTGTTTTTAGTCAACTTAAAACTATTGTCTGATCAGTTGTCAGGGGGAATTTTCGAAAGTTAAAAAAACATTTTAAAAAATTCTTATTAAATATTTCGTGGAAGGGCAGACTAAAAATTTTAAGTGGTCAACGACTAATAACCCTAGACAAAAGACACAAGAAATGAAGTTTTTTTGAAGTTATGCATTTTTAAGATCCAGTTGTAAAATCTGTCGTCAAGTGCTTATAGTAAAACATTGTTATTCGAACACACCTACTTTGTTGTTATGACTCATTAGAAAGGTATTACGCTTGACCCATGTATATTATTTTTTATAACTGTGAATTTTATTAAATCAACATGAAGCCACAATAGATAAAAATAATAGAATCTGAAGCGAGATGATGTATCAAATATTTTTGCTTTATACATTTTTAAGACAGAAAGTCAACTCAAACACGCCCGAACACAAACAGATGTACTCGACTTTCTCTTTTCGGTGAAATAATTACCCATCTTTAGAAATAATTTCCAAAAAAACTATCGCCGGTATGGAACTTAATGCTTTGAAAAGATAAATCTGTTATCTTTTTGTGGATATGTTTTCGGCAGAATTTATGCTTATGCACAAAAAAGATCCACATGTATTTGCACCTATCACAATCAACTGTTTTATGAAAATGTGTCTATAATTTAAAAGTTTACAAATATCTCGAAGCTCCATACTATAATTTAAGTAAAAACACGTATTTAAATTGCATAAAATCCTTAATTATGCAACTCAATTAAACTTTTAAAGCCCTTAGAAACAGATGTGAACATTTCAAATATACCTATTTGGATTTGTTTACCTTCTCTAACAAAGAGTTCCATTTCTTTTGTTTAATTTCAACTGGGCATCCGCCTGATGACGAAACATATATTTATACTTTGATATATGAATCAATTCATATTTGTGCTTATAAAACCAGTGTCTGATCTGCTGCGCAAATCTTATTCCATATATATATATATATATCAATTGCAAATGATACAAAAATAAGATGTTAACCTTTGCATTCATCATTGATAAAAAAGAAAATATGAATAATTATATATATTGTATCGAACACAAAAATAGTACAATGTAGTAGTTCAAACACATTAGCTTTATATCAACATTGAACAACCCGAATTACGAATCGACAATTTTCGCATATTACAAGGTCGACTTTAGTTATGTAAGCAGTCATTCCTTTGAAGTATACTTGTTTGTTAAACCAGGGACTAACGTTCGACTCCTTGATGGTAGCAATCCTTCAGAAGGACGACTGGAAGTAAAACACAATAATGAATGGGGCACAGTCTGCAGTACCAACTTCGATGCATCGGATGGCCGTGTTGTTTGTCGCATGTTTGGTTATGATACAGAGTAAGTTTTTAATAAAGCTAAATACTTTTAATAATTGAATAAACAATATTATGTGAACTATATTTATTTCATGTCCAATGTGATGATACGTATATGTAAAAACACTTCAGTGAATCCGGATATCAGAATACACCATAATGCTTTTGTTTCTGTTTAATAAAGTCTTAGCGTTTCATCAAATGGGCGAGGATTTAGAACTTTCATATTGTTAATACATCTGTCTTTTGTATAATCTCTATGTAAAACTCTACATATGTTGTAGTTAGTTGTGTCGTACAGTTGGTTTGTATATGATATAGTACACATCAAGTATGTTAACTATTAAATTAATCTGACGTCAGTGGAGATATTTGAATACATTTATTTATTCATTTAAAGATTTCTATCCGACATCCTTCCTGTTTTCATTCCGTCCGTCCGTTTGTCTGTCAATTCAACATAGAGTACATGCGTTTTTGTCATACTTTTCTCATGATTTGAAAGCTGGGACTTTTTAAAGTATTCTAGATGTTATTAAATGTATTTGAGATGTACATGTTTCATGCTTTTGCATTTAAAGTTTTTCACTATGACAGGATTTTTTTATGCTAGAACATTTTTATATTGAAGTGCATGCACATATATTCAATATTTTGATATAGTCAAGATTTTTAATTATATATAAATTTCATAAGATACAAAATACATGGCTTTTCCGGCTTATTCGTCCTACACTTGTCAAGCTATGAAATTTGTTTTATTGTGCAGACTGGAAACGATAATTCAGGACTAAAAAACGTGTCCTTCCCCTCAAACGTATTTATTTCCTGAAACATTTCAATATGACGTCATTGTTCAACTGAACATATTTACGTTGTTGTGGAGCACCGAAATGTATGTTTTTGGGGAATGCCTGATGATATTTATATTCTAATAACTCACATATGTATCAACCTTTCTAAAAGTTATTCGGTACACACTATCATATGGTACACATGGTGGGAATGTCTTTTTCCCGTAAGTCGTCGAATTATCATTTTCGACTACCGTTAAATCCAAATTGAATTTTCGTCGAAATATCCTTACAATGATTCGTATGAGGTCTCAAAGAATAAAATGTTACCGTTATTGTTGAAAAATATATACCTTGATTCATGAATATCTGTCGCATGCCTTATCTTCGTTTAAGGAAAAGCAAACAGAATATATTCATTGTCCAAACTGTTTTGATAACCTTCAGATATCTTCAAGGTCTGCAAACACGGATATTATAACGTAATATAAGAAGGGGCGTCGAAATACCATACAAAAACATGATTTGTCATTAGATTGGTATTTACTAAATGGGTATTCTTATTCCAATAAAAGTTATTTGAGTTTTTTTCAAATATATATGAAAGTCATAGAAAAATAGGGTAGTTGATATTTAAATGTGCTTGCTCAATGTTTATTTGAAAATATTTCATGTATATTCATGACGAAAACACGTTAATAACTTTTACAACTTGTAGGTGTTACCATTTGGGCCATAATTTCTTCATTTGTTAAGCAGTTTCTTTGACTAACATTAAGATCTTCACTGCGTCTGGGTTTCGTGTTAAACATACAATATCATGTATGTTTATTTATATCCTTAATGTGACCCCTCTGATCATATCCAATTTCAGAAGGTATCTATTTTTCTGCACCAGATGCAATTAATGTCTTTTTGGTGATGCTCGAGGCCAACATATTCAAAATCTTTGATCAAAGAAAAGCATCGGTCATGTTTGGACGATATGTGATTTTACATTTTAGGGACACGTTTGAGCAAACTGGACACTTTTGCAAGGACGGACACGTTTGAGAATGTACCATATTTACTAAGAATGTTCACATAATAAAAACTAAGATTGTTGTTAAAACTTCCCAACAATACGATAAGAGCGCATTTTTTTTTCTGAAATTATCCATGCGGTGTACATGATTAATACGACTAACTTCTTCAGTTATTTGAAATAAGTATATTATGCTTTATAAATTTGATAGAATGCATAATGTTTGTTAATGTAAGATTTGCATATCGTCTTTAATTTTCCACACATGACAAGTCCTATTATGTCTCAGTAATTTACTTTGTTATAACATAACTTTCGTGTAACATGTGTAATGCCGATCGTTTGTACATATAGTACAGTGCAGTGCATATTATCGGGATGTTTATTTTCTTTAATTGTTTACCGGTGTAGTCAAGAATGTGGGAAACTTAGTTTGCCCGGCTAACTTCTACAGTCGAACCAGAACATTTGAATTTACAAACAGTCTGTATATACACACTGTTTTGTAAGTATATAAAAGTGGGCATAAGGTTAGGCTTTTGATTATTTTCAACCTTTATATAAATGAAAGGAGGTTGCATTGAGTAATTTTTATGGCATCGTGATGAGAGTTCGACAAACCCAGTAGTTCGTATAACAAACTTTAAAGGGCCTAGACATCAAAATATGGAACGAACATTACTATGTCTGTCTTCGAGAGTTGAGACTAGTAATAAGCGACAAAATTATGTAAAATCGCCCCTATTCATGTCATACAAACTGTAATTGACATTGAGTTGTTTAAAAATAATTAAAACTAACACTCGTCTTGTCTAATACGGGATGATGTTTTTCTAGAGAAAAAAAACTATGGATGTATCGAGACTTAAAATGTAATTTGAAATGGATGATGGTTTTAAATTTTTATTTGTTTTGCATTATTCAACAAGAAACTGTTAAAAGTTCCAAATGGTTGTATACTCTCAGAAATCTGTTTTATTAAATTTTTGAGTGATGCAGGACCCATTCAGATTTACATCGCAAAGAGGTTTTACTGTGAATTTGACAACGAGACAAGGCAAGAAGTCAAACTTAAAGCAATACTTAAAGACAAATCTAATTAAATGAAAACAAATAAAACTAAAATAAGTTATGTACTTTCTTAGCAAAGAGAACGTTTAAGAGAACAATTATCATGATACCAAAATTTGCAGCGTTTTCTTTATTTCTAGGAAATCCTTTTTCAGCAACAGAATGTTAAAGCCATGTTAATGATCAAATGTTACATATGTAAACAAACTTGTTTTGATGTGTTATATTGCCCAAAATAAAATAAACATTTGAAGGTTTTATATATAACTATATTTGAATTAAATGTGTATCCATTGTATTCATAGAAATCCGTCTATATATATTGGGGATCATTTTCAACTGAACGAAAGTAGGACGATATGGATGAACAATCTAGGTTGCTGGGGAACTGAAGACGATCTTGGACAGTGTAACTTTTCTCCCTGGGGACTTAATAATTGTTCTCATCAACAGGATGTTGGTATAGCTTGTGGTTAGTTTTATATTTTTGATATTTTCCAGCATACACAATAAAGTAAAGTTACATGTAATAAACATTTTATGTGGTTGAACTGGGAATGGACTAGTTGATGAACCATTCTATTTAAGCTTATTAGAAATTGTATATAGTGTAAAGTATATTACTCAATAGAATTTCAATTTTTAAACTTACGGTGGATAAAATGTTCGACTTCATTCCTACATTGCTAGTGACGTTTTAAAACAACACCTGGATCAAAGCAGGGAGATCATAAGTTAGATACATGATTTTTGCAGGAAAGAGTGTTACATTTCAGCATGTTTTGACTGAATGCGGACATTCTTTTGTATTACTTCAATACATTTCGTTTAACTAACACTTGTACAATTCGTCTTTTGTATTACTGATTTACTGAGTAAATAAAACTGAATTACATACTACGTTTATTATATGATCCAGATAACACGGGGACACTAAATATAAACAAAGTAGTAACCTTTTATGTACGTCATCTAACTTGGGAACCATATTATTACTTGTCTGTATTTATATCCCTGTGTTCTTGTTCAAGTAGAAATAAGAATTGATTTCAGATCTTTTAAAATTATTTACAACTTGTCTAGAATCAGAGAATTTAACATTATGTTGACGCATTCGCGTGAATGTTGTTGAAGACCATACGCTGACCTGATATTTAAGTTTTTATTCAGTTGTTGGATTGATATCTTATTGACGTGTATTATACATCTCATTTGATAATAATGCAGTACACGATTTTTTTATTTTATGAATTAATTCCTTTAAGTACATTAAAGGACAGAAAACGAAGGCAAATAACATAATTTGTCTCTTAAACTTTATTTTGTATCTGTATCCCTATAATTTGTATATTATCAGTCAAAATGTAAAGTGTGCATGCACTTGACATTCGTTTGTATTAATAGCTCAAAATAGATGATAATAATCGTTGCATGTCTTATATATTGTTTATATATTCATTGTTTCAGGTATCAGTGTACGATTAATTGGAGGAGCTTCCTATAACGAAGGAAGAGTAGAAGTTTACCATGCAAACGAATGGGGAACTATTTGTGAAAAGAATTTCTCAAAGAATGAAGGAATGGTTGTATGTCGTATGCTGGGCTTAAATACTGAGTAAAACATTTTTTTTAACTTTAAGCTATAGATTTTAATAAATACGTCTAGCTGTACATTGTAGGTTAATTGTGAGTAAACGTTTCTTTTGTTCAGTCTCTACGATGAATGCAAACTACAACAATCTCATTGTCGGTTTTGAGTAATGATAGTGTTTGTAAATTTGAGTTTGTTTGAATAAATGTGAATGTTTAAAATCCGTGATACAATAAAAACGCACCAATATTGTCGTAGGGATGTTCCGAATATTTGACAATATTAAAAGTAATGAAAAAAAACTGGTAAGGGAGATTGACTTTTAACAATATAAACAAACCATGTTGTACGAAATTGTAATGCTTTTTGATATTGATGATATTTAATAGCTACTGATAGATAGCTAAAAAATGACTCAATAATTAAGATGTTTTAAGTAACTTAATACTGACTTACCTTTTAGGATATGAATAATTATCAAAAAACTAAAATGTTCACTTACAGATAGAGCAATATTACAAAGAGCGTCGATATATATAATATTTATACGTATTAACTTTTGGGTTCATTTCTTACACGTAAACGTTCAACTTGGATGTAACAATGTAGAAGCAATTTACTGAATGTCTGGTCTAAATTGATAACAATATCTAAAAATGCGGTTTATTTTCGTAAGTTAGATACAGGCTTATGCTTTCATGGCGTTAAGTAATATTTTGCGATTGGTGACAATTGTATAATACAAATTTACACATCAATTGTTCACAATGCTTAAAGACAGACTACAAAAACACCAATATCAAAATTTCTGTTTTAATATAGATGTTTTCAAATGGCATAACGGTAGATTGTATCGCATAACCCGACAGTACATATTCAAATTTTCAATCAATCAATTTGGTCAAAATGACCTCAAATAACGTATAAATGTTTTGAGATTTATATATGATAAACTATAATAATAATAATTGACAAAAGTAAATAGAAAGTCAAATCACAAAAATACTGAACTCCGAGAAAAAATCAAAACGTAAAGTCCCTAATCAAATGGCAAAATCAAAAGCACAAACACATCAAACGAATGAACAACAACTGTCATATTCCTGACTTTGTACAGGCATTTTCGTATGTAGAAAATGGTGGATTTAACCTGGTTTTAAAGCGCTAAACCTCTCACTTGTATGACAGTTGCATCAAATTTAAATTTAGATATTATATTTAGATAGATTTAACAAAAATTTAAATTTAATTAGAATTTAAACCAAATGGAAACCGAAAACAAATCCACCAACTCGATTCAGATCCATTGATTGATTGCTGAATACTTTATGCAGCATGAACATAAAAAGGCAATGATGCAGCGAAAATTAGAACATTTCCGTTTAGCTGTGATTGTGTTTATTTAAAAATATTTGTCACGTTTATATAACATCAATTTCTCATAACACCAGTATAGGAATTCGAATACGAATAAAACTTGAAAACAAATGTTTAGCTTATAAATCTAGATATTAAATAATTCAAATAATCAACGCTGTTTCTATTCACGACAGCTTTTGATGGAATAGTCTGTCATTATTATACATATAAAGAAATTGACTGGAATCTGAAAAGATAGCTACAATTTTGGGTAGATTCTAAATATTGCTTAATCAATCACATTCAGCAGTTGATAATATCAGATTTTAAGAGTATTTTTTTCAAGCCCCAAAATATAGAATAGAAAATGATAACGTTTTCCATGATTTAACAAGGTACAATATTCTGAATTTTGTTTTTTGCATTTATGAAACATTTAAAACTTTTTCATTTATCTTGGCTTTCCTTAACATAATTATTAATTGCATGGAGCTATTTCACATAATATGTGAATATACAGCCCTTGGATGGAGTAAATTTCCTAAACAAAACGTGTATGGTGTAATGGTGTATGGCATAGGGTGCAATGGTAGAAAGTGTATGGTGCTATGGTGTATGGTGTAAGGTTGTAAGGGTGAAACGTGCGATCGGGAATGGTGTGAATGAATGGTGAACGACATTTAAAACTATGCAATATATTGATAAGAACTGATTCTTAATTTTATACATTAATTTACAATATTGTAATCAAAATTCGTTTTTTAAAATAAAAAAAATAGTTGTGTAGTCACACGCTTTCATTGAAAGTAAATTGCTTTAAGGTGTAATGTGTAAGGTGTATGGTGCAAAGGTGTAAGCGTATGGTGTAATGGCACAGAGTGTATGGTGTAATGGTGTATGGTGTAATGGTGTATGGTGAATGGTGTAATGGTGTATGGTGTTAGTGGGAAGTTTACACCATCCAAGGACTGTATGCATATTCGTATTACAAATTTGGTACAAGTTTAAAATATATTTTCAATGAAATTTTCAAATAAACTACTAATTTGTTTAAAATTAATTTATAACAGTAAGAAGATTTACTAAATTGTATTAAAAATATGGGGATTTATTATGACAGTATGATTCCACACTATGACTTAAATAAAAAAGGGGCATCTTGTATCCAGCTTTTTGTTTTAATTGTTTTTCTTTGAAGATATTTTTATTGGTGAACACATCTATTAATATAGGTTATTCTTAATTTTACTGTTCTTGTTGAATCGATGTGGCGCATATTTTTGTGATAAATTAAAATTCGCTAACTTTTGGTTTGAAATGGTTTTTTTCTGTATTTAGTCTGATTTCAGCATTGTAATAGCTCGTATATTCCTGCTTTGCTTTTTGGTAGTATGAAATATCTTTGCAGCGTAATTACTTTTACTAATAACAGTGTAGAGTTTTTTTTCTGTACATGTTGATTTTGAAATGTGCCTGTCTAAATTCAAGTTTCTCGTCCCGCAATTGTCGTTTATAACACAGCTATCTTAATTGATTTCGCTATTGTGAGTAATAATGACGGACATTTGTATTGGTTTTTTTTTTTAATATTTTCAAAACTGATATATAGATATATAGCTTGATATATTGGGAAGACACCTATCTTCTTTTTAAGTCGGTCAGTTGTCCATTACATGAATTTTTGTCTTTGTTGTAGTTGGGGTTGTTTGTTGACGTATAACCACATCTTCAGTCATTCATACTAATGTTATGAAGTAAAATATTATTGCTGCATCAGATTATAAATACTATGTAGAAGTAAAGCATTGACATTTCTTTACATATACAAAAAGGAGAAATAATTATAAGCAATATAAAGACTTTCTTTTTCATAAATAAATTCAACTTGATTGAAAAGAAAAACTGTTAATCTTTTCGAAATTCCACGAATATACTGTGTGCAAAATCACGCAAAAATGAAATTAAAATAAATCAATAGTCGTCGCTTCCACAGTTTCAAATATCATCGAAAATAAGGACATATTACATAAACAAGTTTTAAATTTTATTAAGGTATTTTGTTTCATCTTATTAGAAATGTAACAGTTGTTTCATCCTCAACACATGGCAATGGAAATCAGAGTATCGAGATCGAAGATTTAAAATGTTTGGGAACAGAATCACATATTGCTGCATGCACATTTCGTGGTTGGGGCCATGTGGAATGTATCAGCGGGGGCGCAGTCAGTGTTATCTGTGGTAATTAAATAAAGGAGTTTACTTTTCATGCGTAAATGACATTACAGCTGAAATCAGCATGATCAGTTATTCATTCAAGTTTTCATTTTAGACTTTCGTGTATCTAAATTGAAAGTTGCTGTTAAAACATGAAATCATTATAATAACGTTTTGAATACGTTAATTCGTGTTTCTCGATCAGACATAGACTTAAGATGCTGGTTTTAATGAGAATTAAATCAATTTCAAGTCCTGTAAAAACAGTGCATACAAGTATACCTCGCAGAAACGTTTCAATTATAGTTTGCACAAAAACCAAAGAGTTTTTAATGTTTAAGTGTTTTATCCAAATAGAAGTCTTTTTCTATTGGGAAAAATTGTGTGGTACTTTTCTCTCCGTTATATAATAAAAATATAATTTTCAGGAGGAACAAGGATGCGACTTGCAGGCAGTATCCGTCCATCTGAAGGACGCCTTGAAATATTTCATAACAATGTTTGGGGTACAGTTTGTAGCGACAACTTTGACACACTGGATGCTGCAACTGTTTGTAAAATAATGGGATATGAGACTAGGTATATTACTTTTTATTTCATAATTGATCAAATTCAACTGATTCACCATGTCGAAACCACTAGAATTTTGACGTAAGAATATATTTGCATAGTTATTTCCCAAATTACAAAATGCAAACATGCCCTCGGTAAAATGACCAATCGACACATTTAACTATAATGCTTTGAGGGCTATTATACATTTACTTTCACTTAACAACACTTGAATTTGAACTTGGTTGAAAAAAAGGGCCGTTGTGAGTTCCATCATGGAATTTGATGTTTGAATTGTTTGTTCGTTGAATGTTATACATGTTATTTATTCAGCACAATCTTCAATTTGTATGCTCAGATTTGATTACTGCGTCGTACACAGTTATACCAGCCATTACCTTTGCAAGTAATTGCATGACGTAGCATCCTAAACAGGACTGGAAGCTTTAAATTCTTGCACAATTCTAAAGTATAATATGTAGATCCAAATGTCCTAAATTCAAAAGAAGAAATGAAAAAGTTCAAACAAATGAAAATATCAGAAATAATTGATATAAAACAAAAACAACTAAAATACGTAGAACAGTTGGAAAACCAACAAATATTGTATTGCAGCACTTGTTCTGCAGACTGGATACTCATTTCAATATAAACAAACATTTTGAATAACAATCTTCAAGGTATCCGTACGCCATTGGACAAGCTTTCTTTGGTGAAGGTACAGGAAAAGTATGGTTGGATGAGATAAACTGTAACGGGACAGAGGATGACATATATAAATGTGGATCGAATGGTTGGGGTCGAACAGATTGTGGACATTCAAAAGATGTATCAATTCTTTGTGGTAATAATTGCTCAGTTTTTACCGTTTTATCGTTTATATTTTATTGTAAAAACAATATATAAATGTATTGCACAACGTCCCTACATATATTTGACAAAGTAGTGCTTTAAGGGCATACGATACAGTAACAGGGGAGGTAATGACCTTTCTAACGTAAACTTTTATATTTCGCGACGCCAAACTATGACATGTCGGCAAAAACACTTTTCGATTGAATTTATTCAGTAGCTTGAAAACGAGTACATTGACCCCTCTTTTTTGAAATAACGTTTGGCTTAATGATGTATGAAGATTATTTGTACCATTTTTCATGAAAAAATTGCCAATCGAAATGTTTTAAATTAAATTTATATACAGCAAAAATGCCGTATGTGTTTTCTAAAATTATTAAAATGTAATAAAAAAGTATATTTTCCAAAGAATTATTTCACAAGTTCTGAGCATATTTATGCAAAGAAGATCTTCCAAATGGTTTTACAAAATTCCGTTTGTGTTTACCTTCTGAATGCAATTTGCCATTACAGTTAAGTAACACTTTGAGTGCAATTCAACGTTACAGTTTTAAACCAGTTAAAGTGCAATTAGCATTTATGGTTTTAAGCCAGTTTGAGTGCAAATCATTGTCGATAAACCTAAATCTGTACATTAAAACACTACTGTGGATTCATTATTATTCGTTGGATACCGATTTTCGTGGATTTCGTGGGTACAGGTGAACCACGAATTTAGATGTTCAACGAATTGTAAATTTTCAATAGGCTTGCATACAGACTTGGGCAAAACCACGAAATCAAATATCCACGAAAATACAGGCATTCCTCAATCCATGAAAATTGGTACCCACGAAAATATATGTGCCGGGTTATATTTTCGGTTCAAACATTCATTGTTTAGTTCAGATACAATACAGAATAAACATTTCGACAACTGCGGGACTAATCAAGATTAAATGAATAACTATAGAGTATGTTAAGCTTGGTCTACATTGAACATCGCTTTTACAGTCAAATATTTAGTTTACCTTGGGAGGCGAAGTGGTGTTAGGTAGCCAGATTTTACGATTTTTTTTATAAAGTAAGTTAAGAATACAATAACTATAAAATAAAAGCTATTGTCATGCAAAACAATTAAAACAAATATTTTATTTTATTATTTTGGTGTCAAAAATTCATAAATCGGAATTTCTGTGAAACGGTTTCTTCTCTTTCATTTCAACAAAACACTTTAAAATGATAAAATGCTTCCAGCATCAAACTTTGAAAAAGGCATTCTAGAACTTGTGTAGGCTTCAGACTTCTTGTGTACGCTTCAGACGTTTTTGATTGTTTATGTTTCTGAAAACTTAATGGAGTTTCCTGAATACTGTCACATTAAAGGAGAATAACCCTGAGATGCGATGTAACAGAAAGAGATTGATTTGTCCTTTCAATTCTATAATTGGAACGCCAGTGATAAGTTTTGTGTCGATGCAACGCGCCTCAGGCATAACTAATCTTTGATGGAGTTTGATAAGCAATTTACATGTTAAGATGACATAATTACATAGTGCATTCTTGACTAACCCGTTAGAGCAAAATAAAGGCTGTTGAGGAGGTAGAAAAACATGCAAAAAAACACATCGACACAAAATCACAGATATTTCAGTTATTCTTTCGTCGTATTCGAAAAATTGAATGATGCAAAACACTACGATGACTTCAACCATGCAACCATGTATATATCTACGTAATCCTTGATATTCGGGGAAAAAATGAATGTATGGAATATAAAGAATACTGATCATACGGATATTTCTTATACTGCATATGTATTTTAATCTATGTCTAATGCGCTCTTCATTTTATGTATGTCAGACACAATGGTTCGATTAGCTGGAGGATCTAAATCCGCAAATGGTAGAATTGAAATACTTCATAATGGACTATGGGGTACCATATGTGATGCAAATTTTGACCAGGCCACAGCGACAGTCATTTGTACTATGCTAGGTTACAATAACTCGTAAGCTTGAAATTGAAGTAAACAATTCAGTTTACAGCTTATAATTTGTATCTCATACAGAGTATTATGCTACGTATATGATACCACTTGCGGAACACGCTCTGAAGTTGAATTTCTTCTAATTTCAAGTTTCTTGAAATATTCTTCAGATTTTGAATTGTTTTACATTAGCCGTTTCGGGGCTTTTTATAGCTAACTATGCGGTATGGGTTTTAATCATTGTTGAAGGCCGTACGGGGACCTATAATTGTTAATTTCTGTGTTATTTGGTCTCTTGTGGAGAGTTATCTCATTGGCAATCATACAAAATCTTCTTATTTTTATATTTCATTATCATATGTATATATATTGATATATATGCAATAAGTCTTTGTAATTTGTAGGTTAAGTTGTAGATATTTAAATGGATGCATTATCGTAGCATGTACGCAAATATCTATATTCGGTAGTAAACATATTTAAAATACTAAAAATAAAATCTGCATTCACACAAGTAGAAATATGGAAAAAAAAAGTTCGAAATGCACTAAAATACAATTTATTAATTATATTTTTCTCCAGTTCTCCTTTTATATATAAGTATATTATGGTCGGGTTGTTGTCTCTTTGACACATTCCCCATTTCCATTCTCAATTTTATATAATTATGTATATAACTTTTTGGAGGTTAGCATTTTTGTTATAGCGATGCAGTCATGTATCCACATGCTCAATATGGACCAGGAACAGGGAAAATATTTTTCACCAACCTCCATTGTGCTGGAACAGAATTAGACCTAGAAAACTGCAAATATTCTACCTGGGATAACTCACAATGCACCCATAACAATGATATGTCAATAGATTGTGGTATAAATTTAATTTCAATTATAAACGTTTACAATGTTTAATAAAAAAAACATCCCTAAGATTTTGTTATTAACACTATAATGATAATTATATAATACTAATACTACAACTATTCATATTACTGCTTCTACTGCTATACATGTACTACTACTTGATAAATACAATAACTGTTAGGCAACCCATCATACAGGAAAACAATAGGGTCAATTTCAAAATGTTGACGCTTACAAATTTATCCATGCTCAATATCTGTATCACAGTGCGATAAATATATGACTGAATTGTCTAAATGAGAGTTTCAGTATGTTTTTAACCAAATTGTTCTATTTTATCGGAGGTGGGGAGGTGTTACTTCGTTAACGCACACACACATTATTTTTTTCAGAATTCAATAAAGTTATTTAATTTAAAACCTACAATCATACGTTTTTGTTCCTTTAATCTGATATTTTTTTTACTTCCTTATTTTGAACGAACAGGAAAAAATAATAACCTTTCTTCTGAGGTTCAATGGTATCCCTGATGTCTGTTTAACTAGTATATAGATGATGTGTTATTGTTATTCACGCCAGTTTAGTATAACTGTTTGTCTGAATGCATTAAACCTTTCAGAATGGAAAAAAAGTTTTTCATTTAGATGATTTGCAATTATATTGAAGCCTTTGGTCTACCGTAGATTACAATCGAACTTGTTATATAAAATTTTCAGTCATATTTTATAACTTCAATAATTTGTATATATATACTTATTGTTGATTTAAGGCAATGTAAGTTCATGTTTCGCTTGAATCATATTTTAATTTTACGTTGATGGCATCACGTAATATAAAAAATAAAATAAAATAGAATACCGTAAAAATCGTGTATACATAATTTTTTTTTGTACAATTTTCAAAACTCTTGTATGTTAGATATAGTATACTCATAACATTGAGTTCAGTATACATACAGGTTCTCGGGTAGTACATGTAAGTACCTTTTGCTGTTCAATTTGTAGTTTCCCTGTACCATTTCGGTTACTAAGAAGTTACGCGATAATCGTATAAAAATGCATGCAAAAATAACCGAAAAGTTGATCACATTTCAATATAACCCGATATACCTTTATTTAACTTTCATGTAGCTTAAAGAGTGTACGTTTATCTCAGAACGTATATGATGATGATGATGATGACGATGACGATGATGACGATGATGACGACGACGACGACGAAGACGACGACGATGATGATGATGATGTTGATGATGATGATGATGATGATGATGATGATGATGATGATGATGATGATGATTTTATTTCAATTAGCTAACTTTCAATCAGATATTCACAATCAGTTTATATTCGTTTTAGCTACTCCTGTACGACTGCTTGGTGGACGAGGTCCATTTGAAGGAACTGTAGAATTGTATCATTTAGGGAAATGGGGGGAAGTTTGCGATACCAACTTTGACGTTAAAGATGCTGAAGTTATTTGCAGAATGCTAGGTTATACAGCCGGGTACGTTTAAATAACGCAATATAACGTGGTTTTAAAGATAGAGAAACATCAATTGTCTTCATTCTATTTGTTACAAGAAAACAGTAAAATCACAAAAATACTGAACTTCGAAGAAAATTCAAAACGGAAAGTCCCTAATCAAATGGCAAGTTCAAAATCTCCAACTCTTCAAACGAATGGACAACAACTGTCATATTCCTGACTTGGTACAGGTATTTTCTTATGTCGAAAATTGTGAATTAAACCTGGTTTGGATTAAACCTGGATAAACCTGGAATGCCATTCTGCAATTAATGTAAATTGAAAAACCATGACAGTCATTTAAGATTTTAACGCGTTATCTCCGGGAAATAAGCATTTGGCAGGGTCTGGGTTAATCAATTTTTGCGAAAAGAATATACTCTAACATTATTGATCATTTTTACAACAAATTAAACATTTAGAATTAAAAAACGCATCTCAAAACTCAGAAACCAAAAATAGTTTTTAATCTTGAATTATTTTACCTGATTATTCCTTATCTTATTGCAGAATTGATTAGGATTAATATGTTGCTAGAATTACCTTTTTTCGGAATTGTCCATAGATCCGTATTCAAGATTGAGCACTTAATTATTCATTCAGATTTTGTTTACGCTGCTAAATTTATTTCAATTAAGTCGATCGAATACATGAAGGTGTGGTGAAACTAAGTAGTTTCGATACTTTATATAACAGTAGGAATTGAGTATACGCCAAGTTATCATCAACCGAATGACAGAACGGCTAGTATTGATTTAGGAAATTATAACCAATGCCAATTAACATAAATTAACTGATAACATGTAACAAGCCAATCTAGATTTGTTGAATATTTCGGTTTTGTGTTGAAATTATTTCCCCACAAGTGAAATTTGTTATCAGAAAATAACCCTTAAATTGTTATTTGAACTCAGTTACAGTACACATGGTGCTGTTACCAGCTAACTTTTTGAAACGATCTGAAAATATGTAGTTAAATAAAGGCAACAGTAGTATACCGCTGTTCGAAATTCATAAATCGATTGAGAAAAAACAAATCCGGGTTACAAACTAAAACTGAGGGAAACACATCAAATATAAGAGGAGAACTACGACACAACAGAAACACAACATTAAAATGTAACACACACAGAAACGAACTGACTTAGTACAGGACATTTTAAGAAAAAAATGGCGGGTTGAACCTGGTTTTGTGGCTAGCCAAACCTCCCGCTTTTAAAATATAAAAATAACATTAAAATGACAACATTACATGACAGGACTACAATACAAATAAATGGGAGAACATACGGGACAGAGAAACATACGAATAATCGCTAACAAAAGGTACCAGGTGCACGCGTTTCGTCCACAAAAAAACTAACCAGTGACGCTCAGATAAAAAAAGTTCGAAAGCCAAAACAAGTACAAAGTTGAAGAGCATTGAGGACCAAAAGTTCCAAAAAGTTGTGCCAAATACGGCTAAGGTTTTCTGTCTGGGATAAGAACATCCTTATTATTTAGAATAATTCATACTTTTGTATAAGATAGCAAAAAAGTATGTAGTTTTACAACCAATTTTTTTTTCTATGACACCGGAATTACAAAAAAAAATAATGTGAAATTGACTTAACTTATGTTTCCAGCAACAAAAAATGAACCACGAATAAAGTAAATATACGTTTGATGACAGAAATGTTTCTTTAAATGTCCCTTTTTACGAGTAAATTGCAGAAAAAACCGATTTTTACTTACGTTGCAAATTTTTGAAATTTTACGGGAAGCGGTATCATTGATGTCGATTTTGCTATAATACAAGAAGGACTGTAACAAATCAAATCTTCTTGCCAAGTTTTATAATGTAAAGTTAAAAAATATAATATAAAGACCCATAAGTCCGATCTATCGCACACTAAAATGAAAAGTTTCTGTGTGGAAATGGGGTAATTAAGTGTTATGATTTTTGGTATTTAAAATTTCTATTATTATTTCAAAGCTACAAAAATGTACTATACTCAATCCAAACATAAAATACAATACTTTTATCGTGCTCTACAGTTAATGCGTTGCATTTAATGATAGCCTATAGCAAAAATAAATTGGTACAAATATCGTGCGAAACTACATTCTGGATCACCATATGTCAACCATAAATAAGAAAATGAAGCATACTTGTTTGGAAATTGACAATGTTTACTTCTTTTTGAGAAACATTTATTGCTGTGTGTTTGTTTATTCCACATTGGTAACAGGTATAGGGGGAGGGTTGAGATCTCACAAAACTTGTTTAACCCCGCTGCATGTTTGCGCCTATCTCAAGTCAGGAGCCTCTGGCCTTTGTTAGTCTTGTATGTTTTTTTTTTTAAATTTGGTTCATTTATATGATTCGGAGCCTATTTGACGTTCATTTTCGCTGAACTAGCATACATGATTGTGTAGGTGCCAGCTGAAGCCCGAATCCGGATGCGGGTATTTCTCACTTTGTTGAAGACTCATTGGTGGCCTTGGGCTGGTTTCTGCTCTTTTGTCGGGTTGTTCTCTCTTTGATGCATTCTCAATTTTATGGTAAACTGTATACAAAATGTTAACTGAATTAATAAGAAATATACTCATATTTATTTTAAAAATTTAATTAAAGAATACCACGTTTGCTGAACAGTACTGACAGTGGAACAGGATTAGTTTGGATTGATAATCTTCTTTGTAATGGAGATGAAATAGATGTCGCTTTATGCAAATCGGATGGTTTTGGATCGAAAGCATGCTCCCGTAATAGAAAAGCAGCAATATACTGTGGTATGAATATTGTTGAACAATTATTATTTTTGAAACAAATCAATCTTAATTAGTTTTCTAAAGTTACGTACTTCCATGTAAGTAAAATGTTCTGAACTCTATATATCAATGAAAATGAATACCGATTTAAATGTCTGATCAACATGAATAAACACTTTATCGAATGCAGACTCAAATAATAAATTGAAACCAATAATTAGTTGTATTCATTCTAGGTCAAGATATTCAAGTCCGAATTCATGGTGGAAAAGGTTCTTATGAAGGAAATATTGACATTTTTCCAGGAAACAAATGGTATCCTGTATGTCAAGAAGGTTTTAGCATGTCTGCTGCTAAAGTGGTATGCAGAACGCTTGGCTTTCCCGACAGGTTATTTTTGTTAATTTTATAAAGGAGTTTTACATAGATAACATTGAAAATTTAACGATAGATATTTTCTTAACTCTGTACATCGTTCATCGCTGTAATCACTTTTGTATTTCCAAATTCTGTTTGCACAATTATTCTTTATAATATTTCATCCCATTATTATCTATATTTTATATTTTTGCTCAGTTTTCTTGAATCGTTATATCTTTTCAGCCCTTATTGTTTTCTGTAAAACCTACCCAGACCCTCAATTAATCAGCAATAGTTTTGTAATTAAAAAAAAACTCCAACTTTTCCCTGCATTATTTTGAAATTGACCATCAATTAGAATACAGAGTCAACTCCCAACAAGATTAACGACGTCATGATTGAACTAGCAGGGGAAAAAAACCAACACACATGTACACCTGTATTCATTAACAAGATATAGAAAACTAAAGATTAAAAGGAAATAACGATATGGCAGAAAGGGCATCGTACCGTTGCATGATTATAATAGTAATACAAGTAAATCACTTTTATTTAAAAGAACAATAAAATTAAGAGAAATCGAAAAAAGTTTATATGCTTGACTTTTCCAAGTCTGATCGATTATTTTTTTCCCTTTACGACAGCAATGATCCGGAACTACTGAACAGTAGCAATAGTTATTTTGTTGACAGTTTAACAGATTCTGGACAATTACTCTCTTGTTCTGGATCAGAAGGAGATATCGGACTGTGCAATTTAAAAGAAACAACAAGCAGGTGTTCACAACAAATCATAAGATGTCGTAAGTAACATTTCCATTTTGATAAAAAATTACTAATAAAAATAGTTATTATATAAAAAAAAACATTCAAATAGTCGATCAAAAAAACATTAGAAACATGTTTTAAATAATTTTATAGATTAAACTTTGGAAAAAACAGAATCTTTTCAGTTATATATTACACAGACATGACAGAAGTCAATTGTGTTTTATGAAATATCAAATTGAAAATGTTAAGTTGTTAAAGTTCTAAAAATCAATTGTTAAAATTAAGATCATATTCAGGCAAAATATAATAGAAAGATTTTCGAACAGCATAAATGTAATGTAATCATAACATTAAAAGGTAGATAGAGCGTGAATTTACCTTTTTTTCTATCTTCGGTAACCAAATTCGGGTAATATTTATAATGATTTTTTTAATATATTGAAATTTAGATTATTTGTAAAAATACTAACACACAATTGATTAACCAATTAAATTTGAATTGTTTAAAAGGGTTGAAAATATTTCAAAAGTATACTTTTATATCACACCCGGTTTTTTGTGGAGTTCGTGTCGCTCAGTCTTTGGTTTTCTATGTTGTGTTTTGTATATTGTTGTTTGTCTTTTTATCTTTATCTTTTTTACTATGGCGTTGTTGGTTTATTTTGGACTGGTTTGAATGTCTCTTTGGTATCTTTCGAATGAGCAATACACATACCAGTATCCCTTATAATGTACCATATGTCTTACTTTGCAAAAAATAATTATTATACTATATAAAATAATGTATGACATCACCTGTTGACTTTAATCACATTGAATTGTTTTAGCCCGAATAGCCGTACGACTAGTTAATGGTAAACAACCAAACGAGGGACTAGTTGAAATATATCATAATGGTCAATGGGGTACAATATGTGGTGGAGGATTTAAAAAATATGACGCTAACGTTATTTGTAGAATGCTTGGATTACATACTGAGTATGATTAATACAATACAAAATATCTATACTGATTATTGAAACTGAAAAATTTTATTTCTGGTTGTGGTACGACATTAAGCTATTGGTTCACCTTACATAGACATGTATTTTTGGAAATACAAAAACTAAAGTTATAGATATAAAATAAGGATATGTGGTATGATTGCCAATGAGACAACTATCCACCAAATTTCAAATAAAATGAGTTTATCATCTTTTTTATAACAAGCTTCCAGAAGTGTGGATTATTAACAGTTACCCTAGTTAATATGTTTTGACAAAAGAAATGTTATATTAAAAAAAATAATTGCTCTTGAGATATTATTTTTCGTTTCTATTGAAATGTGTATTCTTGTGTTAATTATGTTAAAGAGATGAACGCCATTCAAATTAGTACTATCGTATCATTTTACCTAAATTTGTTGTAACGATCTTTTTTTTTTTAATTGTTTGTTCTACTGCAACTTATGTTTTATCGTTTCTCAAGATAAATTTATTTTTCGTTATTATTATAAAGGGAGCAGGTTTTTCTTAACGAAGAATTTGGAACATCATACGGTCCTGTTATCCTACAAAACATTTCTTGTACAGGAAGCGAGAATGACATATCAGGATGTTTACTGAACTGGAAAGTTAACAATTGTTCTAACCAATCTGCTGTTGGTGTTAGATGTGGTAAGATTAAGCATGGTATATTTCCATAGAAGTGAAGGTGGATTTAAAAATAAAAAAAATAATATTAACCAAAGGAACAATCAAAATGCCTAAGTCAAAGAAATAACAGACGATACCAAGTTAAAAAGAAATTCAATTAAAAATTAACAGAAAACTAAAAAAAACTTAGCAACACAAACCTTACCAAAAAAAAGGGTAATCTGAGATGCCCCGGAAGGGTCAGCAGATCCTGCTCAAACAGTAAAAATCTCTGTATTATTGTAATTAAAAAAGATTTTTTTACCTACAATATCCCGTTGGAATTATTCAAATTAAGATCAAGAATTAGGAGATCTAAAGTCTGCAAATTTAGGAAATAAAAAAATGTGGGAAAAATTTTTCTTTTAAATTAATAAAATAATGTCGCTCTTTGGTCAAGTGTTCAATATAATGAATTTATTTTTAGGTATTTGACCTCTTTGTTCCTTATATGGGCCATGTAATTTTGATTTAATAGGAGGCGTCATTTGAATTATACTGAAAGTTTGATTGTTATATCTCATAAAAAATGAGGCATTGTGTGTAAATATTGTATATATCGATAAAAAAATCACAAAAAAATCTAACAAAATATTTAAAACAACAATACCAGAGAAATTGAAAATTTGCCAAATTAGGGTCTGCAAATATGACACTTTGCAGTTATATGAAAAACAAAATTAAGCAATTGACTGAAACAATTCTGCTGACATTGTTTTTTTTGTAATCCTAATGCACATTTCAAAGTAATCGTTATTTTATCACCAGTTATTTTGAAAACCGCAGTTGACGGAAAGTTTGAACAAAACTACATGTAAAAAACAAGATGTCAATCAATCGTAATGACTTTTGTAATGCTTAATCAGCTGTTCTTTCTCATATTATTGCTAGAACAGTAAGAAAGAAACTTCAAATCTCATTTTTTTACAACTTAGAAAACATAGTTACATACTTTTATCTTCAATATCATTATGCAGTAACAAAATTATTCAGTTAGACTTCATAGGGAATATGATATGTTAAATCCAAATTATAGCATAAGTGCAATACATTTGAATTGTGTGTTTTTAAGAGCTCTAAATGCTACCAAAGCTACAGTTATCTACATTGTAAAATTCTTTTCAGTGCCAACTCCGATACGATTAACTGGTGGAGGTGGCCCATGGGAAGGACGGATAGAGGTTTTTCACAACAGTCAGTGGGGTACAGTTTGTGACACAGGTTTTGGAAATGAAGCAGCTGGAGTTGTATGCAGGATGTTAGGATTTCTTGATGGGTATGTTGTTAAACATTTAAGTTATAATCAATAAAAAGGGGTTTCATTAACTCATGTGTTAACTGGAAGATACACAGATTACATATCACTAAATAAAACAATTGCCATATATCATATTTCATTGCCAATACAATTGTCAATTTTTAACTCGTTCTATCGTACCCGTATTACACATGGGCAGTTCTTATGATCTGATAATTCTACACAATGCTGTCACAAAGCACAAAAATCATACAAAATTCGATTCGAAAGTTAAAATTGTATTAATTGGGAACATTTTTAAATGTAATAATTAATGTACTCATCTATTTGAATTTATAAAGGGTATTTTCACAAGGTAAAGAGCTATTTTTTCCAGATTTTAGTTGTTCTAGTTTTCATTGTATCTAATCTAATCTTCAAAACAATTATTAATCTAAATTTGATTTTAGTACTACAAACGCATTTGCTCACAGTACATCTTTTTATGGACAAAGCAGGATGCCTATTCTTCTTGGTCAAATATCATGTACCGGAACAGAATTGGATATAAACGGATGCAGAACAAAAGAGTGGGGATATCATTCGTGCGACAACAACCATGAAGCCGGAGCATTGTGCAGTTTGTATTTATATCATTATTTGATTTAATTTAAGGAAGTAATGAATAGAATACTAGTGTACGGTTACAACAGTGTTTTAAACGAAATGCACGAACATGGCTGTTTACTTCTGCTCCCCTCCCCCCCCCCCCCCCCCCCCCCGAAAAAAATAAAAGAATTATCTAAGGTCAAACGTTGGCTTATTCTCTTAGGTCGTACGTTGACTAATGGGTGCTTACATTTACGTCATTTGATCTCTTGTTGACCGCTATTTCACTGGCAATTACACCACATCTTCTATTTTTTATTAAATGGGATCAAAATTTTGAAATCTTAAACATGACATGAGAGGAAAAGCCAAATAATATGTAAAATGTGAACAGCAATGGTTATATTATTAACAACAACAATTGTTCAGAATAGCAATAAACATTTCTCTAAAAAGCAGAACTCGGAACAAGAAATGTAAAACATTGAACCATACAATATAATTGAGATAAAAAAATTATGCTCTTTGCGCAGAATCCATATTGATACACTGTAACATTTAATACTAAGAACAAGTCCTTGTTTTAGAAAAAGAAATTAGGTAAAAGCTGTTTCCATTTTGTACAAACGTCGATGGGAGTGTAACATCAACATGTGCCCGAGGTATTGAAATGTTTGATTATTCAAATACTTAACACAGCGTTATATTCTTTTGCATTTCAACCAGGAGCAACGAATATGAGACTTTCTGGAGGATCACACACGATGGAAGGACGAGTTGAAATAAAGATCGAGGGGACATGGTCAACATTGTGTGATGAAGAATGGAATGATAATGAGGCAACAATTATCTGTAAAATGTTAACAGAATATCCCTTGAATCGGTAATATAACAGAAATGCATACATTGTCTTTATTGATTTCATTAGGACAATGAGGTAATTAGTAGTTACAGAATATACATGTACCTTAAGGTATCATGTCAGTTGTGAAAGCCAAATCACTCAATTTTAAATTTAAACATTGTTATATTCATATCTTTAAAAAAGTTTGATCACGCATATTTTATTCCTAATTGCTCTGGACATTAACCTTTTATATGCGGTGACACCGTGTGATTTCCTAATATACATATAAAAAAAGAGTAGTGGTGGCTTTTATCGAGTGATACTCTAGTACTCGCTCGGAAAAAATATCTACACAATAGGAAAACAATAATGCGCATTTTACGATTTGTGGGTCGTAACCTTTGACGTTTAACCCTCTACATCATTATATTGGGCTAAATAATTATAGTCACAGGAATGATCCATTATAACTAATAGCTCAATCACTACAAGTACCAAATAAGTAAAAAAAAAATACAATTATCAAATAAAATCATTTGAATATGATTGATTACAGAGTCAAACCAGATCCAACAACCGTCACATTTTCATATTCTAAAAGAAAATACATTTCTGAAGATGTTATATGATTAGATGTCACCGATGCAATGCCTGATTGTCCATTTTAACGTTAATGTGTTCTTCGGGACGATGTTTTGGTCTTATATGGTGCTTCTTGTTTGTTGCTCCTAAACAATAATTCAGGATAACTTCACAAAGGTGAAACATAGCAGAGTTAATGTCCAATCTGTTCAAAGTATTTCAACACGCAAGATTCCTGAAGAATGTTAACAATTCCGAACAGACGTACGAAACGTTTTTTAACTACGATTATCTAATGATTTCTATGGAATTCTCCGAGTTGCGTTCTGCAAATATTTTAAAATTACTTTATGGAAAGAATGGGACAATATCCTAAATAAAAAGATTAATCTAGTATAATTTTGGAATTCTATACCTGATACTACTGAGCGATATTCGAGTACTCGTTGACATTCTTTCTATTCAGATTATTTTTGCCCCCGCTGGTCCGTACACAGTAAAACGATATTTCATGTAAACGTTTAGCACATTGATATAGTATAAGTCATTATCTTTTTTGCCTGTCTGTGTCCGTTCGCATCAAATTGTCAATACTTCTCTTCACAAACTGTATTGCAAAAATCTTATCATTCAGAATCGTTTTTATAATGTGAAGTTGAACATATAATACAGACATTCCAATAAGCCAATATATACCGGAGAAATGGAACTTAGAACATGAAATTCACCATTTAACACAACGTACTAGACATTTGTATACTTATTTTTGGTATTTTATAACACAACCAAAAAATTTCTGCTATAAAACCATATGTTTGAAAGGGTTTATTTGAGGAATTATTTATGTTGGGATTTGTTAGTTACATGTATCTTGTATATTTCAACATATCCTAAGGGCTCTTTGAAACGATTTCTTCCTTACATGTATCATGTATATTTCAACATACACTACAGGGCTCTTTAAAACTGCCATTGGGAGTCTAATCTGGAGACTAATGCAATGGAAAGTTTCAAAGGCGCGAATGCTAGCTCGCTCAAATGTAAAAATCCTCTAAATATTTGTGCAAATTCGTTATAGATAATTGGAAACACAATTTCGAAACATTCATATGTTCGATTAGACTCATACTATTATGTGCTGAATTAGCAACTGCAACGTTCAAACCAGTAACATGTATAGTTAAAACATTTTTATTTACATCTAATTTTTTATAAGATTTGTAATTTTTTGGTGCATAAAATATGATGATACACTCATTTTGTTTCTGTCTTAGAGAATATCACGGAAAATGAAATTTGATCAAAACATGCAAAAGATTTATAGTTAAGTTTGCCTAAGGTAAATTGGATCATATATAGTTTAAGTTAAATTTTTTAATTTTCCAACGGGAAATTCAAAATTATGCGATGTTTGAGATCACGTGCATTGCAATTTTTGGCTTTATTTGGTGGCAAATTCTATACAGGCATAGTATAACATTATTACGTTTTGTTCATTATGATGACGATAAGTTTAGAAACACATATCGTTGGAAAATAGTATCAATCGTCTACTATGGATCTATTAATATTAGTGGGTAACCAATATTCGTAAATTTCGTGAGTATGGACTAACTAAGAATACAGTTGTTAAAACGAAGTACTAATTATCTGTGAGCTTCAGTGTAGAATTAGTGAAAACATCGACATACAGTGTTCCGTAAAGACAATATTTCTTAAACCTACAACAATTAATAACAGCGAAAATAATTGAATAAACAGTAATTATATTGACATTTGATTAACATTCACATTTTCAGCTTCGTTCACGGCAAAGCATTCACAAACAGTTATTTTGGAGAAGGCAGTGGTACGGCCATGTTATCAAATCTTAAATGCAATGGAACAGAAGTAGACTTATTACACTGTTCAATGAAAAGAGGTGGGCGTCCACATTGTGACCACTCTCATGATGCTGGAGTGTCTTGTTCACGTAAGTAAATTTACATAAAGTGGAACCATAATGCTTTCACTTAAGCAATAGGCCGGACTCTCGAGGAAGCGGCATCGGTTTACAATCAAATGTCATTTGTCATATTTCAGATAGCAACATCATTTTTGTGATAGTGCACAGATCAATATGATAAAAATCCAGTGAAAAGAATTCCTTAAATAATTATAATGAATCTTATTTTACAGCACTTTATAAAGTTAGATATATTTGATCCGTGATAGATACTAAATTTGGTTTGTTGGAAATACGAACTCTATATCTTCTTACTGCAACTTGTATTGCTACCGGATATATACAATATATGTACATTGTCGGAAAATATACAATTTATTTGTATGAGCTTTAGAAACAGGACGAAAAGCGAGGCTCGCCGAGCTTTTCTCCTGTTTCGTAGCGAGTACAAATAAATTGTATATTTTCCGACAATGTACATATATTGTTTTTATCCTGAAATTTACACCCAAAACTTGAAACTTTAGTTGTTAAAATATAAATCATTGTCTATAATTATTCAAAGAAATCGACATAGTTTAAACGCGGACCGCAAAGAGGACCCCAAACTGAACTGGTACGCAAAAAGAAATATCCACATTACCGCTTGCTCAACATGGAAGCGGGGTAACAGGATACTTTATTTGTACAAGTACAAATAAAGCAAAAATTTATAAATACAGTTTATTGCTTGTTATAAACTACTTTTCTGTTAATTGTTCATATTTAACTTATTTACTGTTTATTGCTTCTATTTAACTCACTTCCTATTTATTGTTAATCTAATTAAAATCATTTTCATAGTGTGACTGCATCAGTTAATCATTTACTCTTTATTATATACCTGCATGGACTTATTTTCTTTCAGAACGATAGGTCTTTCTTTTGAAAAATCAACCCGGACGATACCTAGTTTCAATGAAATATGCTTCTATGCATAAAATAATGACCTGCGTAAGGTCATTTTTTTCCTTATTAAAATGCAAAGTTTAATTTATTCAAACATTTGATTCGTTTAATAGTTATCGTTTGTTGTTACCAATTGGGGTTTTACTTTTTAATTTTCCATCTTTAGTAGGTTTAAGACAGAAATAGTTCTTTCCTTCGTTTATTGAAATACAAAAATTGTCGTTGACCCACATTTTAACTTTCAAAACAAATAATATGAAGTTTTGTTAAAGGGACAGTATGTGAGATGAATTTAATGATGCAAAACTTTTCAAAATATTTTAAAACAGGCCAGATTTAACACATTCGTTTGTAGGATTTTGGAATTCTTATTGATTCACTCATACTATTATGTATTGGAAATCATACGTTGACCTATTGTTATTCGTTTTTCGTGTTACCTGTACATGTATCACGATTTCGTACTCTTTTCATTCCAGTTCTTAACTTTTTACATTTATATATATCTCCTACTCTATCTACTGTTCAAATGACCCAATTTTCGTTTTTTCTATAGAATAATACCACTTACTTTAAAATGGGGAAGGGGGTATAATGGTTATTACTGATTCTGAGTTTTAAAAAAAAGTTGTATTGCCAGACAAAAGAAAGACAACAATTAATCTGAATAGTTCGTTAAAAAAAATGTTGAAAAAATAATCTGCTTTTCCGCGATTGAAATGTCATGAAAAAAAAAACATAGCACCCCTCTTTCATAAACAAAATTGATACAATGAACTACTTACAAAGTGACATGTATTTTTCATACACCGTAACAATTCATTTCTGTTTTGCCTCATGCAGTTACATTTTTTTTTTGTATTGTAACTGGACAATGATTTCTTAAGTTCATACCTAGATTAATTAGTGAGTTTTATTTCACATTATAGATGAGCCGTAGGAGGTATTAAAACATGAACGCATCGGAACAAAATATCCTACTTTTGTGTGGTCGGTACAATAGGAAATTTATACTGGAAATTTTTGCAGAAAATAATATTTTTTGACGGTATATAACAATGTATAAATCAGATGATGCATATTTTAAGGTTTTTCTTGTCGTATAACACACCTCGGGGGGTCAGGATTACCCTAAAAAAACACCATTTGATTAATGCTGACACACCTCGTTGCGTTATATAACAAGAAAAACCTTAAAATATGCATAATCTATAACATATTGTGTAGGTCTACTTAACGATGCGGTTTAACAATTACCTTTGATGTCTTTCCCAAACTAATACTGCGTTTGCATAATGTACTGCATATATGGACAAACAGAAAAAAAGGTGTCTTTTACTGTTTAGATACTGTTCAAAATACCGAACTATAGCTAACCCCATGCTCCTTCCAAGAGCTTGTGATAACATGCCAAACTGATGTTCTTGACGAATTCATTAAATGCGAAATGCTCTTTTCAGAACTAGACCAGTACCGGGTCTCGATCTGCTTCTTATATGCTTGTATATAATTGTATTATTGATTGAGATTTCAATTATGGGCCAACAGTAGTAGCTGCACTATATATATAAAAAATAGCTTACCCGCTACAACTCAACATTATCAAGTTGCAGACAAATCATAAAATCTTTCCTGTTCAAATAACCCATTAAATTTTGACGAAAATTTCTTACCAAGGTCTTTCGGACAGAGTCGGGTGGTTACTGTAAACCAAATTATTTTCGCGGATATTCTATTTCGCGTTACGTCCTTTCTAGCCCATTTCGCGGCGATTTAATTTCGCGATTTCCAAATTTACTTGATGTAGTTAGATAAGGAAAGATCCAAGTTTTACATGTCCGCGACGATTTTTATATGCGTTATTTTTCTACTCGCGAAAGTCGCGAAAATAAATCGCTCACGAAAATTAGTTGGTTTACAGTACTAGACCTGTTGTTGCTGTTGTGACGAAGGTTTTTGTTTTATCTTATACAATATTTCACAAGGAATAGAGAAATTCTTAAAAAAAAAAAAATAATCTGTTTTTTTTTAGTTAATTCCACAACATATATCAATGGCAACAACAAATATAGAGGCACCATACAAACGCATGTTGGTAATTTCTCTGGTAGCATTTGTGGAAGAAATGTTCACGATATTTTGGGAACAGTTTTATGCAACAGTTTAGGATACTGGTAAGGTGTTAAACTAAATGGTTCTTAAAAATAACTGAAAGTTTGATTCATAAACAGGCTAAACCGTGGATAAACAAATGTAATTTTACTAGACGTTGACTCCTCTCAGATATAATATGGAACGTACAGCAATCATTACTCCAGTGCGGATTTAAACATGGACTTCGATTGCCATTGATATGATTGCAAATTATTTCAATCCATAGTTGATATATATATGAAATTCCATATGAAACAACCGAGAAACCGCAATGATTTATTTTGACATTATTTACATATATTAGATTTCAAACATTATCATCCTCTATCGCCTATATATAAAGTCAGATATTTTCAAGACAAATTCCGAAAAAGATACATATTACTACAACAGATCAAACCGTTTTGTACAAAGGTAGTTGATGAAAGTTTTTATCTAAACATGTATTACACATGTTACAAAATACTTAATATTTTAGGTACATTCCATTATAAGATTTCCTAATATCAAAAATATAATTGATTGCAATCTGATCCAGTATTTCCAAAAAAACATCATCTTTTCAATACATGTAAGTTTTATTCTAATTCCATGCCAATTTTAGGACTAAGGACTTAGTCAAGTGTATGATAATTTGCCGTTTTTAGAGATATTGTTACTTCGCTTGTTAGTTTTCTCTGATAGGAATTAACGAAAATGTTTGGTGTACGTCAATGACTAAATGAGACAGAAACGTCCCTTTACGATATTAGGATATGTGTTACTCTTATGGACCAAAGTATATAAATTATACAGAAAATATACCAAAAATCTTACTGCAAACCAAGGTTATCCTCCTAAAACACGAATAGATAAATATAAAAAAAAAAAAATAATTACTCTAGAAACTTGAAATTGTGCTACTATTACGAAAGGGTGACCAGAAAAATATCTCTAATCGATTGCCTTACCTTAATGAAAACCGTGCACTTCTATATGTTTAACTGTAAATGTATCACATTTCTACATAACAATAGTTAACCAATGTTGAAACATTGTATTTACACATGACCTTTCCCTAGTTATCAGGTACTAAAATAGCACTCTTAGTCTTCCGGAAATCTTTTAAAAGGCAGACCATGCAGCACACCTATCCTACACTGAAGGACAACTGTAATGAAAAAATTGGATGTAAAATGATTTATACTTCAGTATGAGAGAACATGATTTATTTATAAGTTGTAATTGGCTTTGAACTCGCTTTCAGTAACTGCGAGTATTCGTATTTCTGTGCTTTGTGTCTATTATTATTATGGTAGTTGTTTTGTGTCTCGTACTTATCTATTGGTGTGAGTCAATTGCAACTGATTTTCAATGTTTGTTCTTATATTGTGGTTTACAACCACTGTCCCAGGTTAGGGGAGGGTTTAGCGCTTAGCAAACATGTTTAACCTTGCCACATTCTGTATGTGCATTTCCCAAGTGTGGAGCATAAAGTTCAATTGTCGTTGGATCATGTCTGTCATATTTTGTTTCTTAAATTATATTTGATCAATTATGCCAAGTTTTCTTAAATGAATGGTTTCAACTTTTTTTATGTCGGAGCCTTTTATAACCAACTGTACGGTATAAGATTTGTTCTCAATGTTAAAGGCCGTATAGTTGCTTTTATTTGCTTACACCCTCTACATTTGAACTTTGGTTGATAGTTGTCTCATTGGCAATCATACCACGTCTCCTTGTTCATCTTATTTTATACGAGAAAGATACATAAAAGTCAAAACAATAAAATCAGCACAGAAAATGACTTAAGTTCTTAATGTGTAAACGAAAATAATAAACAATATGAACACCGAAGCACAATAAAAAAAATGATGAGAAGTAATACAATATCAATGAATGCTCGCAGTTAAACTGAAAATGATTTCCCAGTTGAACTGAAATCAATCCGTCCATTAGTTTTGCATCAGGAGTCTGTTTAACAAAAAAACTCACGACTAAGATTGATCACATACAATCAATCTTAGTCGTGAGTGTTTTTGTAAAACCGACTCTAGTAGCTGTACTTTAGAGCAGATTCCGTACATAATCATAAAAAAATATTAATAGGAGGACAAGGTATTTAGACTAACTTGTATAAAACATTTAAGATTTATTGTTTCAGGATGAACACAGCAATACTCTACAAAAATGCATGGTTTGGTCAAGGACATGGAGTATCATTTGATCTACAGACAGAATGCTCGGGAAAAGAATCAAAGATTTTCTTTTGTCCTCTAAAGAATACATTCGGAAAACAAAACTGTCAGCATACTGAGGATGTAGGTGTTCAGTGTGTAGCCACACCACTAGGTAAAATTCAAACGAGAAATTTTTCACGTCATTGTTGAGTTCTTGTTTTTTTTTTTTCTGACTGCAGTGTAACGTACAACAGTTCTTTCTCAATCATCAAATATATGTTTGTACTCATTTCCGAGGTAAATAATTAATTGACCACAGCTTTGGTACAGTAAATATATGTCTAAGATAAATACAAGGTATGCTTTAATCGTGGATTGTAAAATAGCAGTATACAATCGGTCTAATTCTTTGCTCAAAACTTCAAATTTTGAGACAGATTGGCAATTAATTTGTAAGCCTGTTTGTTACAAACAAAGAATAATAAGTTAATATTCATTGCAATATTAACACTGGTTTATTAAAAACCAAAAGTTTTTTTTTTAATCATTTTTCAACTTAGCCATTTAAGGGAAGGTAACTCTGATAGTAAAAACTCTTTAAAGAAATAATTTTAAAAAAGTTTAGTTTTTAACATGTAGCAAGAAAACAAGATCGGTGACATTATATGTTTCTGTCTATTTAAAAGCATATTATAAAACCTATCTTCTCATATTTTATTTCAAAATTCTATCTCATAGATTTATTTATTGACAAAATAGCGTTTTTGTCATGAACTATCGTTTCCACGACTTGTAGCTTGAAAAATAACACAGTGATCCATACTTTGTATTATATTTTTTTTTTAAAGTTTGGTGAAATCTACATTTTAGAAAACTATGAGGATATTCTATCGTAGGAAATATATACCAATTCTCCACCTTAAACTTAATAAGATTTATGTATTTACCATTTCATAAATAACAGTTCTCCTTTTGTTGCAGGTCTTGATAAAATTAGACTAACTCTTGGTCAATCAAAAGGCAATGGTAGACTTGAAATAAAGTATAACGGAAAATGGGGCACAGTGTGTTCCGAACAATGGACATCACAGAACTCAAAAGCCGTTTGCAGAATGTTGGGTTACCAGTAAGATATTTAAAATGAAACATCGCAGATGTCTAAACGTATGACCTTTTTGAGGTATTAATTTTATATAACATCATTTCTCAGGTATACATCATTCGAAATATAACTGGAAATTATGCATAATAGGAATATCATAAAACAAGAAGTCTCTCGACTACCACTATATATGTTACGATTTTATTTGTTTTGCAGAAATCGTACCATTGAGACAAACACGATACAAAGGAATGACACAGCTGTTGTTCTTGGATCTTTAGACTGTCTTGGAATTGAAAATGATATCGGATTCTGTAAAGGTGACATCGATAAGTCGCAATGTAATGATGACATCGTAAACATTGACTGCTCAGGTACATTATAACTACGATTAAGAATATAAGATCATATTACGTTAAGGAGATGTGGACATATATAATTTTGTGAATTTAAAAAGGAGAAACGAATGTCACAACGATCTGCATACCTTTTTAAACACAATGGCAGCTACTGGATTATTTTCTTCAAATAAACTTCTACTTATATTTCAAAGATCTATAATCTCTTGAATGCTCTTTAACTTAGACATTTTTTAATATGATTTGTCCGTCTAGCTGTGTTGATTCAAGCACAACTGGTATTGGAGGCTAAACGCGCGTCTTAACAAATTATAAGTTGAAGAATTTTTTATATTAAATTCTTCTAATATGTCCAGAGCAACAGTCTTCATTTAACAATCGCTATTTTCAGATTTTGATGGAATAAAAAGGGAAAATTTAATACTATTGGGGTGTCTGCCAATTTAAAAATATTATTCGCGGAACAAAATGTGAATCTGCATTCACTAGCAGAAAATACTAGTATTTGATATTTTTACGATTTCGATGTGCAAAATACATGTACACCACACGTGAATTACACAATGGTGTGAAGGACAGATCGTGTTTGTGTGTCCTTTCTATTCACAGTTTTTTTGTGGAACTACGGCAGTTGGACTTAAGTTCATGTTTTTGTCTGTTTCTGTTGAAATTCCTGCAGATTCTGGAATGATTTGGTGTATATAATTGGATAATAATGAACTTACTTTTAGTAGGAACGCTTCAATCCAAACATACGTGGCTATTAATGTCACTAGCACTGTTATCGATGCGGGTAGTAGTTTGAGTGTGATAAATGTCTTTTTCTCTTTCGTATAACAAATAAATCGCTTTTATGTCTTGATAATACCGATATCGTCTTCCAGGATGATACTTACATATTTATATCTCTGTCACGTATTTGTTCTCTTGTACTAGTCATGTTAACTCTGATACATGTTAGAATTATCAAAACAATTCAGTTGATTTCGCTTTTAAAAGATAATATTCGACAAATGGTTTACGTTCTGATTCCATTCAGTTTAGGTTTGAGCATTTCTGATGAAGGTATATCCACAAAAGCGTTTCGGAGGCACGAAATTTAAAAGAAATTATTATCATTTACATGTATGACTATGACAGCAACTGGGACAACTTACATTTGCACGCATTTCTTCCTTCCTTAACTTTTCTTTGACAAGGGATTTCTTGTACACAAATATTTGGTTCCTCTTACATGCTTCATTTCTAAAGATATGAAAAAATTATCGCTTTGCTTTACCTTATATATATGGATATAAAACATATTATACTGTTTGTTGTTTCTAATGAACTCTTCGCCACTTTTCTTTTTATGATTTTGATTAAAGGGGGAAACGAAGTTAGACTTTCCGGGGGATCGTCACCAGCTGATGGTCGAATCGATTTAAAAGAGAATGAACAGTGGGGAAGTCTGTGTGACAATAATTATGGACTCTCAGAATTGCAAGTGCTTTGCAATACGATTGGGTACAGGTAAGCTGTTTTCAAAACTGTGAAAATCACTTAAAAAGGGGATAAATAAGATAGAACCGATATTAACAAGATAAGCATGTAGTTTAATTATAAATAAGAAGATGCATGTGATATAATCGATAACAGAAAAACTTTTTAACAATTCTTTTTTTGTGAACTTCAATTTCTTGAAGCAAAATTGCGAATGTACGTGCCTGTGGAAACTACAATTGAACATACAAATGGAGATTGTCTTCAATAATTCAGCGTGTCAACTTGTGTAAATATTTTTTTACGGAAATTCTGTTAGATGTTTAAAGAAGAGGGAAATAAGAAATGAAAGATAACAAATAGGAGAGAAAAACAATTGTTAATGTTATGTTTTTGTTGTATTTTAGGGACACATTTCCCTACTTATATCACTTGCCTTCCTTAGAAATGCATCGGTCAGCGTTTGGAGTTGATCAGTTGACATGTAGCGGATTGGAGGATCATATAGCTCAGTGTCAAATTTCAAAAACAGCATCCTGTCATCATCGTTACGCTCATTTAAAATGTTTTGGTAAGAATAGTTATTGCATTACTGGTTTGAATTATTAATATGAAAGACAACAAATCATATGAAAGCATGCGTTGAGTGAAATTTGGAAATGTAAGGTTTTTTCAATCTCTATGTAAATACAATATGAATGAATACTAATGAAAAAACATAACAAACATTAATACACGCTGGCTGCTTCACATGAAGTATCAATAATTATCCTGCAACGATGAAAAAACTCAAAATTAAATGTACATCGTCATGCTTATACCTTGTCAGAAATTGTCTGAATGAAAATCCCAAAATTTGTTTAGTAAGCCATTTTTATCAAATGAACACAAAACTAAAAAAACTATACGGAAACACAGGAATGGGTGTATATGAATTGGTTAAAAAAATGAAATATGTTAGTACTATGTACTGTTAAGGGATCTAAATATTGAAATTACTATGGTAGTACAAGATAAATAGTATCATTAATCAACGGAAACATCGAACAAAATAAAAAAAGCTATCAATTGGGTGCGACAAAAAAAGATCACCACGAGATGTATACAGTTTTCAACAGGTTCTGTCACATGCCTAAGTAGGATATAAATTTCTGTTAAATATAGCGTTAAATTTTCTTTCGCTATATCATTTTCAGAAACTATTGCGTTTTCAATGTTCTAGGTAGAAAGTTGTGTGTCGTTTTTCTTTTTTTGCCATGACATTTTTTTTCTCGACTCATGAGTTTTAATATCCCTTTTGTATCGTTCGCCTTTCTCATGCTACATGTTCTGTGATGCTAAAGAACTTGGATTTTGTAAAATATGAGAGCAAAACCTCATTTTTGCATTACAGTAGATAGTTAGTAAAATTTAACTTTAAATGAACTTCGTTTTTTAAAGTAAACTTTCGAGTAACTTTTAGCCTTATTTGACTCTATTAGTATTAAAAAAGAATATACTTTTGCAATTTAGATTGTGTACAACAGTATTACTCTGCAACTGGTACTGTCATGTCTGATAACTATCCTGGTCGTTATAATCCGAATACAGATTGTTTGTACATCATACAACCACCTCCAGGTCTGTACAAACTATCAGTTGATGTCTTTCAAATGGCAGACACAGGTGATTTCCTCCAGGTAATCCTTCTTGTATACAGTTAATTGATAACTTATAGTTGCTTATACTAATGAATGCCAGAAGATAATGTAACTGAAGCATACTATTTAGTTTTGTTTACTTTCACATTAGGTAAAGTGCATTCCTTGATAAATGTACACATTTGTACACTGTTTAACTATTGAAACGAGTTGTCGCAATGAGGTAAGATACATGTACAAATGATATGATTTGTTCTTATTGACAAAGGAGATGTGGTATGATTGCCAATCAGCCAACTTTACAAGAGCCCTAATGACGGTGGATTAAAACATCTATAGTTCACCGTACTGCCTTCAACAATGGGAAACCCTATACCGTATAGTCCTCTATAAAATGTGAAACAATTCAAACAATAAAAACATCACAACCTGATTTATGACATAACACTTTACGACAAACTTATATTACAGACAACAACCAACTGCGACAAACACTCAATGTCCAAAAGTATTCAAAGCGTTTGTAAATGTTTAACGTGCTAGAATTGGTATGCATATATAAACTATCATAAAAATCTTTTCACTAATTTGCATTTCTTCTTTGTTTTGAATATCCTGTATTTTCTTATGGTTGTTGCCCGTTATTATTTCCCCCATAAAGAGATAATTCTCGTACCACATTGCTAGGAGTGTGATACAAATAAGTGATACGACAAATTAGTTTAATTTGATTGGCTTATCCAGCATTATTAGACGATAATGCGACATTTCTATTAGCTATTCGTTTTGTCATTGATGATTTTCGAAGGTTTATAATATGTAAATTTCGCCCATGGCAACGGAAATATGTGATTTTTTCAATTATATACAATACACTCACACTTTTCATCTAAAAAAATCTGCTAATTTGTTCAATTTTAATACATTCTGAAGCATACAAAAAGTTTTAAAATGTCTGATGCTAAAAGTTTTAATGCAGGAACTAAATATATGACGTCATATTTGTATGCCAGTGCAAAGAAGATAAACGATTCGTTGATTTTTTTTTTATTTAACACGATGAGAATGTTTACCATAAATGAAATAGGTTAAACAGTCGTGAGAACTGGATATCGATTGATATAAATCTCGTTATTTAATTTTAATAGTAACAAATTGAATATAAACTCGCACAAAGCTCGTTTATTATTATCTTGTAATCAAATAACTAGAGTTGATATCAAGCGATATCCCATGTTCACTAGTTATGAAATCTATTCTTATCATTATTAAACAATATAACAATGCGGACGATTCAAGGGGTCAAATCGTATTTAGAAAAATATATGCAGTTTTATTTTCAATATATTCTCGGTATCTTCATAAACAAAGACAACAAAGGACCATAATAATGTCATTAATTGTCAGAAGCTGCACGATTAACCTAATTCTATGTACCAGAATGATTTTATATATCTTTAGTTTCTTTTACCAAAAAAAAACTTTGAAAGACATGATATCTCCGTTGTATTGTAGATAAAAGATTCACCCTTTGGAAAAGAACTAGGAAAATATTCCGTGTCATCATATATTCCTGTGGCCTTATCCAATCAGTTTTGGATAAGATTCAAGACAAATGGGCAGAGATCAGCAAGAGGTTTCAAACTCCATTGGTCTCGTAAGTGGTATAATATTTCAGCAATGTTTGCAAGTAAACAGTTTTGTTTTGTAAGCTAAATGTATTTTTAACAAAAGGAAATGAAGGAATCGTGTTTCGCTGTTGACATTAGTACAAATATCTATTTAGGGTTCAAAACAGCCGGAAAGTGAGTTTTCTCTACAATCTTTTTCACGAATGTGACCTACCGAATTAGTCTACTTTCCAAATTTGTAATAACATAAGCAACACAACGGGTGCCACATGTGGAGCAGGATCTGCTTATCCTTCCGGAGCTCCTGTGATCACCCCCAGTTTTTGGTGAAGTTCGTGTTGCTTAGTCTTTAGTTTTCTATGTTGTGTCATCTGTACTATTTTTTGTCTGTTTGTCTATTTATTATTGGCCATGGCGTTGTCAGTTTGTTTTCAATCTATGAGTTTGACTGTCCCTCTGATATCTTTTGTCCCTCTTTTAAAAAGAATATGCAGAAATCCTCCTGTTTACATGACATTTCCTTTTTTTGTAGCATCATTATCATGCTTCATATAATGCAAGACTAGAGCAGCATTATATGCAATATCCACTTGTTTTTAGCGTTGAGTTGTACGCATTGACGTATATCCCAACATCTACCTTTGTTCATTTAGCTCTGGAAATTACTATGTATTATTTTTGTTCCTTTTTTGTCTGTTTACATATAAATGTCTTAATTTGAAAATAGATTAAGGCTTTGTAATATCAAGCATCGTTTGCTTAATTCGACATTAACAATTTTGTTAAAAATCATAACTATATGACGAATAGACAGATTCATTTAATGAAAGATAGATTCGTCAAATTTGATAAAATGTCAACGATTCTTTACCCTCATTATTTTAAATGAGAGCATAAAAATAAAATATCGCTCGCGTTATTGATGTTTCGGAGCCACGTGTTCTAATTGTAATTTTTCAATTACTATCTCAGACATCTGTTGAATGGAACTATAAGATTTTTAAAAATTTAGATTACTTTAGATTTTTTTAATCTGCCTTATTCCCAATAAAGAGCTATAGATATAATGATGTGTTATCATCGTAACATCCTTTTTAGCTTACTTGGGACAAGTGGGCTTTTCTCATCACTTGGCGTCCGTCTGTTAACTTTAACAAAAATCTTCTCCTCTGAAACTACTGGACCAAATTAAACCAATCTTGGCCACAATCATCATTTGGGTATTTAGTTTAAAAAAGGTGTCATATAACCCCGCTTGCCAACCAAGATGACCGACATGGGTAAAAATAGAACATAGGGATAAAATGCAAGTGTTGTCTATTTTTTGAAAACCGTTATCAATAGAAAAAATCTGTCAGGGGCAGAAATGTTTACAATGTTTACATCCCAACTCCTTTGTTCTAACAGGGGTGATCTGAGTCAGATCACCCTTACCAGATCACCCTACGTTGAGTTTCTTTGTTATGCATGCTTTCTTTTGTTCTGTAACATTTTGGCGGGAATGTCGAACACAACAATAAAACTTAGACATATTTTTATTCCGTATTATGCGGAATAAAAACTAACTTTCAAAATTTATGTATAAACAAGAATGTGTCCATAGTACACGGATGTCCCACTCGTACTATCATTTTCTATGTTCAGTGGACCGTGAAATTTAGGTCAAAACTCTAATTTGGCATTACAATTCAAAACATCATATCATAGGGAACATGTGTACTAAGTTTCAAGTTGATTGGACTTCAACTTCATCAAAAACTAACTTGACCAAAAACTTTAACATGAAGCGGGACGGACGGACGGACGAACGAACGAACGAACGAACGAACGAATGGACGCACAGACCGAAAAACATAATGCCCCTCTACTATTGTAGGTGGAGCATAAACATCTATTTACTTTCCAGTGTCTATGCGGGGAACCGAATTCAAGGCCTTAAGCATATGAAGCCACGATTCATAACCCTACACCAGGACGACTGGATTCAAACTCACTGTTAGTTTAACATATTTAAACATTGTATCTGGGGATCATAAATTGTATATACTATATAGTTATATATAAAGTATATCATAATTATTGTATGGCATTCTGAACTAGATGTCATGAAGCGTAAATGTTTTTTCATATAGTCTTAAAGGAGCTGGGATGCAAAAGTGTTAACCAACTCGGACTTGGTGTGTCAGTGTACGATCACCCTCCGGCCTCCAGCCATCGGGGTTATCTAACACTAACACACCGTATCCTCATGGGATAACTAATACTGAGCTCTTCCAATTGACTAATTACGTTAAAACTGTCAGAGGAATTCTTATATGAGTTATTGCCCTTAAATGACAAATTTTACCATTTTTTTTCTTTTGTGCCTATCATCTTTAAAACTATATGATATACAGAGAAACTTTAATTGCAATAATAATCACCAAGACGAGACCTTGAATTAAGTCCCATAGTCGAAATCATCAGTCGACTCCTTCTATGAGCTATTGCTCAATGATGACAATTTTTACTATTTTTTTGCGTTTTTGCCTTATATCTTGATAATTATAATAAATAGATAGAAACTTTAAATAACAAAAATGATCAGCAAGGCAAGATCTGCCAATAAGTCAAATTTTGCCCATACAGTTATTAGACGGTCACTCTTTATAGACGTCATTGCCTTTAAATGAGGATTATTTTACCCTCTGTTGTGTTTTGAGTAAACACTTAGGAAGATAGAGAGAACTAAACAGACAAAACGATCAGCAATAGAATCAACAAAAAAAGAGATTTTTGTCATGAATTCTATTCTCGTCTACAATGTAGGATATGCACATAGACCTAGTTGAGCGACACAGGCTCTTTAGAGCCTCTAGGTTTGTTTTTTTTTTTAGAAATGATTACCACAGTAATTAGCTTATTAACACTTTAAAAAATACTATTCAACCAAATGATTAAGTGACTGTTCAAATGTGACGATTAAGTGACAGTTTAAATGTGACGATTAAGTGACTGTTCAAATGTTACGATTAAGTGACTGTTCAAATGTTACGATTAAGTGACAGTTCAAATGTGACAATTAAGTGACTGTTCAAATTTGATGATTAAGTGATTGTTCAAATGTGACATATTGTCAAATTACTTCCTCTGTTTTTATCAATCTTTTTAAGTAAATTAGTTATTAATATAGGACCGGACGTACTAAAAAAAATCTTCTCTTTTCGCGCTGCAATTTTACAATAAGCAATGAAAATGTGCCAATACATAATTACAAAATCTGAATTTGTTAATTTTCGAACAATTAACCTAGTATGACTGGCCTGATAGGGGGGTCTCATCACGATTCACGAGTTGATTTTTTTGTCAATCACGATTCACAGAAAATAAATTTCCATGATCACGGAACACGAAAATATAAAAATACAATCTGTAGAAAAACCGATCACGATAGCGAAAATGCGCCGATCACGAAGAACGAAAATAACCCATCAGGCCCCTCTAGTATAATTGTTCGTATCGCCAATGAGTTTATTATCGAATTTTGATTGTAGAAAAAAATGTACTTATCGCCATCAAGTTTATTAGCGTATTTTAACTGAAGTTATCATCATAAAGTGTATCTACGGATTTTAACTGTACGTGTCGCTATTAAGTTATTCAAAGCTGATTATGACTGTACGCAACGCCATTATATCCATTTAAACGATTTTAACTGCGTGTATCGCCATTATGCCATTTATGAATTTTAACAGTAGTTATCGCCTGTATTTAATATACGGATTTTCACCGTACTTATCGCCATTAAGTTTATTTACGGATATTAACTGATCTTATTGACATTTAGTACAAAAACATACATGAATGTTGATCATGTTGATGAAAAGAGTTTTATTTTGAAAAATTAGAAAAGAAAATATGAATATGTACATGTAGCGACTTATTGGAATGTTGTTATGATGTATATGAAAATATGTAACGTCAATACATGTTAAAATATAAATAATTGTTGTCTTAACGTTGTTTTGCAACCATTTCGTGGACAAATAAAATTCAGTACGCGAGTTCTAAAAAGTGACTCGAACAAGCTGGACGGGAAGTTGCTGACACCGAAAGAGAGAGAGTATTGGACAGACGCAGATGTAGGGCGTTTGAAAAGGCTACCAACGGATCAATTAATTTTTTTTTTTCGTTTAATGGTGTTTCATTATTCTATTGTTTAAGTGTTACCGTACGACTTACATTTTGTGAGCATCTTTAAGAATAATTCTATATCAGAGAAACAAACAAAGAAGCTCAAAAATTATAAATTATAAAAGTATAGACAAGAAATTATTACTTTAGACATTTCGAGGCATTGAAGCGCTCTTCTGATTAACGATTATCAGGACCGCTTGAATTCAAACATTTTAAAGCAAGGATGTGTAACGACATTTTTACAAGATTTTAATGATAAGGCGGTCACAACAATGGAAAAAATGTTAAGGGCCATTGTCACACTATGGCGTTTCGTACTGTGTTCATAGATTATCATGTTTGTAATCATTTATAATGTGCCATAGCACCCATCAAGATTCTTATTTCGTTGTTCAACACAAAATTGTGTTAGTACATCTGCATGTAAAAAGATAGTACGATAGAATTTTTAGACTCACTTTTTTGGGCCACAATTGTTTACTGAAACGTTTTGCATTTTTTGCACCTTACCATTCATTTGAACTCAATATATATTTTATATTAAATAACTGTTTTTCTATTTATTTTATTGGAGGTGAGAAACTGAAATAATTTTGTGACCTCCGCACGCAGATTTGTTTAAAGCAGAAATAACTATTTTGTTCACTTTATTATTAAGGAGTCATTTACCTTGAAATAAATGTAAACATAGTAATCTTATTTTGATATATTTAATTATTTTTGAGCGCTAATTATCGGATTTTGTTTTCAGCATTTGATTTCAAAGATCTGTTGTCCCTGAACTGTGAAGTGAATAGATGGGGAGCAGCAATCAACATCACATTATTAAAAATGGCAAACCTACAAGTCAATTACTCTGACATATACATGATGGATCCTGACTGTTATGGACAAATAGTTGGTGACAAACTTCTGTTTAATCAGCCGTATAATGAATGTGGGTCAACCAAAAATGTAAATACAAGTTCTTGATTATTATATTGTATAAAACTGTTTAACGCTTACTAGTATGTTACAAAAAAAGAGAAGAAAATCGGATTAATATTGATGATAAAAAACGTTTAAAACTGTGAATGTAAAACTGTAAGACTTAAATTATTGCAACAGAATGCTAATGAAACGCGCTGGTGTAGCCTGCGAATAGCACATCATGCATTGTCTATGTACGATGCTTATTGTAAATTAAACAAATGTTAGATAATTTTATTGTTTAATAGAAAGGGTGTTGTGTGGATGCCAAAATAGGCATTGTTTTGGTAAGAACTTGCATGTTAACTTATAATAGCATTATTTGTATACAGCAGTTCAAGAGATCACATTCACTTATCTCGCAATTGTGTTTGTTGGTCATGAAAAAAAACCTGTAGCATTTTCTTGCGACTACAAATTCAGCAGAATTATCAAAATGTATAAAACAAATTTTGCGTACCAATATAAAGCACCTTCTTTTGGAAACGGCCAAGTCTATTTTTTATCAAAACACATACGTGCCAAATTCGAATGTTTCCTTCCGTGATCAAATAGGTTTCATGTGTAAAAGAATCAACGCGTACTTGTTGTTGGTATTTGTAAATGTTTAATGGTAAGAAAAGATTTATAAAGGAATGAGCGTGACTTATTACCGAATATTTTTCATCGACGGATTTAACAGAGTAATCAAGAAGGATAGCATGCGGAGTAGGGACAAGATTTCATTAATTTTTGTTAGCTTTCGTGTAGCGTAATCCTAGATTTTTAAAATGTTGTTTGTCTGTTTGTCGTGCTTACGTCGGGACATTATAAAGCAAAGTTTTATTAGATGAACGATTCAGAGTTTTCCATTGGCTTGTTAATATCTTCTTTCTCTTCGACACGAATAGATGCGCGCAAAATTCTCAAAGTATATATCATGTATATAGTATTTGATTAACATTTAGCAGAGACGCTCGATACAACAAATTCTACTGAAAAAGTAATACATATAACATACCTTGGGCAATATTACCAAACTTCTTTATGTATTTAAGATTTCGTGCGTTATTTGATTACTGTCCCTTTGATAGTAACGCCCTATCTTCTTTAATTCTTCTGAAAAACGCATGCAATGTATGTGCCAAAGTGTAGAAAAATTACATGGCCATGCTTTCTTTTCATCACTCCATTTTTAAATGTTCATCTCCTCTCCCGAGTAATACACATATCTACCATTAGACGGTTGATAATCATTCGAGACATGCATGCAAAACATGCATATTTTCATTTCTGACACTTTTCGCTACCAAATGTAAGTGGTCTGTCAGTTGCCAAGGAAACTCTCCGCTCAAATGCCATATCCAATTTAGAAAGGATTTGGTGATGGATTGTTATTGAAAAATTCAGTTTGTAATTTATGTAACTGTTGATTGATTGGTTGATTGTTGGTTGATTAATGTCCAGTGGCAAATAGTCCATGCGTGTTTAGAACGAGCACAAAATAACAATAAATAAAATAGGTAGGTTCTGTTATAGAGGCCGTCCGGGATGAAGGTCGGGGAAATTTAAACTGCCACTGGAAAATGAGGGTAAATTGAATAGGGACAGATATTTTTACTTGCAACAGGCCACCAACGAACCCTCAAAGAGTTGTTGCAATGCTTTTTAACGTGAAGAGAGCGTGGCACTGTATCTACACTAGGACGTCCCGATTCTGATCGGACGTGGTTGCGTTCTTGTAAATCCCGCACAAACAAACGGACGCCCCACTTTGGCAAGGGTTTTACGACCATATTTCTATTCCCCAGTCACCTTTGGGGGTTATAGATGTTTAGATATGAGATCACACGGCTAACTCTGTTGGATAGTTGTCTCATCCCACATCCCTTCGTAAATTTTATTGACGCCATCACGAGTTGGTTGACCGTTATGGAATAACCGTTTCACAGATGATATCGGATATGTTCCTTATGTCGTAACTACAATACCCTCCCCTTTTCACGAATGTGATCTACCGAATTAGAATATTTACCGGATTTGTAATAAAATAAGCAACACGACGGGTGCCACATGTGGAGCAGGATCTGCTTACCATTCCGGAGCACCTGAGATCACCCCCAGTTTATGGTGGGGTTCTTGCTGCTTAGTCTTTAGTTTTCTATGTTGTGTCATCTGTACTATTATTTGTCTGTTTGTCTTTTAATTTTGGCCATGGCGTTGTCAGTTTGTTTTCGATCTATGAGTTTGAATGTCCCTCTGGTATCTGTCGTCCCTCTGGTATCTTTCGTCCCTCTTTTAGGCAGCATTTTTTTTTTTTTTTTGCAAAAACGAACTTTTGTTTTAATGTGTTACGGCTTATAACGTGTTTGACTGTGGATTTACCAGAGGAAAATCATTTCAAAAGTGCGTGTGTCGTGCATACTGAAATATGCTAGATCGGTACATTTAAATAAATCAAAAAATATTCTTCTTATTACCACTTGTAGCCATTTATTGTAGAAAAGATGATTGTATAGTTATTATATTGTTTTATGGTGCTTAAGAAAAAAATAAATTCAACTCAGAAGACATTCTTTAATCCCCGTTGCTAAACGTTTGGTTTTATACAATGTAGAGATCTGATCAATACATACAACGATTCAGTAAGTCTAACATTTTACACATAAACATTATGTATAAATTGAGGTATCTTATAATATTTGGTATGTGAAGTCTTGAATAACAAAACCAATATCACTTGCCCTGTGGAGATTTATCTTCAATTCATTAATTCTAAATAAATTGCAGTTTTTTTTTTAATATATGGACTATCTTAAGAAAAGGATAATATTGGTCTTCCTTCTTTCAGATATCCCATTTCTACATTACTTTTCAAAACAACATAACATTTATATCAGAGGGTGTTACACATGAAATTCCTTTAGAGTGTCAACTTTTTAAGGATGACAGAATCCTTCATTACCATCAGATCGATGGAAATTTAGAATTAGATGATGACAACGGTAAGAATGTTTACAATATTTTTAAAACTGTTTTCAGTTTTTCTATAATTTTGTAATTAATATATTGAATATGTCATGGATACCAGGAGTACAATTGTGTACACCAGACGCGCATTTCGTTTACAAAAGACTCAACAGTGACGCTCGAATAAAAAAACTAGATTTTTTTGCAATATCGTAACCAATAATCAATCAATCTAACCAATCAGTTTGATTAGCTCTTTTTATTTATTTACTTATTTATTGATCTATTTTATACCTACATGTACCCACCCCCTCCCAACAAAGTACTCTACGATGTCATAGTTACGTTTACTTTTTGTCGAGAAAAAACAATCCCAAATTTCGTCGTCAGGTGGCGGCGTCGATGTTAGAGGCGTAATCATTTGAGTTCCTTCTGTGCTTTAAATATTTCAAGACATTAAAAACTTTGTCAAATATGACTGGAAATTTAAGGAACTTGGACAGTAGCTGTTTATGAATAAAAGGCACATTTTGAAGTTTTGTTCCACTTTTTCGGAATTTACTGATTTTTGTAGTTAACATTTAGATACACTCTGGAGCTAAAGTTTGTCTGACATCAATAACTTTGTCAGACCATATGAAATGTTCCGAAACTTAGACGGTACCTTATTATGATCAATAGGTAGTATTCAGACGATTTGATAATATGTTTTTTACCCATTTTCCATATATTAGAAAAGAAAGGATATAGGGTATCCATCCATGACACTATCAGTATATGGACAGCAAAAAAAAAAGAAAAAAAAACAACAACAGAATAACGCCTTTATATTGTTGTTCTTCATCTCAAAGTTCTAGTGAGGCCTTCAACACGGAGCAAATAACTCTCACCTCACTGCAAGTTTAAGACGGCCACTAGCACCGGTTTGAGCGAATTTTTTTGCAAACTGACGACCACGCCACAACTATAAATTGTTATTAAGAACAAAGCCATGGAGTAATATCACTAAAAAAAATCTGGCAAAGAAATCTAACATATCCCTTCATAATTTATCACGTGGCATTTGAATGTTATATAGGAGACTAATCGTATCGTAGTCAGAACATCTCTTCCAGCTAGGATTACATGACTTCTTGTGAACTGTTACCTTTTGAACTAACACGTTAAAAACTCCAAAATGGTGATTCAGTTTGGCACAAACAAGGTTCTAATACATAACACACCAACATATTATCACCTTGATTTGAATGTCAAATTAAACTCGTCAATACATTTATTAATGCATAATCCGCTTTGGTATGTTGAAATATTAACACAAATATTAAATACTTACAGCAAATGGCTCTGAAAAAAGTTTATTTCATGTCGACCTGTACTATGATTCTGAACTGACACAAACGGACGACAAACAGTTCAGTGGAAAATTTGTGTACAGAATAGGTGTAAATGAGGACCACTACGATCACTATCTTTCTTTAACCCACTGCTTTCTCACTATGAAGAAAGATGGATTGGATGAAACATTGTTAATTGTAAAAAACTCGTAAGTATGAATAAATGTGCGAGTTTGAACTCTTCCACTGAAATACAGCAACGTTATTTTATAAAACTGATTATGCGCTTGTATTTATAATTTTAATCGGCCCTCTGCATCTTTTTGTTATTCCTTCAGCACATTACATATATTTGTATTTTGCTGATTTTGACCAGTTTTAAGTTTGATGAGACTAGATACTGATTTTGTCTTTTAACATATTTTTAATTTAGATAATAAGAGTGTCGAGGTAAAAGTATCAACAAACAAAACAAAATAGAACATCCACATGATAATATTCCTATTAAGAAAATTTTAAAAAAAAACAAGACAAACAAACACCCAATACTAAAAAGAAAAGATCCCTTTTTATTACAGTTGCCTTTAATGAACTACTGCTCGAAAAAAAAATAAACAGTTTCTGTATTTATGTTTATATTATAGGAATTTCTGATATTGGTATTTTTTTATCTTCATTTAATGTAAACATAACAGGATTTGCAAACTGCTTTTTATTTCAAATATTCCAGCTCCACTATTGCCAACATCTACTTTGCTATTTTATCAAACTTCGTGTTTTTTACATTTTAGATCACCTTTAATGGAAAATGTACTCGTCAGATACCTTGCAAATGATGTAATTGTGTTAGAAGTACAAGTTTCAGACAATGTTTCTAATAATCTAGAATGTGAGGCCGCTTGGAAGTTATAATAATTGTATTCAATAAAATTCGTTGAAAAATGATAATTACTGTCTAGTTAAGTAAATCTTAGCAGTACGGAATTTTAATATTTTGTAAGAATAATTCTTCACAATTTATGATAATAAATCGTAGTTGTATGAATTGCATCAACATAGTATTCTTCGCGCGTGTGTAGAGCCCGCTATAACGAAGAACATGTACACATTTATTTTATTTGGACCTGTATTTCCTAAAAATGAAGTGAAGTTTATGAATTGCTTCTTTTTTCTTATTATTCAATTAAACGTAATATACAGATAAATAATGTCTGTTGCACTGTTTTAATAAAACCGAAAAGGAAACTAAAAGAATAAAAAACAATGTAGTGGCGTGCTGTTCAATCGGTTGATCAAATATCTGTTTGCTGATACAATGTATGTTACTGATAAAGAACTTATTTTCCCTTAGTTTTTTTTTAGTTTAATGATTTTGTTTGCTTACCATCCAGTTACAAAATATTTATTCATCTTTTTCACGAAAACACAATTAAAGAAATGCACTGTAAATGAGCTTTGAAATAAGGAGATGATTTGCAATGAGAAACCATCGACTAAAGGACAATTAATCAAACAGATTGTGTCGACATAATTTCTCTTGGATTTAGATTAATAAACACAAACATGAAAACGAGAACACCCTTCATCTATCTCGGCAGTAGTTGTGTTGTATCAAGTAATGTATTTATTCAATCACAAGTTGGCGTATCGTTATGGAATATCTCTTTCACATATGACGACGGACATGTCCAAATTGCTGTAACCACAATTTAACAAATTGCTCGTCCTCTTTTCATCGAATGTGACCTACCCAATTAGACTTATGAACGGGGTTTGTATTTGCATGAGCAACACGACGAGTGCCACATACGGAGCAGGATCTTGTTCTGACGGAGCACCTGAGATCACCCCGGTTTCTAGCGGGGTTCGTGTATTTATTTTTCTATGCTGTGTTCTATGTACTGTTGTTTGTCTTTTCTCGGTGTTCGTTTCTGGGCAATTTGTTTTCAACTTATGAGTTTGAATATCCCTTTGATATTTTTCGCACCTCTTTTTTGATAGTTTAAAGAATTTGCAGTTGATAACAGATCCTTTTGAACATAGAGGCGAAAGATACCAAAGGAATATTCAAACATATGATTCGAAAACAAACTAACAATGCCATATCAAAAACATCAGACAAGTTTCCCCTTGTCCTTAGAGTAACTTTTATTTACAATTTGTTTTACCGTATTTTTAAGTTGTTGTTATCTCTGAAAAAAGTTTTTATAAACACAAGATACGTGCTGTTTTGGTATTTTTACAATAAAAAAAAAAAAAAAAAAACTTTCGGCGAACAATTATTTACCATTCCTTAATCATATTGATTGTTAAAACATAAATGAATTACTCTCAAAATATTGAACATCCTATCAAAATGTCGGCATTTTACAAAAAAAAAACTCTCAAAGCTTCAGATATGTTGTCATCCCAAGTGTATCCTTCTGCCTTCATAATTTGCACACAGTCCTGATTCCCTAGATAGTTATCTGGCCAATCCAGGACACAGTCATTAACTGTAACCACCGTCTGACTAGTATCCCATTTCCAAACACCTGCCGTTTCGAAATCTATTGCACCAATTCAATAAGATGTCAAGGAAAGAATACATGTATAAAAAATGTTCGTACGCTTTACTAGAATGGCCACATGATCTGGTTACTGAAAATTAATGCGTTAATGACAGAGGTTCAAATCCCACTATGTAAACTACAGTACTAGTATTTACTTTTTTATACATATAATTATAGTCATAGGATTTATTACAAAACTTTTAAAACAGAGACTATTACTCATTTGTCAAACGCACTTTACAATATTAATTGACGTATTTGTAATAAATAACGCCTTTTTCCAGTAATTCTAGTGAAAATGATAAAAATTAGTGAAGACCAAATTATTGCTCTGTGATTCAATCGTTAATCATCACAAAACTAAACAACATATTTCATTTAGTGCTCAGGATATTTTTCACATCATCAAATTACTGCAATCACGCTTCATAATAATTAAACAGCCAATCCATGCAGTTGCCAAAAATACCACCATCTGCAAAAAGATAGCTTTTTAGTTGTTCTTCGTTAACTCTTTCAAAAATGTAGTAATGTTCATTCTTGACCTTTCACCTTAATTTAACAAAAAATGCACCGTAAGAATTATTGACGACCGAGCAAAACAGAAAGTACAGATATTAATCTTTCAAATGATATATAGTATAGCCGTATGTTGGGTGGGTGCATTAAAGCTGTTAACTAAGCCTCTTTGTTCAATGTCACTCGCCTATTAATTACGATATTTGAAAGAACAAACCCAAATGTAAAATAAAATAAAGATTGACTCTCTCATTTGTACTTTATTATTTGTTAAAATTTTTTTTATCATATATCATGTATATTTTCATTAACAATTTCACAAATAGTCTCGCCATCAATCGATTTCTTTGCAAGTGAAACATTTCATATTTCACTTCTTGGCAAAAGTCTGCTCTGTGTTGTAAACCAAATCGATATTCCAATGTTCCACATGTAAGGATAAAGAGGTAAAGAAAAAGGTTCGGGTTTAAAAAAAAAACAATATCGATATTGTAAACTGAGGTTTGTTTCTCATCTGTTGCATGTGTTGTTCGTTCTTTGAAAATACTGTTCGAGACTATTGTTGTTTAACGACCTTTATTGCGTGACATAAATGAATGAGAACGACAGGTAATATAACCTTTCCATTATTATGACCTACCATTTTTTCACATTTCAGTTAACAAGAAAAAAAAACCGTACTTGTTGTATGATTTGTTCAAAGGACATTTGAAGTGAAACATAGGCATGATTTCTGAATGACATACTCAATACTGTATTATAATCATAATTTTCACTAATTAAAAAGCAAAAGTCAATCTAATTTTAATAACTTTACATACAACTATACATGTAATTATACTTGTTGAAAACCCGTTTCATATATGATAACTAACTTTGCTTGATGTTAGTATCTAACAAAAAAAAAAGAGCACACTCTACTTAGCCTACACAGAGTTTACACACATGTGAAGAAATAGTTAATGTACTTGAACTGTTACATCATGTATATAATGAGCATAACACAATGAATAAACTAAATTTGTCATACGATGTCATATTGATACCTCTCCTTATTTCCATTTATAATGAGTTGGTTTTTGTTTGACCCTATTCGAATTGAGTATGGACTTTGAAGTTCAGCGGATTTGTCCAAAAGTACTTTCATTCTTTGACCATCAGGTGAAAATCCAAGGAGTAGTTCTTTTTCGACATCAACAACGTAAGCAATGCCATTACTATCACAACATATATCGGCGGGTTTTGTAAGAAGGGTGTCTTGTTTTTCCCATATGGCATTGCCCTTCATATCACAGCAAGTAACTTTCCTACTATTAAAATAATAAATTTGCATGTCCTTAAATTTTGAAATGTGTGCCTTTTTAAAAACAATTCTGCAATCATGAAACGATATTGATTGGTCTAAAATATTGACAATGTTCATGTCATTTTCCATGTATCCAGAAGAGATATAGAAAAGCTTGGTGTCATTGAAGACTATATTTGATTTAACATCATTTGTGATACAGTTGAATACAATTTTCATTATTCTGACCGCCATATTGAAAATGCACATCTTGTTTGTGTTACCAAATAAGTTCACTATATCTTGATCATCAATATGTATTGCATGTTTAGGTTTCCAAAATATGCCGTATTCATTTATTAATTTGCCCGAAGTTGAAAATTGATAAAGTTGTTTACCCTTACGAACAAGGAAAGTGTCGTTAAGTAGAAGTCTAGAACTTGAATAGCTTTACCACGACCCTTTTTCTTAAGGGAGATATTATCAATGTCTATGCCGGCTGATACTCCTGCCGGAATTTGAACCTTGTTATCTTTACTAAACGTTATATTTAATGGCTTTGACAAGGCGTCAATTGATCTGAAATCAAGGATGGTGTTCAAGTTATTTGAAGGAACAAACTGCAGCTCAACTGCAAAAATTTTTGGTTGCTTTCGAAGATTGCAAAATACGAGTTTTATGAATAAATTTGTTTGTCAATTTTGTAAAGCCCTAGAAGAGTTTGATGGTCTGTTGCATACTGCTTCATATCTTTATAATGTGTTAGAAAAGTATGAACACAACGCCTTCTGTTGTTAAGTTTAATAGTTAATTGAACGATATTTTCTTTTAGTTGTTCCTTCTTTTCCTTTTCGTTATCCCTCAACTTTTCCTCAAGATCATCTAAATGGCGAATAATCTCTAGCCTCCTGTCTTTGGTTTGACTAAGTATAGTCGTAGCTTGGCTGTCAACCGTTTGTAGTCGCTGTATCGTTTTATAATTCATTGTTTTGTAAAGATCTCTAAGGTGAGTATAATGAATTTCAATATCAGAGAAAGCGGACGATGATTTTATGTTTTGTTCTATTTCACGGATCGGTTTGGTATCGAGACAATTTTCGTGATTTACTTTCAAGCATTTTAAACAACAAGGAGCAGCAAGTGTTGTTCGAATGTTTTCGCATGTTCCTCACATCTTATATTAATTGCCCGAACGAAAGCTGGAAGGTTCAGGAAATTTTCGATCGGTAATGTGGGATGACCTCTGGTTGCTTCACTAAGACCTTGGTGCTCTTTACATTCGGAACAAATTGATTCATCACATTCAGAACACCAAACAGTAGCTGATTTAAAGATATCACGAAGACTGCACATGTCACAGTGTGGTAATTTACCTGCCATTTTTCTGCAATATTAGTTAAAATACGTAGCTTAGAAGATTAAATTGAATAGTATATTGAATGCTTATTTAAAAAAAGATATGAATTTTTTTTTTCAATTAAACACCAAGGTTGTATACAAAATTATGAACCGAATAAATCGATTATCCGACAGCACCAAATCTAAACATTTTAAGTTCACCTTGTTACCATTAGGTTTGAAAAATATGTGAATGAGTCCGATTGGTTAAGAGTTGTGATATTGTAAGTTAGGAACTTGACTTTGTTGCAGGTCAATGAAAAAGCAACAAAACGTCACAAATAATAAAATCAAACAACATCGAAAATTCAGCACTGGCTCTGTTGGTTTTTAACATCATTTTTGTATACCAAATTCTCCAAGGACAAACCCATTCCAATAGTATACTAAAAATTAAAACAACCAAAAACGTGGATCTGTTTTACATTTATCATTTCGGGACCTTTTATAGCTGACTATGCGGTATGGGTTTTACTCATTGTTGAATGCCATACGCAGACCTATAGTTGTAAACTTCTATGTCATTTGGTCTCTGGTGGAGAGTTGTCTCATTGACAATCATACCACATCTTCTTATTTTTCTTCCTGTGTAATTTGCATTTTGATACTAATTTTCTTTGTATTATTGATGAATAAAATAACAAAGCGGTATTTATTTTTTCTCCAAAAGGGACAGGATCAAGAACCTGAGTTTGCTGATGAATCAATGAACTATGAAAATGATGTCAAGTTTAGATGAACCTTGTCAGTTTGACATGTTAACCTTACAATCATTCAATTCTTTTTTTGACATTTCACTTGCAATATCTAAGAAAACGACATGACCACCAAAACTGTATATTATCCACTGAACAACAAAATGATATCAAGCGATATGGACATCCTCACCTAGCAATGATTTTATAGACCAAGTATAGTAGACGTTTTATTCATTAAAACTATAAGAAAATCATGCAATCATCCGAATAACACTTGGCTAGATGAAAGTTTTATTCGACGGAAGATATCAACATTGTGCCAGAATATCACAGCCGTTACCTGATCATCTCAATCGGACATACTTTATAACATATTTAGCTTAATACAATAATAGTCGTAAAGAAATAGATAAAACTGTTATTATACGTTTGTATTGATAAAAATAAAAACAATACCAATTAAATGATATATACGTTATCTGTATTGATGATATCACTGTCATTTTGTCAATAACTGACTGCCCTGATCGCACTTTCCGGTGGGAGAAAATTCATTCAGATGTCATTTTAAGTTACGTTGGATCGAGTTATATATGAGAAAGCTTTCATTTGGTTATCTTTGGCATCAATTCTCCTTTTAAACAAACATTTCAAAGATCGGCAATGAATTGACGAAGAGTCGACCTACCCTATCCATATATGATTTTTAACAGCTCAACAGGAAGTTTCTGTAAAGAAGATGTCTCACTAAACCATAAACAAATCTCTTAATATGTGATTCATCAGAAACAACCAACAATTTAACGTATACAGGTCGTAGATTTGAATTTAAATCATCAAAATAATATTAAAAAAAAACAAAATCGCATAAACTTTCAGTATTCTGTACTGAGAAATTTATGAATCTGCATAGTATCTGTAATTTACAAAATGAGTCATATTCGAACTAATTTCTTAGTAAATATAATACGTGTGTTACCAAATTTAAGCAAGAAACATATTCCTAGGTGATCTGCCAATATGCAACTTTAAAGAATTGATATGAATTAGAACAGATGGAATCAGCCTATATTTATAAAAATAAAAATTGACAAGTTGAATGTTATCATTTTCTTTTGAAATACGAAAAAAGCCAATAATAAACCAAAACACAAACGGGGAAAATCCGTTCTGATTGCAAAAAATATCAACATATATAAACATTACACGCAAAATAATAATTCATTGATTGTTGGTTGCTTAACGTCAAATGGCAAATATTGCATTCATGTTCATGACGAGAAAAAATTAACAATGCATACAATAGGTAGTTTCTGTAATAAAGTACATCCGAGATGAAGGTCGGGAAAGTTTTTACTTCCACGAAAAAATGAGCGTATATTCGAAAAGTTGTTGTAAGGGTTCTTTACATGCAAAGAGCGTGGCACTTTCTTTACACGAGGCATCGAATTTTACGTCCCAATTATGACCAGCCAATCGGACGCCAAACTTTGGCAAGGGTTTTACTGCAAGTCGGAAGAAGACCATAGGTACCATATTCTATTCCCCAGTCGCCCTTGGGAAAAAAAAAATAAGAAAAACGGAAAACTAAAGAAAAGGGACTTCAAACAGAAAACAGGAATGCGAACCTCATCCGAAAAATCATTACTTTAACTTTGCCTCTTCAACATTGTTTAAGGCCTTCATCTTTTTTCTATCTTTATAAAGTCATTCATCTAAACCTCGTAACTACAACATTATATTATAAAGTGTCTATTATATATATAAGTCTAGAAATTTGCACAACGATACTTATATAAGATGGTATTATAAAAGTATGAATGTTATTTACATTCTAGAATGTTCGGTTTGTGGCTATTCTCCCAGTTTCTCAGCATTTCAGACAGTCTGGTCACAAACTTGATGACTTTAACCGCATGCTAATCCTAGTGATTGAACAGATCATTCACTGGAGTGATGCCCAGCGACAGGTTCGGGAAAGCTTTTGGATATAAAGGAACTAAATGTACATCATCCAAACGGCATCAATAAAAAAATACTAAGTTTTATTTTTCACTCATTTTGGTGTGTAAATATACACAGTCACGTATATTTGAGTATCGAGTTTTGTTTTATATTATGATGTTCAGGATTTTGGATTGAATCAATAGACCAAAACTTACCTGTATTACAATCAGTATTGATAAAATTATTGACACTGAAGAAAGCTTTTTGTTAAGCCGAAATATTTGTCAACACGATTTAATAACAACATCTTCGTATAATACCATCTTATATTAGTATCGTTGTGCAAATCCCTAGACTTATATAATGTTTTCCTTATCTGCACAGTATCGTCTATTCTAGACGATCCGGTACATAGTAAATTTGCTGGTTGGTCCTTTGTATAGACTTCTATATATATATATATATATATATATATATATATATATATATATATATATATATATATATATAAACAAGTCTAAATTGAAAGCAACGTTCAAACCTATGGTTACGTTGGATAAAAACTGCAATTTTTATACTTGTGCATGCAAAACAAATTTCTTGTTAGAGGGGTCTAAATACAGCACAAACAACATTTTTCAAAAGACCAAAAAAGTGAAAAAGTATATTTTAACAAAAAGCATTTGACTAACAGGTCGAACAACAGATGTTCTTAAACCCTGCTGACTGTCATTGGCGATTGCCAAATAAACGGATCACAAGATGTTACAAAATGGATCTTTTAAAACTATTAATTTAATACCAAACAGAAAACAATAAACTTGCGGAAAAGATGGTATACCGCAAACAAAAGGTACAAAAACTAGTACACCATATCCGGATTTCGACAATTAATGTCTCTTCAATGATGTTAGGGATCGAAACGATATTTGGAAGGCAATATAATTTACCTCAATTTAGGATAGACTCTTGAATTTCGAAGAGTCGAAATATTAAAAATATGATGAACGGATCATATAAACCAGAAGAAAAATATAATACAAGCCCAAACGAAAAAATATAAACAAGTCTAAATTGAAAACAACGTTCAAGCCTATGATTGCGTTGGATAAAAACCGCAATTTTTATACGCGTGCATGCAAAACAAATATCTTGTTAGAGGGGTCTAAATACAGCACAAACAACATTTTCCAAAAGACCCAAAATGTGAAAAAGTATATTTTAACAAAACGCATTTGACTAACCGGTCGAATAACAGATGTTCTTAAACCCTGCTGACTGTCATTGGCGATTGCCAAATAAACGGATCACAAGATGTTATAAAATGGATCTTTTAAAATAATTAATTGATTACCAAACAGAAAACAATATATATATAAATATATAGATAGATAGATAGATAGATAGATATATATAATTACTCTAAATATCAGAACAACAACGTTAAATCTGCAAATTTGCGGAAGCAAATTTTTGTTCTTCCCTCGCCGGGATTCGAACTCATGCTATTGGGATATCAAGACATCACCGCCTGCACTGTGTCCAACTCTCTAGACCACACGGCCACCTAGACTTAACTGATAATTCAGTTTTCGATGGCTTAGTGTTACCTTTCCTCGTCAGTTGAATCTAGAGTTGTAACACAGTACATGATATATTAGGCATAAAGATGGAATTGATTGCAGATTAGCTTAATATCTATCGTAAAGTATTAAAGATACAGTCACAGAAATATTTATTTGATAAGTAAGTCTAAACAAATGACAACTCTACGACAGATCCATCTATTTGATCACCAGTGAAGGTGATACACGGCTGAAAACACATATTATATTCATAATTACTCTAAATATCAGCACAACAATGTTAAATCTGCAAATTTGTGGAAGCAAATGTATGTTTGTCCGTCTTCGGGATTGGAACTCATGCTACTTGGATATCGAGACAACACCGCCTGCACTGTGTTCAGCGCTCTAGACCACACGGCAACCTAGACTGAACTAATAATTAAGCTTTCGGTGGCCTAGTGTTACCTTTTCTTGTCAGTAGAATCTAGTGTTGTAACACAGTACATGACATATTAGGCAGGAATATACATATATATATATACAAGTCTAAATTGAAAACAACGTTCAAACCTATGATTGCGTTGGATAAAAACCGCAATTTGTATACGTGTGCATGCAAAACAATTATAATCTAACATTCATCTATGTTCATTGATATATATGTATATAAAATAGATCTTTGAATTATAAATCATAGGTAGCCGAGAGGTTTCGTCGATACGTATAATGCCAGTCATATATAACAGACTTTAAGCAGGGGATACGGTTCCCAGAGAAGGCAACATAAAACTTGTACAAAGGATAAGGTAAGTTAAGCAGTTAATTCCATAAGTGAACAGAAATCAATAAATTAGCCAATTCAATTTAATGAAATTAAACACAGAAAGGAAACAATTGAATATACTTTGGTAAGTCCATTTCCGCAACAGATTTATGAAGCATTGATTCTACAAAACGCATCAACGATAAATGAATAGGCTGACGTCACGGCAAAGGTTAAAAGATATATAACTCATTATCTACTCGATTTATTCTTCCGGAGATTGCAGTTATCCTTTACAAAGTTCAGCTTTATAATATTGATCATTATTAATTTTCGGCTTTGTGGTATGTTTACAAATTTAGAAAAAAAAATTAAACGGTAAAAAAAATATAATAATCCTTTTATTCACACAAAATAATTTTTATAAACAGAATCACAAAACAAGCAAACGTCTAGGTGTTAAGACACATTGACCGCTAGTGAGGTGATCAGTAAAATATAATTTGTATGCAGCTAGTTGAAAAAGACAATGGTTTAATAATTTAAATTCAGAAATATTTGCGTGCATTTGTTATTACGATATTTAAAATGGACAAAAGTGCAAGAAAAACTATAATCACTTCACTTTTGCATTAACTTACTAGATGTTCTACACTGAGCATACCAATTTCTCCTTTTCTCCAATTCAGATACACGAAAACCGCCCACTTCATGGCTACATGAATCAGTAAATACAAAACTTACATGATTTGATAAATATATTTCATATCATTCTACAAATAGGTTATGTAGGTTATGGGTTAGGGTTGTTATACTTTTATTAACCTATTCATATATAATCAGGCATGGCTACATGGCTACATGTATCAGTACATACAAAACTTACATGATTTGATAAATATATTTCATATCATTCACAAATAGGTTATGTAGGTTATGGGTTAGGGTGGTTATACTTTTATTAACCTATTCATAGATAAATGATTAACCAGACAATAACGGTTTACGTAAACATATTCTAAGGGATACTATAATGGTAATCTTCTTTATCAGCTAAACTGGCTGTATATTTTGGAATTTATTTGTCCCTGTTAGTGTGCTCCTAAATTAAACAGCGTAGGAAACATCTATTTACAACACATATCAAGCGCCAGAAGAATATGAAGGAAGTCTTTCAGAACATGAATATTTCATTTGTGGTGTCGATGCATCATCCCCTGGCCACCATGGGTAAAGATTGTATATAGCAGAGGAGTACGATCACTCACCGTTACAACTTGAAGCCCCCGATATAATGACATCATTGTTAACAAATAAATGTATTGTCATTGATTGTTAGTTATAGATATAAAAAGAAGATGTGGTATGATTGTCAATGAGACAACTCTCCACAAGAGACCAAATGACACAATTATAGGTCACTGTACGGCCTTCAACAATGAGCAAAACCCATACCTCACTGTCAGCTATAAAAGGCCCCGAAATGACTAATGTAAAAAAACTCATATGAGAAAACTAATGGCCTAATTTGTTCACATCAAAAGCTGCTAAGTGACACAGGTGTTCTTCAAAGTTCTTACTGTAAATTAAAATGTCTTCTACATAAACTAGTGTGCTTTTCCAGGTGAGTTCCCGGATAACTTCATTCATTGTCATGTTGAACGTGGCAGGCGAATTTGCTAGGCCATATGGAAGTTGGTTGAACTCGTACTAACCCCGATGCGTCATAAAAGCAGTCTTTTTCTTTAGATTCTTCTTCAAGTTCGCGCTGCCAGAAGCCCTGTCTCATATCAGAGACGCTATATGTCTGAGTCTTCTTTTCTCCGAGTGTATCAAGGACGTCAAAAAGGTTTGGGAGAGATTGCGTGTAGACTTTCGTGTGAAGGTTAGGTTTGCGATAGCCAACACATACTCTCTTCTCGCCATTGGGCTTTGCTACTAGTGAAATGGGACTGGTCCATGGTGACATGCTCTTCCGAATAATATCTTGTTCCTCCATTTCGTCCAGTAGAAAGTTTATTTCTTCCTTTGCTTTCGGAGTAGCCCGGTGTGGAAATTGTCTGCCTGGATTTGCCTCGCCTGTTTCGATGTGTTTGTCTCTTTTGGTACAGCTCAATTTGGTAATATCTTTAGCAAAAGCTTGCCTATATTTCCCTAACAAAGTCAATAACTGATATTTTTGTGCTTCATTTAAATCAGACTATGATAAATCAATACCCATCTCGGTAGCAATTTTGATTTAATGGTTATTCGAATTAAAAGTTTCGCCATTTCTGATACTATTCATCAACTCAAAATTTTCTTTTAATTCTCCAAAAATTTTAACATTTGCTAATCTTTATGCAAATTTTTGGAACACATTCCGTATAGTATTCCCAATAAGTGCAGTAACATAAGAACCGTTAATGGTTTTACTACTACTAGGGAAATACCTCTGCTGGTGGTCTATAAGTCACCCGAGGGTATCATTTGCCTAGTAGCAAGTACCATGTTATAAGATTTCGAAATCATTTTGAATTAAGGAATGTCTCTCCAAAGTCAATATAAATAAAAAGATGTGGTATGAGTGCCAATGAGACAACTCTTCATCCAAGTCACAATGTATAAAAAGTTCGCAAGTATAGGTCAAAGTACGGCCTTCAAAACGGAGCCTTAGCTCACACCGAACAGCAAGCTATAAAGGCCCCAAAATAACTAGTGTAAAACAATTCAAACAGGAAAATCAACGGTCTAATCTATATAAAAAACGAGAAACATTTATGAAAAACACCAACAAACGACAACCACTGAACAACAGGCTCTTGCCTTAGGACAGGTGCATACAAATGCAGCGGGTTTAAACTTATTAACAGGCGCCAACTTTTATCATAACCTGAGACAGTAGTGTATCATTACAACATAAAAAGACACTATAAAATATCAATTGAAATGGCTTAACTCGATCAAAAAGATAATTAAACAAAAATCAAGGAAACATACACTGAACGAATAAGGTTGATCTATGACACAATACAAATATAATATTAATAAAAAAGATGTAGGAACAGTGTCATAAAGACAACTCTAACCTGACACAAAATGATGTTAATTAAAACAACGTACACAGGTACCTTTAAATATAATAATTTCGTTGTTAGGAGTACAGAAGTAAACATTTTTTTTACAAAACTAATAAAGGAGAATGTCCGTTAAGGGCTAGTTTTGGCCTAATATTCGAAGTACATCTAATGAAAGATTTTTGAAATTTTTTAAACACTTAAGTGTCTTCTTCAGTCGATTCGTATAGTTTATGTAAATGGTAAGAACAGATTTTGGTCATTAAAGTCGCTCAAATGGAAGCTTAAATATGAAAAATCTATCAAATATGCCATAAAACGTCACTTTTCAGATGGTTTTTTGTCTAAAATGGACGTGGCCGCATTCGTGTTCAGTCTCAACCTTTATATATGTTATGTGTTATCATCAAATACAACATGTATTTGAATATTTTAGACTTAACACACATGCGGCCACTTCCATTTTAGACACAAACCATCTTAAAGATAGCACACATGCTAAGATTGTGAAGATTTCAGTAATATTGCATGAAATTATGATGCTATTATCAGATGCATGTGCATTGAATTGTCAAAACAGCCCATATTTATGGAACAGAAATATTCTACTTTCCAATAAATAGCTAATAGTTTACATTTTAACAAATTTGTAAAATGCTATATTTTGGGGCCAAAAAGGGGTCTTACTGGGCCTGCTTCTTTGTTGTTCACAGTACGAGTACAGAAGTGAAAATTTATCGTCATACTAAATACTAAATCAATAGTGGTACATATTAACAATAGTGAGACGAGATATAACACAACACAAGTAAACATTGAATTACAAAAATGCATTACAAATTGTGTCAACAGGTCAAATTAACACGAAAGTACGATTTGAGAGTACTCGCAGTTACTGAAAGCTAGTTAAAAGCCAAAAAACAATAAATAATAAAAAATCATGTATCAGAGACTAAAATCAATTAAAACATATCCCAGGGATTTAGTGTTTTAACGCCATGGACAGTCATGTTACATATAGATAAAGCAATCTCTAAATAGAAAATAAATGTGGATGTGTATTTATACATCTCAAAAACCATTCAAAAAGAATATAAATTTAGTTAAGTTTTTTTTTGTTGATAACAAAATCGATTTTAAGGCAAATGTAAACAATATTCATAGATCTCATTACAACATTAATAAGATAACCTTTACTAATAATATTGTTTAAAGGTTTGATGAGTTAACATGGATTACGTAGTGATTTCCGCGCTTTTAGTACAATATAACCGTACAATGTAGGATGTGAAATACCGTTTTTAATAAGTTTTTTTACAGGTACAGCCAAATTAACTAATCAAATCTTTGTATTTGTGAAAGAATTTAGTACATGTTTTAAGCAATTAATTTTACCAATGATGCATTGATTACGTTCGTTAAAATTTATGACATCACTACACACACAGGCATAACGAACGAGTTGGGATATATAAACACCGTATGATGGAGCCAAAGGAACATCGCCTTCTAAAAAAAAAATAAACAACAGGGAATTTTAATTTAGTTGTAATGTATTCCTGTCACGTAATGTTGTCATTTTAGCGGTATTTCTATTATTGCGATATAAGCAGGAGGTTTGGTTAGCCATAACACCAGGTTCAACCAACCAATTTTTCTTAAAATTTCATGTACCAAGTCAGGAATATGGTAGTTGTTATCAAATAATCCGTTTCTATGTATGTTGGCGTTTGTTTTTGTAGCAGTTCAGCGTTTATGTTGTTCCGTTGTTTTCCTCTTATAGTTATTGTTTTCCTCGGTTTTAGTTTGTGACCCCGGATTTGTTTCAGTTAAATCGATTTATGACTACTGAACAGCATAATACTACTGTTGCCTTTATTTAGTATGGAGTTGTGCTTTACAAATGTTTTAGAAATTGAAATGTCTAAATCTAGAAAACGACAACTACTGCTGTTTATGTTAGAATTATTTAAAGTAAGTTCCTTTGGGTACATTTGTGTAGTATATTTAGAGAACTCTGCATTATTCAAAGAAAACATATCATCAAGATAACGGTAGGTATTGTTTAATGTGTCAACCAAATGTAACAATGACGTGTCTTTACTGAGTTTGGCCATAAACTGTGATTCAAAGCAATACAGGAATAAATCTGCTATTAAAGGGGCGCAATTATTGCCCATAGGAATACCTATTACCTGTCGATACACTTTATCGCCGAAACGTACATATATGTTGTTTAGGAGAAAACTTAAATCTTCAATCATATCTTCACATTTCTAGTAATTGTATCTAGCATACTTTCCTATTTCGTTACATAAAAAGTCTTTGAACGAGTTACAGCAAATAAGTGTGTAATGAGAATTTTCAAAAGACCATTTAAATAAATATGAAAATGTTTTCTTGATAAAATTGTGTGGAAGTGTAGTGTAGAGAGTAGAAAAATCGTAACTATCAACAGAATTAAAAGGACCATCAAAAGCACGTATTTTATCAAAAACCTCTAAAGAATGTTTAACACTCCTGAATATAACATGAATAGGTATTGAATGAATACAGTTTAGATACGGTTGATCAATGTTGCAATTTGAATAAATGCTAGTGGTTAAATACCGGTTGAAAAATGCTCTTCAACTTCGTTTTTCATATGGCATTTAACAGTTTTGATTCGATCGTCAATGATGCTACTGTTTTTACAAAACGCGCGCCTCTAGCGTTCAAAATAATACTCCTGTTATCATTGATGAGTGTTGTTTTTTGTGAACAGTTCATACTTCAATAATTGTACGTGATAAAGTTATGGTTCTAATAAGAACAGCTAGTACTTGGAAAACTATAAACTGTTTAGATTTGGTTAGGATACGGCGGCTGAACGAATAAATATACAGTTTTTTCGGTTAGATGTTTGACATTCCTGTCAATTTGTGATCTAAACGGAACCCCCTTCAACCGATAAAATTTTTACATCTGGAATACAAAATATGAAATATCATGGACAAAAGTAAATTGTGTCAAAATATAATCGGGGAATTTAATCCTTCGGAAAAATTTAATTTTCATTCCGTAATTTTAAAATATTTTGAAATTATTGTAAAATCACAACAAATCTTCTTTATTGCAATATTTTGAAATTAAAACGATCAAAAAATCAGTTTTTTTTTCTGTTTAGTAAATGGAAAAAAAGTGCACCATCTGGTTACCTTTGTAAGTTTATATGTTTGTGAAAAAAGTTTTACATGCAACAAAATAATTTTGTATCAAATGATATTTTTTGATATTTCAATACAATCAATTCACTGTTCTCATTTGTTATGGTACATCATTGTATCAATATGTTACAGAGTTTTGTCGTGTTTTCACTTTTGTTCGCCGTATATTCTTCCTTGGAATCAAAAGACGTAAAAGGTGAGATACTTTTTTTTATTGTTATATACATTAAGAAGGTACGTTATATCAGAAACTTCACTTGGGTCATTATATTATAAGTTTAAGTTTTATGAATTTGTTTTGATAACAGTTTTTGTGGTAAATTATCAAGACAATACATATAATGACGAACTAGAGATAATCAAGTGAGCAATACTGGTATTAGAACAACGCAAAGGTTAAAAGTTAGCACGACACTTAAACTTATGTTTTTTTTTAAAACAAGTGCCTTTTGATATATAGTAATACATTTAATACACCTGTAGTTTTTCAATCTGTCTTAAACATTAAAGTATATAAGCTAAGTTGTAGTGAATTTAGTACCATATACTTTCATTTTCTTTGTATAAACTAGAAATATGGAATTAACATTCAATGCAACTTACAAACTTAAAATTGCCAATGTCATAAGGTACACACAGTTATTTGGATATTGAGACATGTTGGTCTTTGTTTTAACTGTTAATGCAGGATTTGTTTAATTTTCTAGGCATCCCCCCTTTTTTTATTTTTTTTTTTTAAATTGAAAGAAAAATAACTGATTCCAGAATTGTTTGTGTAGTACTTATTGTTGATACGTCTACCAGGAAAATGTTTTCTGCTGTCACACGTGGTGTCTAAGTCGTCACGTGATTTGACGATATGACTAATTTCCCATATGTTTAAGCCTGTAGAACAAGTTCCCATACTAAAAATGTCTCCATGAAATTTTACTATATGGTAAAAGGTACCTCTTACTCAATAACAACTGTTGATCGCTCACTGACAAATGTTTTCCTTTATTTTCACAACATTAAAACCAGGAATTCACGGCCGTTGTTGTGAGTTTTTCATAAAAAAATACCTCGATTTTCAATTTAATCAAAAATTTATACAAGCGTTCATCAATTTTCAATAAGCTTACTAATTCTTCTATAAACAACTCAAAGGATTTGAAATAATATTGCCGTTGGTAACTTGTTCTACTCGTTTGGTTGTTGTCCGCATATATCGTCTGAAATTACGCCCATTTCATAAACGCTTTATACTGATCGGCGTAAGGGAGGTAATCGAAGTAAAACATGCCAAAGTTGCGTTTACAGGAATTTCTAAAAGAAAGATAAAAACATGCTAGCGCTGTTGTGTCTAGATCTGATTATAGCATGCACGCATATTTAGGAAATCACACTTACATGTCAGTCAATAACATTCGTTAATTATTAAAGACTACCATACCCTTAAAGAAATATGTTTTGGAAAAAAAAAAAAAGAAGGGTGAGTGTTTCATCTTTCATATTTCACACACAATGTGAGCATTCTTTCTTGAATATACAATATGAAGGATTGGTATGGGTTATGCATAGTTTTATATTTGTGCAATACTGTTGAGACGCCATTCTGATGTGTTTTATAGTTAAAAATGACAAAAAGTATTTTTAAAAGTCTTTTTGTAGAAGGTGTTGATCAATTTTTTTCTTACGGACTTACAAAAAAGAAGGTACGGAGATACAAATCTACTGCTTATTTTATTTTAAGGGTCCTCAATTATCAATTTCCTGGTGAAATTTTGGATACTTTTATAATAATAATAATAAATATTGTACACAATGAATGCATCCCTTGTCAAAACCCAGTTATTCTGTAAATGTAGGTTTTATTAAAATCAGAGACATATAATACATGATATTTCTTTCTTAAAATGTGTAATTTGACCTCAAGAAATCATATCTGCTGTGAGAAATGCTACATGTTATGTTGTATATGTACCATTCATCGTCCCTTGCAACTGCTGATGAAGAGTCAGTGATAAAGCCCAGAAAATATTAAAAAATAAATGTCTTTAACTGTTGAATCCATTTGTACAAGTTTAATACTAACTTAACTTCTAACACTAATTAAAAATCGTACATGAAGTACTTGTAGTTGGTCCAAAAGTTTACGAAGGATAATAAAAGAAAACAAATAGCATATAATAAGAGAAAATAGTTTGTAATAAAGCTTTTAATTATTAAATTCATAACGAAGTATAATTGAAAGGTAAAATAGTAAATGTCTATTTAAAAGTTTTACAAAGATGTCTGATGAATCTTCATATGTTTCTGATCTAAATAATGCCTCACACTTTATTTTGAAAAGATTAAATCCTGCTACACTAAATTTGTTCTATTTAATAAATCCAAATTACATTCAAACCTTTAAAATGTCTCTGTGTTACATGTTCTAGAATCAAATTAGTTGTTGGGTCCTTGTTTGATATCCATTTGTTGTAATACTAAACATTGTTTGATTTCAATGTTTTTCAACTGGTTTCTTTCAAATTCACTTTTTAGTATGTCTCAAATCAGCTTTACACATTTTTATTTAAAGCTATCAGTCTGTTTTGACATCTTAGTAATAATTGTCACAAATAGTCATAAACATTTCATTTCTCACAGATTTTAAATCATCACAATATTATGACATTTTTTATTTGACAATTTCCTTTTGTATGTAAATCCCCACAAGAAACAGGTACACAGTATTTTTCTCTGATTTGATATTTTTATTTCTCTGTCTTCTATGTTCCAGAAACAATATTGTAATACACATCTTATACACAGCTCAGTAATCAGTCTTCTGCAATATGTCAAGAACTAATTCTCACATACATATTTTCTATCATTTCTCTGTTCATGCATAGATCCAAAATCATAGTTTTATATGATCCACAATTTCTTTGTTTTGCATTTTCAAAATAAAGGACGTGCACAGTCTTTTTCCCTCTTTTTCTCTTTCAGTTTCCTTGGGTGGTATAATGCCATTGCTTACAAGTCACCAAAGTGTGCTGAAAATAGAATTGTAAACAATATTGTATTTGCAATTTTCAAATTTATTGAGAGTGTTTAGTTTACAGAATAGGGAATAGTGGACCAACAAATTGAAAGGAATAAATGAAGGACCCTATCCAGACCATCATATATGATCTGATACAAAATAGTAAGTTTCACTTTAAATTATATCTTAATAAATAGTATAAAATTATTTTGGATGTAACCTTTTAGTTAAAAATACATCTCCAAATTAAAAAGTTTCTTTAAAATAACAATATTAATTATATTATATTAGTTTAAACTACACGATACTAAAAATGATACTTTCTGAGACATAATCACTGCTTAACCAAAATTCTTTTATTTATTACTTTATCTGCACTGACTGAATGAAGCGTTAAAGTTATGTACATACAACATGTACAAAACAATATAATGATTTCAATGCTTACATTATGTAGACTTCTTACTTGGCGTTGTTGAAACTATGTGTCTCTGGGTACTATAAATTTCATTCTAATGTGTAGTGATTTTCTTTCTACAAAAGAAGAAGATAACTATACAATCATAACTGGCATATTTCAAGCTAATTACACTTCAAAATAGTTGAAAAGTGTCTTTTGATAAACAAAAGTGTCCTCCTATACACTAATGTGTTTAAATCACTTTTTAAAGTATAATACATCATTAAATCAAATTTGTTCTATGTATGAACACAAAAAGTGATGAATAAAATGTTAATATGAGATTTTAATACATGAATGAAATCAATTTTGTGTTTGAAAAATGGTCACATCATACTAGATAATTATAAAAGCTTGTTATTTTTATAGATATAATTCCTACTTACATGATGCAGTTAAAATTTTGTCAAATGTACAAATGCATATTTTTTTTACAAATTTCTCTTTTTCTTTCTTTGACCCCTTTCATTGTGTTTGTAATATGTATATGATTATACACATCAAATACCTAAGAGAAAACGGGACATAATCATGCGCAATAAGAGTAATTTGAAGATTTATGCTCAAAATATACTGAAGTGTTTTCCTACATAATAATATGACCTTGGCATGTCAGTCTGACAGCACTTTTTCATAAACACCCACATTATTTTAAACACAAGTAAAGTAATTTTGACTTGCCTAAAATTATACATACGATTTTCATTTTCTGTTAACACTGCCTTTCGTTCTTGCCGTTTTTAAATAGCCAGAAAAACGCCCAGTGTACAATTTAACACTCCTTTTAAAGAAAGGTACAAATTTCTGTTCCACTAACACTGTTAAAAACAGAAAATTGTAAAAACTGACTGGAATACGATTTGTTTTTTTAATTCTTTCAACATAATCAATATACACTGCTGTTGGAGAAAGTTTTGTTTCACATAGCATAATCTAGATATTTTGATAAAGAATTAAAGAAATTTGAATTAATTTGTATTTGTAAGACAATATACGTACTGACTTAAAAGTGAATGTTCATACATGTTTGAATTTTTATAAATATGTTGAAAACTAAATTACTCAAAATTTGCCATTGCCAATATGAGATGCAAGTTTTGAGCATTTTTTTAGGCATTTATAATTTGATGAAAGGTACATTTGTTTCATTAAGAATATAAACATCTTGTATGTAATTTGAAATGATTATTTTAATGCAAATGGGTATTTTCATTTAGTCGAAAATGAGTCCTTTTTAAGATATATTTGATAACTCTTTGGATAACCATTTTGAAGCCATGGATGCCTGATATTATCTGTTAAGAATAAACAAACACTGAATGATTTCCCTGATCAACGGTCAAAATATAAACACAGGAATTGTTAAATGCAATATATAACAAAATTTATTATTTTGAATCTCTCAAATATATATAAATCCGATTTTTTTTCTAAATTATTTACAATCTTGTTTTTTAGTTAGCTCAATTTTGTGTGTTTTTTTAAACGTTTTTATTTTATTTAGGCAATTAACGGAAGTGTAAAACTTATATACTTTTGGAGACATAAATGAAATTATATGCTAGGCTATTCATTTGTGAGAAAAATCAGGGTGATGCGATAATTTGTTTGAGGTATATAACAAATGTGTATGTACTAAGGGAATTTTTATAATTTGGGTATCATACATTTCTTTACATATACTCATTCAATTATCACCACAAAAAGCTTCAGTTTTTTTTTTTTTTTTTTGCAGCTGATATTTCCAATACATATTAAAATATATCACTTACTTTTAAATCTTGTACATATTGAACATCTTCATTTTGCACCAATATATTTCTTAAAATAACATATGCTAATCGTTTATGTGTACCCATACAATATGAATAATTTTATTAAACAATGACAAGCACCTGTCATTTGTTTTAATGAATAAGAAAAATCATAATACTTATGATGTACACACCTTTTGTATATGTACTAACATCTGCACAATATCAAAGTTCAAGCTTGAAGCTGTAGGAAGAGTTAGCCGAACACAATGTATGTACCCATGTAGAACTTGTGGAGGGAAACACGTAAGGCGATAAGATAATGTGTTGCCAGGGCTTAAAGATAATAATTAAAAATAATTTAAAAGGGTAAAATGTTATGAAATGCGATACTTCAATAATTGGTAAAATATAAAAAATAAATGATAACATTTTGAATTGGGCAGTCACATTGATAAAGCAAATCTGATTTGGAATTATTAAATACGTTTCCGCGATGGTTTATTGACGGCACGCGAAAATAAACTTAAATAATAAACACTTGTGACATTTTGAAACACTAAAATTTAATTTCAGATTTGAGAACATATCGAGAATCAGAGGAGAAGACTTGATGACATTTTACACGAATTACAAGGTAGTATTACCGTTTTTTTTTTCTTGTGTTTGCTGAAAGCTAGTAGTACATTTTTCAAGATACGGTTTAATGCTTGTTCAAATGTTAAGCATGCATGTTCTACAATTCATGCATCATAGAGTTTATTAAAGTCCGAACAGTATTGTTCAGAAAACTACATCTTTCCTTATATAGTACACCGCTAATCAGAGACGCGGAAGATACTAAAGGTATATTCAAAGATGATAATAACAATCACTATTAAAAAATGCATCATACAAAAACTCCTTTGCTCTGCGAAGATCAGAATATCTTATTTTATTTTTTGGCGCATCTGTTGGTTAAAATGAAGTAATTATTTACATAGGCGACAATGGTAGTCTTTTTGGGTTCTGCGTTTTCACTTTAAAAGATCCGTTCTTCACCAATAGCCAACACTCATTTTTCACAATTTCAATTTTCTTTTCTAATTACCAGGGCAGCAGAAGTTCAATTTTCTTCTTATTATTATCTAGCATTTAAAAAACTGTGTGGTACAAGTCATCTTTAATTACTTTCTTTTACCGTATAGAGATGTTAAACTTTTATCTTTATCACGTAAACGTTATTCAGCCTTTTGAAAAATCTTATGCATAGTTTGAAGTGTGCTTACCTAATGAATTAACACGTATCCACAGAGGTAAAACCCGAGAGTGGTCATGCATTTCTATTTACATGTTGAAAGCTTGATAATATGTCGTCATACATGTTAGAAATCTGATACGAAATGAAACGTAGATGATATCCAGAACATTTAAATTTATACTTCTTTTTTATTTATATTATTATAATCTAGTTATTAAAATTATCAAATTACAATAAAAAGAAATAAACATATGAGAACTGTATGACTAAGCATTACTAAAATAGTAAAGCAAAAGTAAAGTTTATAATTCATAAAAGCAGAAAACAAAACATTTCTATTTTATCTAATGACTTTTCCCGTAATTGATCCACTCAGTATTGTTTAGATGTAAGTATTAGAGACACCCTGAGGGCGTTAGTCTGATTGGGTGTATATCATTGACACCATGGTATTATGGTTAGTACAAACGATTATTTTAACCAATTAACAAGGAGATTGTTTTAATAGTTTGAATGTATTTTGTCATAAAAAGAACAATATGTAACAACACTAATAAATAAATGTGTCACACAAATCATCACATTAGCAGGTTTATTTAAGTCCAAATAGAATGTAAGAATAATAATCAAATTTAGAATACTAACATTTGGTTGATGAACACATTATTGAATTTAAAATATACAGCCTCTGGCATTTGTTAGCCTTGTATGTTTTTTTTTTATTTTTGTTCATCTATATGTTTCGGAGTTTAGTGTGACGTACATTTTCTCTGAACTAGACTACATTTGTGTTTAGGGGCCAGCTGAAGCCTGCCTCCGGGTGTGGGATGTTCATGCTGTGAACAGTGCTTGCCTTTGGCTCTCTACTGCTATTGTTGTCTCTTTGACACATTCCCCGTTTCCATTTTCAATTTAACTACATGTGTGTTATGTAGAGATAAGATTCTGTAGATTTCCAGTATAGAGAATAGAAAATGCAAAACCTACAATATATTTTGAAAATATCAAAGGCTTGTATATGAACTTAAATACTAATAGTTGTTTTGCTAGTAGTTTTATATCATTCTTCAACAATTTTAATTATATTTTACAAGCTATTTTTAGTTTTTTATGAAGAGAATTGTAGTTGATATCTTTGTCATTTACAAATTACCTATAGTTTTTATCCATATAAGCTCATGGTTTCATTAGTCAGACAGTAATGCAATGGTAGATCTTAAGTAGAAGCAGTAACATAAATCTGTAACATAAGACTTAATGAATGGAAATAACAAATATCTTAAAACATTTTTCTAATCTTAGTAAGCAAATTATCAGATTTTTCTTTCTTCACTCCTGACTGTATGATCTAGCATTGTTTGATGTCATGTTGCAGCATTATAATTAATTTTTGTATACGAATATGTTTGCATGAAAATGAATACAGCGACGTCGCACAACTGAAGAAAGATACGCAATCCATACTCAAAAGTAAGTATTTAACGATTTTAAATGTTTATTATTTATTGATTGTTATTTTTTTTAAATATCCTGTCGACGGCACAAAGTTAAAAGATTTTGAAAACGAGAAAAGATGAATGAAATACAATTTGGGTATAACATCAAAAAGTAAGCAACCAAACGACAAAAAATAACACAAGGCATTAAGAGGAAAACATAAAGTCTTTCACAGTAGACTGGTACCTACACAAACAAATGTGTTTTCTATCAACCGAAAAGACGAAGATAGTCAACTCAAAAACGTAGGCTTCTAGTGTTTATCGCTTTTAAAAATTCAAGTCAAAGCAACACGACGTGTGCATCATGTGGATGAGGTACTGATAACACCCTGATACGTAATAGTCCGCCCGGTTTATGGTGAGGTTCTTGTTAATCGGTCTTTAATAACGAACTCATCATATATACCAAGGTTAAAATTGTGTACGTCAGACGCGCGTGTCATCTACAAATGTTCTATACAAAGTGTTGTTATAGTTGTTTGTCTGATGCTTCCTGATTTTTAACTGTCTCCTTTGTCATGTTTGCATCTCCTCTCATTTTGAAATGCAACCATACAAAAAATATGCAATACCAACACAAACACATTTTATTCTATTATTGTCTTGAAATATCTACTCACCATCTTGATGATAATAACAGAAAGGAAAATAACTTGATTGAAAATCACTAATAAAAAACAATTTGTACCGGATTAAAAGGGATAACTGTCTTTGTGTTGTCTATAATAAATATTTGAATCCTGTCTTTTTAACAGATATTCCGGTGTATAAAGATGTAGTAAAGATGAACAAACAGTTGAAGAATGATATAAAATGGATCCTAGAAGGTTAGTATAATTGATTCAAGCGTTACATATACATGCAGATATATATTTTCCCGGAATTGTTTATACATTTGAGAACTATTATATCATGTATATTGGTAGGAAACAGTACATAAATCAACGAATTTAAATTTTACCTCAGAGCGAAGGAATGGAAGTCTCTTAAAAAATTGAAACAGTGTTAGGCTGTGGATAGTCAAAAACAATTGTTATAACAGACATCACTGACGAGCCATTTATTGTTGAAGTTTGCAGATGGTTCATTACAATTGGTTGTTTTAAAATAACACGAATGGAACCTTGGTGGAATGTTAGTCCCTTACATTATCACAAGCTCAGTAGCAAGTCATTCGGTACTTGCAAAAAATACGGCTATTGTTATATTAATTTTTTTTCTATGAAACATTTTGGTACACTTAAGGAATTATATCCTTCGTAATTATACATGTTTATAGCACGGATTTCTTTCAGTTTTTCCCCCCATTTATTATGTTTTTTCCTCTCTGATTTATCAGCTCTTCGACGTGTGTATATAATTTAAAATCAAAATATTTTGACCTTCAGCGTCACTAACGAAACACTATTTGCCATCATCAGGTGTAATACAATCGGTAGCGTTTATGTCATTAAGGAAAACAAAAGATACACATTTGGTTACGAATGTCAGTTAGAGTAAACAAAAATGGGCGGTTTAAATGAGAGGCGAAAGAAACCAAAATATAGAAATAAGAAGATGTGGTATGATTTCCAATTAGACAACTCTCCACAAGAGACATAAAAGGCCATTTAAGTTTAGAAGTCGAAAAAAATTGGAAATGCCATGGTATAGAACAAAAACAAAAAACTATCATAAGACTAACAACAGTATACAAAACACAACATAGAAAATTAAACACTGAGCAACACGAACTCCACCAAAAACCGGAGATGAGCTCAGGTGCTCCGGAAGGGATAACAAATCTTGCTCCTAATGTGGCATCCGTTGTGATGAAAAGAGGACAGGGTTATAGTTACAAAAATAGGAACATATCCTTACATACATGTATCTGCAAAACAAATATTCTAGATATTACCATCAGTGATCCACAAAATGACATTATCACAAATATGAACAATTGCTGACGGACTAAATCAACAGGAATTGGCACGACGAATTTAATAAATTTGTTGAAAGGGGGCATGTTAAATAACTATGATTGGAGCATATGGTACAAGTTCAATCTGTTGTCTATAAAAACACAATCAAGGATTCGTACTTCAACTGGTGTATTTATTTATAAACTTTTATAGCCTATATTTGACAATATATAAATATGCCTTTTTGAATAGGTAGATTTACAAATATAGATCAAGTCGTCGATTTGAGGGCTTGACACCAGGAATTAGTTCAAAAAAAGGTAATGAAATATGGTAATGTAAAGAAAGGCATACACATGTATACTTGAATTGAGTAAGAATGAATCAAAAGATTTGCATATTCATTTTATAGAGTCTCGTGGCCAAAAAGAAATTTCAAGGATTATAAGACTGTTGAAACATGAAGTTAAAGGTATGTAGAACGCATTGACTTTTTATAATCGTCAATATGTCTTTTCATTATTATAGCGAATATTAAAAAAAACAGGAGAAAAAAAATTAGGAAAATCTACATCGTTTCATATGAAAATAAATATTGTTTATGTTCAATAAAATATATTTCTTTCTATCAAATATATACAACTGTATTGAATATGAATTGCAGGAATATGTGGACGTACTGCAAAGGACTGCACCGAATTAAAGAAATCTAAAGCTAGCTCTGGTGTCTACAAAATATTTCCTAAGAAAACCAAAGGAGTTAAAGCTTATTGTGATATGGATACAGACAGTGGGGGGTGGACAGTAAGTTGTTTTCAAATATGGAATCAAACTATTCAAATCAGGCTAACTATGAAGTATGTTTCTATATTAAGATTTTTGTATAATGTTATGAGTATAGATTATACAATAGGATGCAACATAACATAAAAACGTACTACTTAAAGCAAAGGAAAATAAATTTTCCCTGCCTTTCAATATTGCAACTGTTTTAATAGACTACATAAAGAGTAATAGATAAATGATTTTACAGTGAAGATTACGTATACTAGTGAACATTAAACAACTGTGTTTGATAAATTATAAAACTATCAAAAGCAAATCAGAAAACAGACAGAAAATATAATTTAACTATGATAATTGTTTGTCCGATAATGATATTAATAACAGAAAAAGCAAAGAAAAAATGGATAGAAATTATCTCTGAATATAGCAAAGTTTTCACAAAGGGTTGTAAATTATATTATTATATTACAAATCACAATAAGAATATGAAATAGTCTTTACCCATGTTATCTACATACGTATTTGATGTTTATTGTTACGTCTATATACTGATATATGAGACATTCATTTATCATGTTTATTCTAATGAAACACACTTATTATTATTAGTCGCTTTTTAAGATAAGCTCTTAGTTTACCGATGAATTGTATACTAGTATTACAACCTTCTAAAAGACAGCACATAATAAGATCTTTCAAATAGCATTAGAATTAAAAATAAATAGTAAACATTTCTGATTATCTGAATACTGTTACATATGGAAATTGCGGTTGTTGGCAAAATGTCGATAGGAATGAGTTTCACTACATATTTGAATGTATTGCTTTTGCTGGATATTCTAGTTTAAATATCTTATCTCATCATTTCATTGAAGGTTATCCAGAAAAGATATGACGGTTCTGTTAACTTCCAGAGAACTTGGACAGAATGCGAAAACGGGTTCGGTAACGTCAATGGAGAATATTGGTTTGGTAGGTATATATAAAACATATAACCAATAAGTGTTATAACATATGATTAAAGCGTCTGCCACTTTGTTCTACCGACTAACATTTATCATTTGGTGTCAATAATTGGATAGATTTATGGTAGAAATTTTTAATTAGAAAATGATCTTCTTTAATTGTCATTGGTGTGAACACAACTATACATAGCAATCTTGTTACTTTGTACACGTGACATGTTCATTTTTTGTTTGATTTCTTGCAAGTAAACCCGTCATTATCAATTATTAAAATAAAAACTATAAACTTCACCAATTCGTCAAATGTTTACGCTAGGCATATACTAAAAAAAATCATTATATGGAAATACCTTGCTAATTAGCTACATGTATATGTCTGTATTTAGGCAACAAACATATTCACCGTTTGACGTCCAGTGGTACATACGAGCTGAGAATTGACCTCACTGGTAAAAGCAACAACAAGAAGTATGCTAAATATAAGACATTTGTTGTTGGAGATCCAGCATCACAGTACAAGCTGACTATTGGAGGGTATAGCGGTGATGCAGGTAAGACAATTGTTTATCGCTTTACTTTTAGTTTTTTGTATTATAATTTCTTCAACACTTGTATTGGGGATCGGATTTTTAAATATGTTGACCTCGTGCATTATTGAAGAGACATTAATTGTGGTAATGCACAATAGTGCAATAAAATTTGTATCCTTAACATAGAAATTCTATAAAGCAATGTTGAAACTGAATGAATTGTCATATCTGACTGTAATCTTAACATAGGCATGATCGTAGTCTCTAAAAGAAGTAAACAAACTACACATACTCCGATGAACTTGAAGCTACACTACAGTCAGGTTAACAAATATTGCATACGGCGAATGTGTGCGCGTATTTGTTGCAATTAATATTGTTAACGTTCATGTATGTTTTATGTGTTATATTTCAATTAAAGGAGATGCGTTAAAATACCACAACGGAATGAAATTCTCTACTGTTGACAGGGATAATGATTTACAAAGCAGTATCAACTGTGCCAATAAACAAGGACCGTGGTGGTTTCAAAGCTGTTCTAACAGTTCTCTGAACGGTCCATCCAAAGACAAATTGTTCTGGTATCAAATAAGCGGTCATTACGTGAAGACGTCGGTGATGATGATACGGAAGGTCTAGATAAATAAAAATCATTTATATATACATTGTACAAATTTTTATGCCACATTATGATCTGAAAAAAGATACATGTTTTGCTATGCATGCGTTTTAATTATCTAATAATTCAAATTATTAAGGAGGGGAATTTCGACAAACTGATTAAATGATTGTTGTATTTTAATATTAACAATAAACATGTTCCTGCACATGACGCAAACAAGTTAATCATTACCTCAATTTTGAAAGTTTATCCAGGATCACTCTGAAAAACGGTAAACTTTAAAAGTTTGACACGTAGTCTAAGCTTTGCTTTTATTAGTAATTTTCATGGGAACAATCATGTAACTAAAACAGATATGGGTATATCGTTGAAGACGGTTTGTTGCATCATGATGTGTTTTTAGATATTTTTATTGTTGAATAGTAGCTGTCTCAATGATGTATAATCTATTTACGACCGAATACAAAATTCGCCTATAACGCAATCTAATTTGATGAATGATTAGCAAAAAAGTAACACATTTCTGTTTAGTTTCACAATGAAATTTACTATACAAACTTATTTTGATTATCAACAAAGGCACACAGGCTTGAAATTAGGATTAAAGAAATGGATCAATGACATCAACATGATCAATGACCGGGATGCATAAAATGTTTCTTAAACAATGGGAAATAGTTAGTGATGAACATATGATAAACTTAATCCACTGGGTGTGTACTGATTAATATTATAATCTGAGAAATATGATATATGTATTAGTTGTTATTGTCTTTCGATCGTTTTCAGGAACTGCGTGTACTCTAAGATCAGTACTTTATCTCTCAAATCCGTTTGTTTATTTGTTTTCCTTTGTTGATATGGTCAATCAAACCTGTTTTCTACTGATTCTTAAGTTGTTCGTGTTTTGTGTTGTTACACCCATGTTCCAGGTTAGTAAGATGGCAGAGCGCCTGAAAACATGTTTAACCCGCTACATTTGGTATGTAATAAAATTGAGAATTGAAAAGGGGAATGTGTCAAAGCTTGTTCAAATTAGTAGCCGTAGTTCAGGGATTGTGGTTAGTTGCTGTCTATCTATCAAATCTGCAAATAAATCAGGCCGTTGGTTTTCACATTTGAATAAGTTTACATTTTGCCCTTTTTGTGCCTTTTATAGCTTATTATGCGATATGAGATTTGCTCATCGCTGACCTCATTAGACTCTGATATATAGTTGTATCATTAAAAACATAGTACACCTTCTTAAATGTATGTTTAAACATATTGTTATATAAAATGTGAATAATAAAGGTGGAGGAATTTTCCAATAACTCAGTCATATCGAAAATTGCTAAACTTGGAGGTGATTACAAGAAAAATTGGGATCGAAAATACAATACAAAATACAAAATGCAATTTTGTCAAGAGTTTCAAGATAACTGTCGTATTTTACTATCATGCTTTTTTCTTTCCTGATTCATTGATGAATTTGGAAAAAGTCTCTGTATCTACTGAATTTTAAGTTAAAGTCAAAATGTATAGGTGCTTGTACATGTACATGCTTTTAATTGTCTCATCGTTTACCAAAAGAATAACAATTCTACAGCAAGTCGAGCAACTGCACAACAAAAGAGTAGAATACGTCATTTTCAGTTTGAATAACATACTAAGTCTAAGAGTGTATAAGTATTTGTAATCTTCTTTGTTTGTAACAATGTCAATATTTCATATGTACGAGTGTTCACTTGTATAAACTAGAGGCTCTAAAGAGCCTGTGTCGCTCACCTTGGTCTATGTGCATATTAAACAAAGGACACAGATGGATTCATGACAAAATTGTGTTTTGGTGATGGTGATGTGTTTGTAGATCTTACTTTACTGAACATTCTTGCTGCTTACAATTATCTCTATCTATAATGAACTTGGCCCAGTAGTTACAGTGGAAAATAGTTTGTAAAAATTTACAAAAATTTACAAAATTTATGAAAATTGTAAAAAATTGACTATAAAGGGCAATAACTCCTTAAGGGGTCAATTGGCAATTTTGGTCATGTTGACTTATTTGTAGATCTTATTTTGCTGTACATTATTGCTGTTTACATTTTATCTCTATCTATTATAATATTCAAGATAATAACCAAAAGCTGCAAAAATTTTCTTAAAATTACCAATTCAGGGGCAGCAACCCAACAACGTGTTGCCTGATTGGTCTGAAAATTTCAGGGCAGAAAGATCTTGACCTAATGAACAATGTTATCCTTGTCAGATTTGCTCTAAATGCTTTGGTTTCAGAGATATGAGCCAAAAACTGCATTTTACCCTATGTACTATTTTTTAGCCATGTCGGCAATCTTGGTTCGCGGGCAGGGTCATCGGACACATTTTTAAAACTAGATACCCTAATGATGATTGTGGACAAGTTTAGTTAAATTTGTCTTAGTAGTTTCAGAGGAGAAGATTTTTGTAAAAGATTACAAAAATTTACCAAAAATGGTTAAAAATTGACTATAAAGGGCAATAACTCCTTAAGGGGTGAACTGACTATTTTGGTCAAGTTGAATTATTTGTAGATTTTACTTTTTTGAACATAATTGCTGTTTACAGTTTATCTCTATCTATAATAATATTCAAGATAATAACCAAAAACGGCAAAATTTCCTTAAAATTACCAATTCAGGGGCAGCAACCCAACAATGGGTTGTCAGATTCATCTGAAAATTTCAGGGCTGATAGATGTTGACCTGATAAACAATTTTTATTTCATGTCAGATTTGCTCTAAATGCTTTGGTTTCAGAGATATGAGCCAAAATCTACATTAAACCCCTATGTTTTATTTTTAGCCATGGCGGCCATCTTGGTTGGTTGGATGGGTCACTGGACACATTTTTTAAACTAGATACCCCAATGATGACTGTGGCCAAGTTTGGTCAAATTTGGCCCAGTAGTTTCAGAGGAGAAGATTTTTGTAAAAGTTTACGGACGACGGACGCCAAGTGATCAGAAAAGCTCATTTGGCCCTTTGGGCCAGGTGAGCTAAAAATAATACGGTCGTCGCGATTAGGATTTGAAGGATTTTTTATTATTAAACGAAAGAATAGTTATCGATAAAAAAGTGTATATATAGTTTGAATCCCGGCGAGGGAAGAACAAAAAAATTTCGAAAGCAAATTTACAGATCTAACATTGTTGGGCTGATGTTTAAACGAGTTGTATATACAGAATGTACAAAGCCATGCAGCACTATCACTGCTGGTGATCCGATGGATAAATCTGTTGTAGAGTTGTCACTGGTTCAGACGTACTTATAAGTATAATTATTTCTGTGACTGTATATCTTGCATTAATTTGTAGGATCCTTTACAATAGATATTACAGCTGATCAGTAACAATTCAATTTTCATGCCTTATATATCATGTACTGTATTACGACGCTAGATTAAAAACTGACGAGAAAAGGTAACACACGGCCATGGATTAATTTCGAAAGGAGAAATTGAATGTTAAAAACAATAAAATAGATCCTATTTAAATGTGTGTATACTGTAAAGAAAATGTTGAGCTTGATCCCAAGTGACAATACAAAACTGCTCCAAGCGATTTCATAGTCGACCATGCAGTGATAATTATTTAGTAGTGCGTATCCACAAAGATTTAGATCTACTGGTTATGATATATGAATTGATGCTTAATTCGAGGAAATCTATACATAAATAATTCTTGGCATAAACAACTAGCGGCATTACTTAACTTTCAAAATTACCTGTACAGGTTATGTTGAAAACGAGGCTATTTTAAATTTTAAATATTACTTATAGAAATAACGTTTGTAAATTACTATTTACATACATTTGTGTAGGTGTCCATTTATACAGATTTTTAAAGCATGAACAAATTTTCACAGACGTCTTTTCCCGTGAAAAATAAACCTACGTAACCTCCTGAAATACTAATTGACTTTCTGGCGAATTTACATTTCATATCGACGCTTCTGGTCAATAATTGGTCTCTTTGAACTATTAAAATATCACTTTGCTTGAGAATCTTGAAAGTCGACTGGAACTACATGTAATAGATGATAACCTAGGATTTAATTGAGACTTGATTTTATTCAGTAATTGTATCCCAAAAACAATTACAGACTTTACTTAATAATTTTAACTACTAATTATTTAAACGATGTCTAAAATAAATTACTTTTAAGGTAACCTGTTATCTGTATATCCCTCTCAAATTTGATTTATTCTAAACTGTATATAATGAAATAATGTAAAAATTCATATAAACTTCATAACATAAATGCATCTATTGAAATTTGAAATATTAACTCTATTGAGTAATTTAAAAATTGAAATTACCTATACTGTACTTAAAACTAGAGGCTCTAAAGAGCCTGTGTCGCTCACCATAGGTCTATGTGCATAATCAACAATGGACTCTCTCCAACCTTGTAGACAAGAATAGAGTTCATGACAAAAAATTCTTTTTTGTTGATGGTATATTGCTGATTGTTTTGTCTGTTTAGTTTTTCTCTATCTTCTTAAGTTTTTACCCAAAACAAAAAATGAGGCTAAAAAAATCCTCACAAAACACAAAAAAAATCAAATGGTAACAATCGTAATTAAAGGGCAATAACTCCAATAAGGAGTCGTCGGAACATTTCCTTCACATTGTCTTAAATGTAAATCTTGTCTTGGTGATGAGTTTTGCTTATTTGAGTGGACGTTGGGTTTCGCTTTATTTTAATTGTTTATGTTTGGTTTCTGCCCTACGGAACCTACCCAAGAATAATCATTTAGTTGATTATCCGGTATTCCCATACTTCACTCAACTAATGTCGTTGAACAGTAATATTTACAAAGAGAACACAATACATATAGAAACCACAGTAGTAGTTCTATTGTTTTTACAATGACTTCATGGCTGTAAATTATTACAGAGAACTGTTTGCTCAAACCAGTCTGATAGTGCTTCGGTGGCCTTTGAAAATTTCAACCGCAACAAATTCATAATTACCAACAAGTTGCAAAATTTGTCTGTTTTGACGGTCCCCCTTTCACCCGGCCCCCCATAAGATTTATGAGATCCTATCATACAATGTATTTCCTGCCATTCTAGTGATCTTTTAAACGAGTAGACTTTGGTCATTTATACTTTAAATCCTTAATGTACCGCACGCCATTTGTTGAAAAGATGAGTAAGCTATCTTTAAGCAAATCCAAAAAGGAGGAAATTCCTCCAACACAAGATGCCTTTAAAGACCCAATCGATACCGCGGATTTCGACTTGTCTCTTCCGTTGACAAATATTTCGTCTGCACCAAAAAAGAAGGAGGACAAAACTGAAAGTGACTTATCGGAGGTGGTATCCGGAGCTGTCAGAGATTTGAGGATTATAATGAACAGTAAACTGGCCATAGCTAAGGCCAGAGAAGGATTGGACCAAGGCCTGCAAGAAGACGGGAATATTTTTTCTACCCTTTTGCAAAATCCTACTAGAATGTAGACTTGACCTCCTGAATAGAGATTATTCAAAGGAACTAGCAGAGATGTGGACCACTAAGCTGAAGGACACAAAAACGACTCTCCGTACTGAATCCGTTAAATTTCTGGACAATAAAAATGACAACATTTCTGACATTGATGGCGAAATAAAGAAAAAACTTGACAATACTAAAACTATCATTGGTGTTGCAATAAAATGTGCCGGTCTGGCAAAATCCGATCTTGCCAAAAGATTCTTGGATATGAAGGAACGCCAAGAGAAGGACTTAGCTGAGTTTAAAACGGACATACGTGCAAAACAACCCAGACAAACATGGAAGAGATCTAACATCAATTTCAAAAAGAGCAACAACAGGAGAAGTAGGCCATACTAATAAACTGTGTAATATACAGTGTAGACATGAACATGTTGTTCAAACCAATTGTATAAGTGCGCAACATTTTGAACCATTATTGACATACTATATGTTTTTTTTCACATTGTGATTTATCTACAACTGAATGGTATGTTAACTTATTTTCTCAGACTTTAATTGGTCTCAATTTGTATGCCATAACGCATGATAAATAGTAAATATTTTTTTTTTGTTTTGATAATTTTCATATGGGATGATTAACAATATAAAGATATGTAGAACTAGCAATGTATTCGTGACTACCTGTCAATTAGTAAATTTAGACCAATGACCAATCAGATAATAGCTATGCTATCCTGCCACACCCCATTGAGTTTTCCAGTCTGCATTGACACACAAGACAATTGCATTTCCGCGATAGCAGTCATGGCTAGATGATTTAATGTTCATATGAAAAAGAAAAGGTATTCCAAGCGCCAAAGAAACAAACTTGCAATACAACAATCAAAAGTAAAATTCCAAATAAAACAGGCTAAACAGCTTGTGGTTAATCTATCAATGAAAACTTTCACTGACAATGAATACTTGTTGCTTTCAAAAGGGTTGAAATTCATACCTGCTCCCTCATTGAAAGGGGCAAACAATGATTTAATGAGAGACTTTAATGAATTTGCTGGGAAATTAAGATGTAAATTTCTATTTTATTCAAAGAATGAAAATATACACCCATTCAGGGAGAATAGCAAATATGAACCTCACTACAGCTGTGATGCACTTAAAAATTACGAGTTGTCGTCAATGCAGCCTCGGAAATTTAGAGATAATTTGAAACCCGGTGAGAAGTCAAGCATATCTTCACTTTTGCGAGACAAATCAATTCGCATTAAGAAAGCTGATAAAAGCAACAATGTTGTTATTCTTGATAAGAATATTTACTTATCTGAAGCTTATCGGCAATTACAATCGTATCATTACAAAAGTCTTGACGGCTTTGATTTCAAGGTTCTCAGAAATAATATCAATGATTATGTCACTAGAATGCACATTCATAATGAACTTGATGAAATTTCATTCAAATACATGATTAATGGCAATCAGAAAACTTACGGACCGGGACAAATGCATATGTTACCGAAAATACATAAAATAAATTTTGAAGATTATGACAATGTCATGAGTAAAGGATTTAATAGTTCCACCAGGGAGGCCTATCATTTCCCAGATTGGTACGATCTCTGAATACATAGGTCGTTATGTTGATTATTTCCTTGTGCCAATAGTTAAAAAACACCATACTGTTATCAGAAATTCTACAGATTTTATACAAAAAAAAAAGAAACAATAAAACCATTAGACAATTGCCTATTATGTAGTTTTGACATAAATCAGATGTTTACCAACTGTCCAATTGAAGAAATTCTTTCAGCAGTAAGAGTAGCTTACTATGCATTTGATAAATCGTATCATAATATAAAATTTCCCTCTACAGATGATTTAGTTTTCCTCCTGGGATATGTTCTGCAATATAATATCCTTGAATTTAATGATCAATTATATCAACAATGTTTAGGTTCTGCAATCAGGGCCTGCTGTGCACCAGAATGTTGTAATATTTTATTATACATGTTATATCAAATAATGAAAGAAATTCTTTCATTATTTCCCTACAAGACAAACATATTTTATTTTATGCCAGATACATGGATGATGGAATAATAAAACACCACTGTAAAAGACATGAATTAGAAGAAATGTTTGATTTGGCTAATAGCCACATCAAATTCCTCAAATTCACATATGAAATTTTAAAATCTAACACAACATTTCTAGACGTTCATTTATTCAAGGGCAGAAGATTTCAAGCAGACAATATATCAGACATGAAAACCCATTTCAAATCAACGAATTCTTTTCTATATTTGCAAAGAAATAGCTCTCATAATGAGCAGGTGTTTAAAGCATTTATCCGAAGAAAAGTAATTCGTTACAGAAGATCAACAAACAATGATAATGACCTTAGAGACATTCTCTTAAAGTTCAAACAGAGTTTGATAAATAGTGGTTACAATGACACTGAAATCATGTCTTGCTTCAATGAAGCCTTAACCAAGGAAAGAAAACAATTGTTTTTAACTTAAGAAGGGAAACGTAAAAAAATATTCCTCTTGTAATGGCTACTAAATATAATTCTTGCATAAGCAAATTACGGATTTTCAGATATTCTTACATCGACCAAAGTAAAGAAACAATAAAAAAATAGTTTAAAAATATATAGGGCAATCCCTGATGATGGCGGAGCTATATACATTTGTAACACTATTTTATTCATCATAAAAAAAATACCACCGAAATACTAGATTAATGTAGGATTGATGCAAACATATACAATTTATAAATAGTATATATCATACGAACTTGATGATTTCTTATCATAAGGAATCTATCTCTTTATAAACATAATTATAGATTATGTGATAAAATAATTGCAGGACATTAGTAAAATCAATATTTTTCAATATGGGTCCGTACATGAACCTTGCATTGTGTTATGAAAACAATGATAGTAATTGTGTGAAGATGAAGAGGGAAACCGTGGACGTTTGGTTTCGCTTTATTTTAATTATCTATTATAATTTTTAAGACATTGATAAAAATCATCATCAAAGGGCAATAACTCTAGTTTGGAGTCAACTGACATGCATACATATTCGTAGATCTTGTAGTGGCGATCATTTTTACAAACATTTCTCTATATCTATTATAGTTTTTAATATAAAAGGCAAAAATAACAAAAAAATGGTAAAATTTGTCATTTAAGGGTAATAACTCCTATAAGAAGTCGCCTGACTATTTTGATGTCAATAACCAATTGGAAACGCTCAACGTTCTGAATATTTCTGTCCCTGTCAGATTTTCTCTATTCAGAACGTTTTTCAAAATATTAGACAAAACTTGCTTTTTACCCCCTATGTTTTATTTTTAGCTATGTTGGTCATCTTGGTTGGCAGGCAGGGTCATCGGACAGATTTTGTAAACTCGATGCCCGAATATTTATTGTTGCCAAGTTTGGGTAAATTTGGTCAAGTAGTTTCAGAGGAGAAGATTTTTGTAAAAACTAGCAGACGACGACGAAGGACGACAGATGACAGACGTCGGACTCCAAGTGATGAAAACAGCTCACTTGGATCTTTGGGCAAGGTGAGCTAAAAAATTAATTGTTAAAGTAATGCCCTGACTGTTAGAGGTTAACATTTACAAAAAACAATTTAAACAAATATATTCTGAATGAACAAAATTATTGGCGTAATTTGGATCGGAGCTTTTGGTTTTACTTCAGTATATCTCCGTTTGCATGCCTTAAGAATGTTTAATGCATCTCTAAATGTCAAAATATTGATGACACCTATAAGCCTTTATTCTGCGTATGTATTACCATTAAGCCCAAAAGCTTACAGTAACTTTCTCCGCTGCTATGATTTTTTTCGAATGTCGGAGCCGCGTTTGAAATTCTCCTAAATGACTAAAACATTAAAAAACGTCCAGTCCCGTACCAACACTGTGAAGTAACTACAAGCACACCAAGTCTATTTCAAGACTTTCCACTGATTTAGTCACTTTTATAAAATAGAATTGTATAAATTCGAACGAGTTTTAGAAGGAGAATTTGATAAACAATAAAACGGTATACTTGTGATAAATTTTGGAATTTTTTTAATGTGTAGCGTTATGACTGTTTGGAGTACCAGGTTAAACAATTGTTTTACTTCATTTGTGAGTGATGAATGATAGTTTTGCTGCAAACTTTCTAATATAGTTTTTTTCATCAAAATTATGTAATGAATTATAACTGTTAGCAACCCTTTCGAAAAATGCAGAGGTTGTCGTATTTATCAGTGATGTAAATGGCGAGGTATTAGCTACCGAAATGAAGCACTTGAGTAATACACAGTTGTCGGCAAAATCGAGCTTACGGTAGTTACATTTACATAAATTTTGAATCATTAAGTCTGACACGTCCTTTATCCCAGTTGTTGTAACAACAATCCCGTCGAATGTGACCTACCAAATTAGATTTATCACAGGATTGGTACTTAAATGAGCAATTCTACAGGGTGCTACATGTGGAGCAAGACCTGCTTACCCTTCCGAGGCACCTGAGAACATCCCCTTTTTATTGGCGGGGTTCGTCCCGTGTTGCTCAATCTTTAGTTTTCTATGTTTTTTCGTTTTTGCAATGACATTGAGTTATGAGTTTGAATATTCCTTTTTGTATCGTCTGCCTCTGTTTTATTATAATTATGTAGTTAATCACTTTAATTTTCAAATTTGACGAACGTTTTACCAGAAACACGTGATCTTAGAACTGAACACAATATCAAACGATTATATGACTTCGCCTAAACAAGACTACCGTTTGTGCTTCAGATGTTATCCAGCGTCTAGGAGACTCTTCATAGTTACATGATGTCAATAAAACATATGATTTAAAGAATATCAATTTTTACTTATTTCTGGATTGCAGCTCTGCAGAAAATTTACTAAGACACTTCTGGTAGGCTGGTTCGTTCCCTTGTATATAGGATATCAGAGTCAACATTCTTGTCTGTACGCGCCAATAATTTTAAGGACAGAGGACCAATCTAATATATATGTTTTTGTTCTCTTTATGTTACTTTGGATTTGATTCTGTGGTTGTTCTCTCACATTTTTCGTCACAACTGAACTTGATTTTTAGAATAGACTAGGTAGACTTGTCATGTACGGTAAAATTAATATCTCATGTTGAAATACGGTGTACGTATACGATGTCATCGATAAGTTCTCGGTTGTCACTGAATTAAAGTACACACAACACATTGGTATCTAATTATATCATTGTTTTGTACTTCAATTGTGTTTAATTAAACAGTACACAGGAGAAGACATGTAAGTTTAACCAGAATATTTTTTTCCGATTTCCTGCGACAAACACTCATCAATTTCTCCCCAAATCTGTGACAGAAATATAACATTGAGGACTGGATCCACAACTAAGTCATTAACGTTTAAAATGGTCGAGGTCTTTGGATTCCAGATATATCTTTTATAAAGAACCTGTTTACATCAAATGGAATAGGAGGAGGTATAAGCAGTGATAAGTGTACATTTATGGCCTTTTTAATTGAACATGAAAAACGAATTATCAAACTTCCTAATAACATTCTTCGGATGTTTATAAGACATAATTTTGTCGGACATCAGTATTTATATAGTTGACTTTTGTCTAACAGATTGGTATAAGGGTTTAAAACTTCTTACACATGTTACATTAAGTGTAAAAATAGACTCATTTTGAGATTTCGTTATTATCTAAATATGGGCAACAGCTTAGTCAAAAAAAATATTTTGCGACAAAAAGTATTTCACTAAGCTGTCAATAAATGCTATACAAATTATGTTGAAGACGAGGCTATTTTCGATTAAAGGTTTGTAAATATTATTTAAATAGGTGACCTTTTATACGGAGTTTAAAAATTGTAACAAATTTTCACAGACGTACTGTTTTTTCCCCTTGAAATATAAAAACTTAACCTCCTGAACCACCATTTGCCTTTCTGACGCACTTCCTTTTCATGTCGACGTTTTTGGGTCAAAGATTGGTCTCTTTGGACTATTAAAAAAATCTTTTCTTGGAAATCTTGAAGGTAGACAGGTATTAATAGACGAAAACCTCGGATTTAATTGAGACTTGAAGTTATTTATAAATTGTTACCCAAAACAATAACAGATGTTCCTCATACAATTGTCACTACTTTATTTTTTAGGTAATCTGTTATCTGTATATCTCTCTCAAACTTGATTTATTCTTAACTGTATATAATGAAATGATGCAAAACTTCAATAAAACTTTTTTTACACCAATGCATCTATTTAAATTCGAAATTATTGTATTGAGTAATTTGAAAATTTAAATTATCTTTATAGGTAATTCAAAAATTTACTTATTGAAGTAATGCCCCTGACTTACAGAGGTTACCATGGTTACCATTACAAAAAACAAGTTTTAAAAAATATAAGCTGAATGAACACAATCATTTGTAATTTGAATCGGAGTCTTATTTTTATTTTAATTTGTCTCCGTTTTCTTGCCTTAAGAATGTTTTACGCATCCCTAGATATCAAACTATTGATGACACCTATAAACATTTGTTCTGTGTATGCATTACCAGTAAGCCCAAAATCTTATAGTAACCTTCTAAGCTGCTATATACATTTTGTTTAATTTCAGAGCCTTTTTATTATCATCAATGACCAAACAATTTAAAAAAACGTACAGTTCCGTTCACACACTGTGAGGATACGAAATGCATATATTCGAACAAGTTTTAGAAGGGAAATTTGATCAACAATAATACGGTATACTTGTGATGAATTTTAGTATTTGAATAAAGGTCAACTTTTAACTAATTGGGCCTCTTTGGCCTAATCTGAAAAGGATTTAAATCAAAAAAAAAAAAAATAACAAAAAAAAACAATTTTTCTGTATCATGTCAAATTTATGTTATCTTATTAATGGGGGTTGCACGAAATTTGCCTTAGAAAATGGACCTGAAGTAACCTACAGTATTCGATTAAGTATAACATGTATATATATTTGAAAGAAAAAACCCAAATGTAAAATAAACTGAAGATCGACTCTCTCCTTTGTATATACTTTATTATTTGTTTAAACTTTCCTATCATATGGGCTCATTAACAATTTTACAAATTTTCTCGCCATCAATAGATTCATTAGGTAGGAAAACACTTTATATTTGACTTATCTTGCAAAAGTCTGCTGTGTGTTGTAAGCCAAATCGATTTTCAAATTTTGCAGATATCATGAAACAGGTAAAAAGAAGTTTTGGTAAAAATAAAACAATATATTGTTTTAAAATGTTCTCGCCTGTTGTTCGATCTTTGAAAATACTGTTCGAAACTAGTTTTGTTTAACGACCTTATAGGATATATAGGAATGATTTCAGATTGGGATAATCAATACTTTATTTTAATTCTATATGTAAAAAGAAAGACAATTGCAAAAGTCAATCTAATTTTAATAACTTTACATAGTACTATACTTGCGTATATATATGTTATTTCATATATGATGAATAACTTTGTTCGATGACAAAAAAAAAAAAAAAAAAAAAAAAAGAGCACTCTACAAAGTGTTCACATATGTGTAAAAATATTGAATGCACATAAACTGTTACAAAATGAGGATAACATAATAAAAAGAACCTAATTTGTCATACGATGTCATATCGATACCTTTCCTTATTTCCATTTATAATGAGGTGGTTTTTGTTTGACCCTATTCCAACTGATTATGGACGTTGAAATCCAGCGGATTTGTCCAGAAGTACTTTCACTGTTTCACCATCAGGTGAAAATCCAATGAGTAGTTCTACTTCGACATCGACAACGTAAACAATGCCATTACTATCACAACATATACTGGTAGATTTTGTAAGAAGGGGGCCTGTTTTTTCCCATATGACATGGCCCTTCATATCACAGCAAGTAACTTTCTTACCATTCGAATAATAAATTTGCATGTCCTTAAATTTTGAAATGTGTGCGTTTTTATTAAAAAATCTGCAATCATGAGACGATATTGATTGGTCTAAAATATTGACAATTTTCATGTCATTTCCCATGTATCCAGAAGAGATAAAGAAAAGCTTGGTGTCATTGAAGACAATATTTGATTTAACATCATTTGTAATACAACTGATTACACTTTTCATTATTATGGTCGCCATATTGAAAATGCACATCTTGTTTGTGTTACCAAATAAGGTCATTATATTTTGATCATCAATATGTATTCCATGCTTAGGTTTCCAAAGCATGCCGTATTCATTTATTAATATTCCCGATGTTGAAAATTGATCAAGCTGTTTAACATTACAAACAAAGTAAGTGTAAGGTAAGAAGTCTAGAAGTTCAATGGCTTTATCATGGTCTCTTTTCCACTGTGTCTAAACTACCCCGGCAAAAAATGTTTGGACTCGATGGTATCTAATATCCGGCACGGTGACGGAACATCAATAGACAGAGAAAAGGTAGTTTTCTGTTTATTTATTTGTTATTGTTATGATATCGAAGAATATTTATACATATATTACTATTTCCTATTGTGAGATGTAATATTTTCTACAACCGTTCTAGATTAACGGAGAAATAAGTAAAAATGAACGTCAAAATGACAAATTGAGTGAACCTTGCCTCGAATTTGTTTAATTTCTCCTTAAATTGTTCACATGGTACGGAAAGAAAGGTACGGAAATAAAGATATTGACATGGAGATTGCTAAACTAGTCACTTTGACCACCTCAATCCTTGTATTGCTGCGTATGGAACGAAAGAAATAGGACATGTCAAAATGGAAGCACCCGGTTTTGTCAATGTTGTTTACTACACAATGACCCGGTTTTGTCTATGTATAGAACCCGGTTTTGTTTATTTTATGAAAAGCAACGTTAACACTGGTACCCTGAAGCAAAAAATAAATTCACAAATGGCTGATCATGTGGGTTTTCAAACCAGATACCTCAATAAAGCGTGTGGGCAAGTTTGATTAAATTGTTAAAGAGGAGAAGATTTTTGTGAGATAATTGGCAAAAACGCAAGGAAATGGAAAAAATCGTAATTAAAGTTCAATAATTCTTACAAGGATATCGACCAAGTCGACTTATTCGTATATATTGTCTTGTTGATCATTTTTGCTATATAACTTTTATATATTTCAAGATAATAGACAAAAATGGAAACAAGAGGCTCTCAAGAGCCTGAATCGCTCACCTGTTATTTTTTTTTGCTTAAATCTTTCATCAATGATTATTTTTGCTTTTTACCCATATGTTCCATTTTAGCCATAGTGTCTATGTTTCTTGACGTACAAGGAAATGAAATACAAAATTTATACTAGATTCATTTGAGAAGATTTTTAAAGTTAAAAAACATAAAACAACTTGTGTAAAATTGTCCTTAAAGGGCAATAACTCCTTAAGGGGTCAATAGACTATTTTCATATTACCGACTTTTGACTCCGGATTATATAATTTGTCGACTGGTTACCTAGGACATCATGGTACCAAGTCAGGTAAGAGCAAGCTAAAGAAGTAAAACCAAGCTTTCAATCGGTACAATTTAGGGGAAAAATTTCCTGCTTAACATTTTTATTACTACAAAATCATCGGAAAACAGTAAACTTTACCCTCAAATTAAACTTTCTTATTTTGGTTGCTCTTACGTGACAGAGTACCATGATGTCCAAGGTAACCAGTCGACAAATTATATAATCCGGATTCAAAAGTCGGTAATATGAAAAGAGTCTATTGACAATTTTGGCCATATAAACTTTTTTGTAGATCTTACTTTGCTGAACATTTTTGCTGTTTACAGTTTATCTTTATCTTCAATAATATTCAAGATAATAACCAAAACCTGCAAAATTTCCTTAAAACAACCAATTTAGTGGCAGCAACCCAACAATGGGTTGTTCGGTGTGTCTGAAAATTTCAGGGCTGATAGATCTTGACCTTTTGAACATTTTTACCCCATGTCAGATTTGCTCTAAATGATTTAGGTTCTGAGATATAAGCCAAAAACTGCATTTCACCCCTATGTTCTATTTTTATGGCATGGCGGCCATGTTTGTTGATGGATCAAAATTTCGGATACAATTCATAAACTCGATTCCTAAAGGAACATTCATTCAAAGTTAAGAAGTATTAGACGACGACGACAGACGACGACGACAAACGACGGACGACGACGGACGCCAAGTGATGGCATAAGCTCACATGGAGCCCTTCGGGCCCGGTGAGCTAAAAAAGGAGAAATTTGTCATTCAAGGACATTAACTTCTATAAGAATTCGTGTGAGAGTTTTGATGTGTATGGACAAAAGGTAGAGCTCAACATTATGAACATATCTGCCCCTGTTAAATTTTCTCTATCTATAGCTGTTTTCAAATAATAGACAAAACGTGCATCCCCCGATGTTCTATTTCAAGCCATGTCGGCCATCATTGTTGACAAGCGGGTCATCAAAATTTTTTTAAACTAGATACCCCAATGATGATGAAAAACAGTTAAACATAAGTTTGTTAGACCTTTTTAACCCGACATAAGATTGTGGATAAGGTTGGGTAAATGTATTGTAGCCCAGTAATTTCAGAGGAGAAGAATGTAAAAAATTAACGGAAGACGACGGACGACGGGGACCAAAAAAGTCTAACAATTTATAATTAAGGCTTACACGAACGAGATAAACTAATCAGACATGGCAAAACAACTTCAGTTGCGTTTTTTGTTTTTAACAAAAATAAACACTACGAATTATTTATACAAGAGTGACTGTACATACGCACTGACATGTCGCGACTGCTGGAATGATCGTTATCGAATTTATTTTTAAGGTCTGTAAGATAAATAATCTAATAAAAGTATCTCATAAAATTAACATTGTTCTTGGAACCATAGAAAAAAGTCAAGGTCCGATGAAACCTGCCAGACGGACATGAACACATTGCAATCATTAAAACCAACCAAAAAAAAACTGAACATTTACCAATTAATCAAGAAAATAAGTTGAAGGTCACTTAAATAGTCATATGCGCCATACGAGCAAATATAGTTGACCTATTACTTATGGTATTAAAGATACGGACTTGAACACGAAATGTTAACCTTGATCATAGATATCAACCATTATCAGCTATTCATTTTGTTAGGAATTCGCTGAACCATGAAAATGAGATCAAGGGCAATGGACATACGACAGATAGAAACATCGTTACATAAAAGATCTGTGTGCGAGGTATGTTGCGGTCAGGCCTTCTAACTTCTGACATATGAAGCTTCATACAAATAGTTCAAGCCGCCACGAATTTGCATCACTTGGTCTCGCATTCCGACAATTCCAAAATATCAATGTGAATTTTTAGAATAAACATGATAATCCTACTCACATACATCCAATTTCGCGGGTGTCCCTGCTTTCTTATTTCTTATAAAATTTTAAGTTGGTATACAATTTAGTTATATAACATCAGTGGCGAATCCAGGCGGCGTCTAGGTCACACGCCCCCACCCCAACCTTTGATGGCAAAAAAAATATTAAATTTTTAAAAACGATTTTTTTTTAGCTTAATTCGTCGAAAACATTGTTCGCTTCGCTACGCTCTGCGGTATGTAAGTTGTTTGAATTACGCCCACTTTGAAAAAACCCTAATCCGTCCCTATATATAATCATACCACAATGGAGAGATAACAGAACCGTTTATTTATACAACTATTAGTAAAATAATCATTATTGCATTTTTCCGATGGCCTGAGACTATTATACTAATTTATACTTAGTATTATAGTTACAATTAGGGATAAATGGATTTGATTTTTAATGCATGATTATTGTAATCCTTTTCTCGCCATAAACATTCATTGTCTATGGCGATTCTGCAAGCATATATATATTTGTCTGATTATCATGCCATATAATGAACATTTAGCCTTAAGAAGATTTATTTTAAACGACCATAGGAAATATTACACCCCTAGGTAGATTGGATTACTTATAAAGATAACCATCCAGTTGTGCAAGAAAATCACATATCAAATGTGCGTTCTTCAATTTTTAAGACCATAAACTCTAATTTTCAGTTTAAACACTAAAATTTACATAATTCATATAAAAAAAAACGTATAGAGAGCTTAAACCTAAATTTGCGGTTTAATTCATTTCTATCTATTTCGCAGTTAGAGTATTTTTTTTAAATGCAAAACAAAATTATAACTATCATCTTGTTCCAATAAAGTAGGAATTCAAGTGTTTACAGATTCAAATAAATAATAAGTTGTCCTCTGTAAGAAATTGCTTTCCAACCAGCCACCAAACTCCTTTTAATTGCTGAAGTTCAATTATGTTATGCGATTATGCCTTTTTTTCTTTGACAAAACCGGGTTCTGCCTTGTGAAATCTAGGACAAAACCGGGTTGTACACATTGACAAAACCGGGTACTTCCATTTTGACATGACTCATTCCTTTCGTTCTATACGCAGAAATACAAGTATTGATGTGCTCAAAGTGACTAGTTTAGCAATCTCCATGTCAATATCTTTATTTCCGTACCTTTCTTTCCGTACCATGTGAACAATTTAAGGAGAAATTAAACAAATTCGAGGCAAGGGTCACTCAATTCGTCATTTTGAAGTGCATTTTTACTTATTTCTCCGTTAATCTAGAACGGGTGTTGAAAATATTACATCTCACAATAGAAAATAGTTATATATGTATAAATATTCTTCGATATCATAACAATAACAAATAAATAATCTGAAAACTACCTTTTCTCTATCTATTGATGTTCCGTCACCGTGCCGGATATTAGATACCATCGAGTCCAAACATTTGTTGCCGGGGTAGTTTAGACACAGTGTTTTCTTAAGGTTGATAATATCAATGTCTCTGATGGCTGGTATTCCAGCCGGAATTTGAACCTGGTTATCTTGATCTTGATCGAACCTTATACTTAATGACTTTGACAATGCGTCGATTGTTCCAAAATCAAGGATGGTGTTTAAGTTATTTGAAGGAACAAACTGCAGCTCAAACTGTATAAATTCTGGGTTGCTTTCGAAGAATGCAATATACGAGTTTTCTGTATAAATTTCTTTGTAGATTTTGTAAAGCCCTAGGAGTGTTTGATAGTCTGATGCATACTGCTTCATATCTGCATACTGTTTTAGAAAAGTCTGAACACGTTGCACTCTGTTGGTAAATTCAGTTGTTAATTTAATGATATTTTCTGTAAGTTGTTCCTTCTTTTCCTTTATGTCATCCCTCATCTTCTGTTCAAGATCATCTATATGGCGAATAATTTCTTACTTCCTGTCTTTGATTAGACTTATTATTGTCGTAGTTTGGCCGTCAGATTTTTGTATTCTTTGAATCTTTTGATTTTTCATTGTTTTGTAGACATCTCTAAGGTGAGTGCAACGACTTTCAATATCAAAGAAAGCGGATGATGATTGTATGTTTTTTTTTCTGTTTCACGGATCGGTTTGATATCGCGACAGTTTTTGTGATTAGCTATCAAGCATTTTAAGCAACAAGGAGCAACCCCAACTAGAGTTTCAAGCAGGTTGAGGGTTAACCTAGATTCAGGAGAGCCACGTGAACAGATTGTTCAATTGAACTTCTCTTTCGACGCATTATTAGAAAAGACACAACAGAACCAAGACAGAAAACAACAAGTCGTCCAGATACCGGTCCCTTAAATAATATTTTTTTTCTAAAATGCATATGCATATTTAGTGATTACAAGCCCAGTGTTCGGCACAAATATCATCAATATGTTCATTTCCTGTAAATTTACAGTCTATTAAATGTTGAATTTACAAAACACTTACGTTTTTTTCTACCAGAATAGATTACCAAAGCCCCAATTGGCAGAAGTGTACGGTACTCATGGCTGCATAAATTCATCGTAATTTGCAGCGCTTGAATATTTTATTGGCGATTAAACCCTTCATTTTATATGAAATAAATCAAAATGCCGAGACACATCTTAAGCTGATTGGCATTCAATTGGAGGTAACTCAAACCAGGTTATGTATGATTGTAAACACTTAAGTACATTATATATAATGAACCCGTAGGTAACTGTTTTGATGGTTTATTTGTGGACATCACGAAATGAGTGTTACACATTTAAGATAAATATTTATCTTTTAATGTTTTTTTTTCTGTAAATGTATTCGATATATTTTCATGTGGATGCGTCTCTTCTTTGAATCACTTGATTCAGCTATACATATGTTGGATCCTGTATGCATGATATAAATGTTTGACAATCGATTAAATGTATGTACATTATTATCTATGCTTATTTCCCTTTTTTCCAACGACCTTCTATTACATGTATTACTCTGTTATTAATTATATTTTCTTAAATACAAATACTTATGTTTACTACTGTTTCGAATCTTTTTTAATATATCTTACATGTGACCTAAATGGGGTAGAATTTTTGTAAATAGTGAATCATATATATGTAGTCAAAATATAAGCTTTGAACAAGCTGTCAGTAACTGCATGTACTCTCAGATATGTCTAGTGTCCTTTTGTTGTGAGAAATGTACGTGTTGAAGACCGTACTTTGACCTATAATGGTTTACTTTTATAAATTTTGACTTGGATGGAGAGTGTTCTCATTGGCACTCATACCACATCTTCTTATATCTATATGCCCTACCACGTCCGGTCTGTACTTTTGATACTTGTTTTTTTTCTGCTTTGGATCGGGTTATGCGTTTTGCTCATTGTTGACGGCCGTACGGTGACCTACATTGATAACTTATATGTCGTTGTTTGGTCTCTGTCAGAGAGTTGTCTCATTGACAATCATACCACATTTAAAAAAAACCAATTCTATATTTAAACTGATTGCGATGAATTGGCCTCAACAAAAATAAACCGCTGCAACAGTTGAGTAATGGTAAAAGAGTCAAGCTAAACAAGTGATATGTAGATATGGAGAAAGAAGTATTAAAAACATTATGAGATCCAAGATAAATTAAAAAATGGAAAGTCTATAAAACCTGACACAATCACACGCTATCAACCAACGGAACGAGTTGAATACAACTGTCATTTCCTGGGTTCGTACATTCATTTTTTTTTTGAAGAAAGTGATGTTTAAAACCAGGTATGATATCTATCTAAACCTCCCACTTGTATGAGTATAGAAATAAACAAACGATATCAAGAGGTCAACCGTGAGTCTTCAAACATATATACGTGAATCTCCAAACATAGATACGTGTATATCTAAATCTGTTGTAGGCATTAGACACAAGTGAATTCTAGACAGAAACATGCTGACCTTTTAAACTGCTACTACAATGATCAGCGTGATCTCATAAATCATCAAGAAGACACAAATCCTGGTAAAAACTAAGGAATTCGGATGAACTAAAATGGAGCGAAATCGTGTACGTCCATAGATTAAAAAATACTCATCAAAGGTACCAGATTTATAACTTTGTACGCGTCTCTTGTTATACTTGCATCATCAACCATTCGAATCCTAACTTACGTGAATCAGTTAAACCATCACAATTGAACATAAGTCACCCGGTCAATTTACAAATAAAACCATTCTGCTCCCGAAAGATTTAAGACCACAAAAACATGTCGATTGTGAGGTATGCTCAGATACATTGCACCGATCAACCAATCCAAAGGACAATGGGCAATCTCATTGATCGTACTCCAAAATGAAAATAACATCATGCCATTGGTTGAATTTCAAATGGTTTGGACGTTGTAAGTCAATCAACGCGTGTTGGTGTACGCTTTTGAAAATATTATCCATAATGCATTATTTTCTGAAACGGCGAATAAGTGATGGTGACCATATAACTCATCATTAATGTTTTTCTCAATATTGAGACATAGGAACTACTTTAAAACAGAAACGTGATGATTAAAGCTTTCAAACTGTCACCTTCCCATTTCTTAGCAGTAGCATACTCTCTGCTTCATCGTATTGCGTTTACATATCTCAGTCAATAAGCTACGCTAATGAATGTTCACACTATATGGACCTAATAAACAAGGATTTACTCCTTTTACATTTTTTGTTTTACAAAAAACTGTAGTAGTGTAATATGTGATGTTACTGAAACGGAACTGCTCTATCGACACTTGCATTGCTATTGTGCATTGCCAGTATTCTATAATACAATTAAAAGGAGAGAAAAATAAACAACCATCATGTTTGTTTCTTTCCAAGGCGATGTATCGTTTACAACAATGACTTCAGAGAACATTAATATTTCTTTTTATATCATTCATTTGAATATGAACTTATCATAGATTAAACAATAATGGCAGTTTAAATCGAAATAATCCATTTAATTTAAACTAGTTCACAAAGTGCTATCAAGAAAACCCAAATATGTATATACTATAAGGCTTTTAAGCATGTTAAGCATTAATATTGTCCATTTTACTTAGTAGTATCTTACACATGAAATCGCTATATTTAAGCAAACCAGATATAAACTCAGAGAATGATTGGTTATATATAAAATGTTGACTGTCAGAATGAAGTTAAGATAAGGTAACAGGGCTGCCAAATTTATTATGCTCTTACAATGTCAAATTGATGGCCCTCCCGGCTATTATCTATTATGAGTTGGTTATTATGCGGCTCAAATCGAATTGATGTTGGACCTCTTAGTCCAGCAGATTGGTCTATTACTACTTTCATTGTTTTACCATCATGCGATTTCCAAAAACTGAATCTATTTCGCTATCGAGAACGTAAACAATGCCATTACGATCACAACTTATTCCAACGGGTTTTGTAAGAAAGGGATGGGATTTCTTCCAAATTTCATTGCCATTTTTATCACAGCAAAATATATTCCTTTTGACGGAAAAATAAATATTCATATCCCTACATTTTGATATGTGTACTGGGCCTCTTCGATCCAACTCGCTGTCATTTTTAATTCTTTGTTGTCCAAACGTTTTGATCGATACGGGCTGTTCTAAAAAATCGAAAATTCTTAACTGCCAAGTTACGCTATCGCTACACAATCCGACAGAGAAGCTATCTATATAGTAAAGCTTATCGTCCTTGTATACAATGTTTGACTCAACACTAGTTGTGTCGCAATTGTGTACACTTTCCATTGTTTTTGGTAACCATATTGTAAATGTACATCTTATTCCTACTACCAAAACAAACGACCATTTTTCATCACCAATGTATATCGCATGTTCAGGCACCCAATACATATCGTATTTATTTAAAAATTGGGATGATATTCTATTATAAAGAAAAACCATTTTAAGTATATGACCGCCATCCCCACTAACATTGCCAACAAGGCAAGTATTTTTGGCAAACAGTCTAGAACATTAGGGATTACTTTTGACGTACAGAAGAGCTGGTCAATATATACGACTGTTGGTATTTCTGCTGAAATATGCTCTAAAGTTTCATTGTCAAATGTATTGTGTGCAGGAATCAAATTTGAAATGACATTGATTTTTCCTAATTTAAAGGAGGTATTGAAATCAATTGAGGGTACAAATTCCATCCCAAATTGAATTAATCCCGGGTTACCTTTAAAGTATTAGATGAAAGAGCTTTCTGAATGAATCTCTGTTTGGAGTTTGTAAAGTCCGAGAAGTATTTGGTGTTCTTGTGCATGCTGTTCTATCTCCTGCAATTGTGTTAGAAAATTCTTAACACGACCCCATCTATCATTAATCGCTGTTGTTAATTTTACGATGCTTTCCTTCAGTTGTTCCTTTTTTTTTTGTATATCTTCCATCGCTTTTTGTTCAAGATTATATAGGTGCCTGATTACGTCTTTTCTTCATGTCTTTGGTGGTACTCATTATTTGTAAAGCCTGGTTGTCAACTAATTTAAATCTCTGTATCTTTTCTATTCGTGTTTCAATTCCTTTGTAATAATCAAAAAGATGAATACAAAGGCTTTTAAGATCAGAAAAAGAGGAAGATGATTTGATTGTTTGTTCTGTTTCATGGATCGGTTTAATATTGCGACATTTTTCGTGGTTTAAATTCACGCATTTTAAACAAGGAACAGCATGTATAGTACAGAATAACTCGAGTTTTTCATCATGTTCCTCACATCGTATACTAATTGCCCGAACGAAAGCCGGAAGTTTCAGAAAATCTTCGATCGGTAATGTGCCATGAATTCTGGTTGCTTTATTTAGACCGTGAAGGTGTTTACATTCAGAACAAATTGACTCATCACATTCAGAACACCAAACAGTAGCTGGTTTAAAAATACCACGAAGACTGCAAATGTCACAGTCTGGTAGTTTGCTCGCCATCTTTCTGAAATATTAGTTAAATGTGATTAGCTAAGAACATTGAATAAAATAGTAGATGCAATGCTAATTAAAACAAAACCGTATGAATTGCTTTTATCAAAAACAAAATGTTGTACATGTATATCAAAATATGAACCGAATAAATCGATTATCCGACAGCATAAAATTTGAACATTTTAAGTTCACCATTTTACCATATGGCTAGAAATTGCTTTAACAAGCGCAGGTCCACGAGAAAAATATGAGTCCGAGTTTTTTAGAGTTTTGATATTGTAAGATATAAATTTGATTGTGTTGCAGGTCAATGAAAAATCAACAAAATGTCACAAATAATCAAAAACAAACAACATCGACAGGTCAACACGTTATGATTTTAACATCTTCTTTACATACCAAATATCTCCATGCTCAAAAACATTTCAATTGTATACTAACAACTAAGGCAACCGAAAATTTTTATCTGGATCTCTTGCTTTTTACACAGACCCTTGTATTATCGATGAATAAAATAATATAGCCGTACTTGCAGTGTCTTCAAAAGGGACATGATCAAGAACCTTACGTTGGCCGATGAATCAATAAACTATGAAAATAATGTCAAGTTAAGATGGACCTTGTCAGTTTGACACTTGAACCTTACAATCATTCAATTCGCGCAATGTATCTGACATTTTACTTGCATTATTTAAGGAAAAGACATGACCACAAAAACTGTATATTATCCACTGAACCACAAACTGAGGTCAATTAAGATGGACATGCTCACCTAGCAATGATTTTATATACCAAATATAGTAGTTGTATAATTCATTAAAACTGTAAGATAATCATGCAATCATCCGATTGACACTTGACTAGTTGAAAGTTTTATTCGATAGAAGATCTCAACATTGTTCGAGAATATCACAACCGTTACCTGATAATCACAATCGGACATACTTTATAATACATTCAGCTTAATACAATTATATTCATATAAAAATCGATAAAACTATATACGTTTGTATTGATAAAAAAACCCCGATAAAATGATATATACGTTATCTTTATTGATGATCTCACTGCTACTTTGTCAATAACTGACCGCGCTGACCGCACTTACCTGCGGTAGAAAATTCATTCCGATGTCACTTTAAGTTACATTGGTCAGAGTTATAGACAAGAAAACTCTCATTAATTATATATGGCATGACATTCTTCTATGTAACAAAACTTTTAAAGAGCGGCAATAAATTGATGATAAGTCGACCTACACTATCAATATATATTTTTTACCAGAAAAGCTCAACAGGAAGTCCCAAGATAATTTATTTTACTTAACCATTTGGTTGAAATTTGATGGTTTACCAGGCGTTTTGACGGTGAATATACACAATGACGAAATAATGTAGATACAATGGATAACTAAAGGCAACAATAGTATACATCTGTTCAAAAGTCATAAATCGATTAGGCGAAAACAAATCCGGGTCAAAAACCAAAACCGAGGGAAACACATCAACTACAAGAGGAAAACAACGGAACAACAGAAACACTGAACTGAAACAAAAACAAACGCCAACATACTTAGAAACAAACTATTTAACAACAACTGCCATATTCCTGATTTGGTACAAAACATTTTAAGAAAAAAAAATGGTGGGTTGAACCTGGTTTTATGGCAATATTCAAAAGACAACATTACGTGACAGGAATACAGTACAAATAAACGCAAGAAAACTCAGAACAGAGAAATACACAAATAAATAATATGATAGTACATTACAACATGTAAACCTCAGAATAACAACGGATATCCCCATTAATTTACGACAGTACACCAGCACACCACAAACGAATTATAATCTGTGCGTCACACGAATGTATCAACGCCATAAAACATGACGTACTTTTTGTGACTTTTATATTATCACAGGTAAATTTCTAAAAATAGAATAGATTAGTTTTTTTGTAGACACGTTGGTATTGAATTTGTAACGGTGTTATTTTATGTATTTTCTAACCATAACAAGAATATTAAAATGGAATTGTGTTTGTAATTGTGTATTATTAGTATTTTCTAACCATGTCGGTTTTTCTTCTAAATCAAAAGCGTAGAAAAATCAAAGTCTTAATGTTGCTGCAAAATTGCAGAGATTGTGATCTAAGATTTAGCAGTAGATCTTTAGAATTTTTAAGAATCCACATCTGATTGACACCACTGGTTGAATATATCTCATCACAATATTTTTGAAGGCCATCTTTTACTGTAGAAATAAACGTAGTCAGCACTTAAGAAAGATGTTTAGTCGAACATCTTGATGATCCAGCTATGTATCGTTCTTTATAAAGAGTTTCGTGAAGTTTTGGTATCCAGTATAATGACGGTAGATTTTCTTCGTTTTCTTTGATGTTAATACCAAAAGAAAGAAGGACAAATTTGTGATTTTCTAAAAGTTCATCTTTTGTTATAGATGCTGTTTATTCCAAGCGCTTTTGTGAGACATTCCAAGTAATGGATTTTACACAAAATGTACATATGAGGACAATATTATTGGAGGCTTAATCTGCTGGAACAACGACATATTTCTCATGCAAAGAGGATACAGCATCCACAACCGCCGGATTCTTGAATGGGTTAGAAACCCTTGTGCTCATAGTACATCGTAGTTTCTAAATGCGCTTCTGAATGCATGATCGAATAGCTTTGATCCATTCAGACAAAGTGTCCAGTTTTGATTCTTCTGGCTCGGGCTTTACCCATTTTCTGGCATAGTTCTCAACAGCATCCTTCAGTAATCTGAAGTTCTTTTTCTAGTTGATTGGCTGGGGAATTTTATATTTTGGTCCATTTGCTAACAACTCTCTTAGTTGTTCATTGGCTACGATGCCAAGGTCGCCAGTAATAACATGACCAGCTGGACTATAATTGTATTTTGACGATATACATAAGCATTCTGGATGTTTTGATATGCATTGGGTTGTTAAAAGATTCCAAGAACCTCCGAAGAATCCATTGTGTCTATTATTTAAGGTGTTGTTGAGACGTCCTTTAAAATTACAGTTCTTTCAAAATTTAGGCCCTTTTATCAGTGAGTTAAATAACCTCATAATTATCTTAAATGATCCATAAAAAAACAACCAATAATTTAACGCATTAAATTCAGAAATATTTGCGTGCATTTGTTATTGCGATATTTAAAATGGATAAAAATGCAAGAACAAAACTACAATCAGTTCTCTGTTGCATAAACTTACTGAATGTTCTACACTGTTCATACCAATTTCTCCCTTTCTCTAATTCAGATGCACGAAAACCGCCCACTTCAGGGCTATCAATGAATACAAAACTCACATGATTTAATAAATATATTTTATATCTTCAAATTGGTTATGTAGGTTATGGGTTGGGGTAGTTGTACTTTCATTAAACTATTTATATATAATTGATAAATCAGACGGTTAGATTTAAAGTATAGATTTAACGGGAAACTATCAGGGTTTACATTTTGGAACTTATAAGGCCGTGTTTGTTCTTCGAAAGAAAACAGTTTAGGAAACCTACAAATAACATGTTTCAAGCATCACAAAAAAATGAACGAAAGGCTTTCAGAACATGTACCTTCTCATTTTTGGTGTCGCTGCACCACCACTTTGTCACCATGGGTAAACATTGTGTGTAACAAAATTACTCAGCATTACTACTTGACGTCCCCGAAAGAGTTATATCAATGTTAACAAATACAAAGTATTGTTCCATGTTGAAGGCCTCACTTTGACTTTGAGATGAAGAACAGCAATAAAAGCGATGTTCCTTTGCTTTTTGTGTGTTTTTTGCATTGCATGTACTGATTTTGTATCATGGAGAGATACTCCATAGCCTTTGTTTTTCTATTGTTATTGGTAATGTTGTTTTATATCTCATTATTTGTCGTCCCTTATTAAAACACGTCTATTTTATTGATGCGTTTTGTTTTAATCTGTGTTAAAAATGCGTTTACCATAACGTAATAGGTCTTTGCACATAACGTAATAGGCGTTTGCCATTAACGTAATAGGTGTTTGCACGTAACGTAATAAGTATTTGCACATAATGTAATAGGTGTTTGCACGTAACGTAATAAATGTTTGCACATAATGTTATAGGTGTTTGCACATAACGTTATAGGTGATTGTACATAATGTCATAGGTATTTGTACTTAACGTAATAGGTGTTTGCGCATAACTTAAAAGGTGTTTGCACATAACGTAATAGGTGTTTTCACATAATGTCATAGGTATTATTTGCACATAACGTAAAAGGTGCTTGCACATAATGAAATGGGTATTTGCACATAATATAATAGGTGTTTGCATATAATGTAATACGTGTTTGCACGTAACGTACCAGTAGATTCACATAACATCTTGAATGTTAACAGAAAGTATCATTTGTTTGGCAAATACCTGTTACCATACCATGATATATGATATTTTTTGTGTATAAACACAACATGAAGCCTTTAAAATATATTATCATGAGGTTTTCATAGAACAAAGATGTATAAAAACAAAAAGTTTAAAACATTCAACATAACAATCCCATTTTAGACAGGACGCAATTATTAACTGACTTACTTAAAGGAAGAATAGACACAACATAGAGAAAATGTGAAAGAAAGTAAAGGTGGTTGATCATAAAGTGTAGGGGTATTCACAGAATATACAGTAGTTACAACATAATGTAATGCATATTGCACATAACAATGAATAGCAATGACATATCATACAATTGTTTGACAAAACAAATGAATAATTTGACATAACACAGAGATGCAATGTCAGGAAATAAAGGCACTTCCACATTACATAAAGAAGAACTGACAGGACGTAAAGACAAAGCGACAAAACACGTTATTTTTACACTGTAAGACAGTTACGGCGTTCCATAGTACGGTTACCTATCATAGTTGCTTTCATCCACATCTTTCCCTTGCGTATGTCCAAAGTTAGTAACACACACGCATATATATATATATATATATATAGTGGATATGATGGGTTGAGCATATATACTAATTAGACAACCAAAAAAAAGAAAAAAAAAACACAAATACATGTGTCCAATTGGGGAAAAGGGGGAAAAAAGGGGGGGTTCGGACCAACCCCTTCTGATTTTTTTTTAATACAGCCAATTAAACTCGAAATTAGGATTGGTGTTTTACTGTCATAATCAGAGCGTCGTGATCGAAAATACCCCCCGGAGACCATATCATAGTGAGAGCGTCATGGCCTAAAATGTCCCCTAGAGACATCCCGGCTGCGGCCATGTCATAGTCATAGCGTCGTGGCCGAAAATATTACCCCAGAGACATTCTTGCTGCGGCCATGTCATAATCAGAGCGTCGTGGCCAAAAATACCCCCCAGAGACATCCTGGCTGCGGACACGACCCCAAACATTTTTAAAAAAATCGTCAAAATGTACCACAGATATATGTTTCAAAATCTCGTTTTAATTGGTTTTGGTATCGTAGACAATTATCCCATTTCCCATTATTGATCACAATTGATAATTATGATATGTCCTTGTGGGGTCAAAAAAAAAGTTTAAATACCCATGATTTTAAAAGATAGATTTATTGTTTGTTACGTAATTATGTATATACTTCACTGATATATTGAAGGTGTGCTATTTTAAGGACACTTTAATATGTATTACGACATGTCATTTGTAAAAATAAAACCCGGAAGTTATAACAATGTTTTATGAAACAACCTGTCATTGAATATTCTGTTGGAAGTGTTATCGACAAATATCAGAATGATATGCCACAGTTGGTCATGGTTAAACATGGTTATGAAGGAGAAACTGGAAATGATACTTTAGATACAGGACATGTATTTATTCGCGCGCAATCTCTCTCCATTTATGTTTACAAATAAAGAGTTGTAATTAAACAAAACAATACAGGGATTTGTTATCGTGCTGTGTAGATGCAGTAGAATGTGTCCCCGTACCTGTAGTGTATGCCCTTATTTTTTATAGTTAGGGTTTTTGGCTTGTGAGAGAGCTGTCTACATATACATTTGTCATTTCGGGGACTTTTATAGCTGATGCTTTTATATGCGGTATGGGTTTTGCTCATTATTGAAGGCCGTACGATGACCTATATTTGTTAACTTCAATGTCATTTGGTCTCTGGTGGAGCGTTGTCTCACTGGCAATTATACCACATCTTCTAATTGTTATACACACAAAGATAATCACGGTTTGAAAATCTATTTCACAAGGTTAAAAAAAAATATTTCGATGTTTACTAGTACTAAAGAACGTGAAAATAAGATTGGACTTAGACCGATTGCTTCATTTTGGTATGTTTTGCATTCAGTGACAAATATTTCATTGTACACTAGACGATGACCGAGCTTACTGGATACACGACAAGTATTCGGTCCCTCTTTCTGCTTGAGGGTTTACATGTAGACAGAAGAAAAGTACCAAATTTACTCTATTACAAGGAAAATTTTAAAAGTTAATCAGTCTTACATGTAGCACAAACAGATAAGCGCCAAAACATTTAAAGAAAAAAAACTAGCATTTAATTAGTCATTATATCATATTCAAAATTAAACAACTTAGGCGTGCTGTTTATGGCGCTGGTGGCGTCAACAATGCGTACAAGTTTGTGATTAGGTCATTTAAAGGGAAATCACTAATAGTAAATCAATGATATTTGGTATGCATTTGTGTTAGCCTATTGGCATTGGCACATTTCATTCTCAAGGCGATTATTTGGTTCCGTTCCCTAAATCATGTAATATTGACTTTGAAATTTTTGCATTGTCTACACATTAGGTCACTTTGAGAGGAATCACTTATGATAAGTCAGGTATATTTGGCATGCAGTTTTATAAGAATTGGGATATTCTATTGACATTTAAATCGTTGGCCAGTCACCCTCAGTAATCGTGGTACTACATGTTGTTTTATTGATTTTGCAAATTATGCACATTTTGCCGTTTTTATTGTAATATGCCCCACATTCAGAGGCGAATATTTCATGCATATTCAGGACGAGAAAAGATTTTCAATAAATCTAAAAGTTGGGTTTTTCAGGAAGAAAAGCTGCAATCAATTAATCAATAAATTAATCAATCAATCAAAAAAGCGACCTATATAGACCTCTCAGAAAATGTTTTCAAAGTTACTTTCAGAAAGCACTTTCCCTACATAAAGCACCGATCAAACGGCCCTTGTTCTGACCAGATGAGTCTGCATATGTAAACATCCCGCAATATCAAATGGAAGGCCCTCGTCGAACGAGTTTATTAACAGTATTGGAAAAATATATGGAAGGCCATTTGTCTACGTCCAAATCAATTATCTAGATTAATTTACGATAGATTTTATTTGCGCTGTGTCTTACAAAAAGATATTTGAAGAATTCGTTATTACAGAATACATTCGTTAAAACTAATTTCCGGGATTATTTAAAACAGTTTTGGTAATTCGTTATCACAATTCTTTGTAATTCATGATAACGGATTAAAATCGTATCAAACAGTTTGATAAATCGTGATAACGAATTGTAAAAAAATCTGTGATAAGGAGTTTTTACAAAAAAACTGTGATTACCATTTCAACAAATTCATTATCACTAATTTAATCCGTAATCAGGAGTTATACAATTTGTGATAACAATTTCAAACCGTTCTCACGAGTTGCAAAAATCTGTGGTAACGTGTTTAATCAGTAATCACGAATTACAAAAAAAACCTGTGATAACAAACTTCACACATGCATGGTAACGAATTTAACGAATTATAAAATTCGTTATTAAGTTTTAATCAGTTATTACGAATTACAAAAAGAGTTTAATAACGTATTCCACATATTCGTGATAACGAATTTAATTTGTGAAAAAGAATTCTACGATTCGTGATACCGAATTCAAATTATATTTTTTGAAAGTCCTAAATGGGCTTCCGTAAAGATTGAAATTTTACGAAATTACACCTTATAAAAATAAGGAGATGTGATGTGATTTCAAGCGAGACGACAATTCACCAAAAACCAAAGGACAGGTCACCGTAAGGGCTTCAACAACGAACAAAATTATTTCCAGTTGAAAAGACCTATGTTGAAATCGCGGTATTTTATCCTCACAGATTATTTGACGTCATTGAAATATATGTAGATAAGGTCAACTTTGTGGTTACAAAGGGAGTTTATGTGGCTGATATTCGATATATATATATTATTCCTCTAATGGTCTTAGTGTGATGATTTTCAAAATCACGTATGGCCTCGGTGGTCTGGTGGTAACGTGTTTGTCTCGAGTGAGGGAGGTCGTGGGTTCGAACCCTGGCCGGGTCAATTCATAGACTTTAAAATTGATATTGGCTGATTCTCCGCTAATCACGCGGCATTAAGGAGTAAGAGCAAAGCTTGGTCGGCTCGTAGTCAGAATACTGTGTCCGAGTAAGGTGTGAACTAGCACGTTAAAAATCCGGCTCAGCGGGTCGGTCTAGTACGAAGCAGGGCAAATATTCATATCACATTAACATGTTCTCGTCCTGAATATGAATAATAATGTGCCGCTGGACGTTAAGGACCATCCGTAATCATCTTCGAAATCACTATCTAAAGCCAAGGATGAAGGGAGGTCATATCAAAATTAGATATTTATATAAGTTTATTTGGAGATACCAAAATGGCAAATAAACTTAGGGCTCTTTTCACAAAAGCTTAAGACAAAGAAGGATCTGAAGTTATACTGAAATTTTTTTTGTAAAATGAGTCGCCGATGTTTATGAAATGGAGATAACAGCATGAACAAAAGAATAAAAACAACTAAAAGTCAACAAAACACTACACAGAAAACTTAAGATTGAGCAACACAAAACCGAAAAAAAATCCCAGAAAAATTAATAAAATAAAATAACACAAGGAGGTGTAGGCGTAAGTAACTGTCTCTTTTGTTTAATAGGATTCATTGATGTCTGCTTAATGTATACTAGATACATTCATTGACAAACATTACACGCTATAACGTCATGTTAAATGTGAATACGAACCGTGCTATGTACAATCCTTTAACGCCAAGAAGGATTTTTACTTCAAGAAATAGTATCCAGGAAAACGTCCTCATACCCGAAGACACTATTCTTACTCCGAGACGCCCAGTACTTAGGAGGAAGTGGGGGGCTTTCTACATGTATAAGTCAGAAAAACAGCAAAAATACAAATTGTAAATCCGTGGCAATCAAGGTTACACCCCAGTTCTATTGTTGTACTTCATGTTTCTATTTCTGAAACAAGTGTAAATTGAATAGATCTATTGTTACGAAAAACAATGGATTTTGACCACAGGGTGTGACGAGCGGGGTTTCTGGAAACCCCTGCTTCTACATCCCGCAAACAAAGTCCATTGTTATTCGTAACAATAGAAATTTATTATGAACATAAAAAATTACTAATAGTGTTCACTACAAATTGTTTCATGATATTAAAAAAACATATTTTAGGAAATTCCAATAAGCATCTAGTATATGGAATACAAAAAAAAATCATTTAAATACTTTTTTGCTTGAAGGTAATTTTTTTATCCCAGTCATATGTCTCTATTCTAAAGCATTGATCTTTAAAAAAAAATTGGGATTCTAACTCCCGGACCTCCCTCCCCCGGTTACACAGTGGCCGAATCGGGGTTGGGGGTTCCGCGGGTTGGACCCGACTTTTATTTAAAAGATCAATGCATTTGAATGGTTGGACCCCCCCTTTTCTCTTTCTCTTGAGTTGGGAACCCCCGGCTGGATCAGCCCCTGATTGCCCCCTAAAAAAAGGGAGTTTCTCAATTTTAAATATTGTATGTAGAGCGTGTCTTGGAGTCGGGTTTCTAATGCAGACACACCTATTCCTTTTGTAAAATATACTCACCTGTCAAAGTTTGAACGAAGATAACTGAAAAAAAGGTTACTAGTGGGGTTTCATGTAACAAAAAAATATTCTTATAAATCATGGTTGATATTATCAATAAATATGCTATCGTTTTTTTTTTTTCATTTAATAATCAATGTTTACAAATATAGGGTTTAGAATGGGGTGTAAGTTAGTTATACAACTGAGGATACGGTGTGTCTGGATAAGAAACCCCTCCGGCCTCCGGCCGATGGGGTTTCTTATCCTGACACACCTATCCCTCGGTGTATAACTATTACAGAGCACGCTCACTAGACCAACGAGGTGGTGTCTTATTGGAATATCATACCACTTACCAAAGTTAATTATCATGGTGTGAATTTATTGTCAGTCAAAGTACATGTACACCGATTTTTGTACCTTGATTGATTTACATTGTCGCAACTAGTAAATGGACGCCAATAGTTTTATAAGACGTTAAAATTAGTTTTGATCCATGACCATTTCTTCCGATTACTAAACAAGCATTCCATTCTTAGATTATGCTTTGCTTGTAACATGTACCTTCTCCAAAGATGAAATGTATAACCCTCAAAGTCAACCGAAATCGATTTATTCATTCATTTTTTTTTGTATTCATACAGGTACTGATAATTCATGCACTTGTTAAAAATTTCCAACAAATGTTTTGGATATGGAGATATTTCAGTTAGTATCCCACAACATTGTAACATACCAGTGTATCTCGTCAAAAGAAATTCTCCAGGTAATGAAAATGTTTTTCTTCTGTATATATTACGTTAATTTGTTTGATATGTACGTTCTACATGTCTTATGAGGATCGTGATTAACCCTTAAATCTTATTTAACATGTTTGAATAGTATTATTATTCCTTTTTTATTAGCTCGGTAGATATGATTCTTCTCTTAATCTCAGTATAGGAAAGTAAAAGTATAAACCAAAACCAATTTACTTTGGGGTTTTTTTTATATTTATTTTATTTATTTTTGTCTGATTGATTGATTGTGTGTTGCTTCACGTCCAGTGGCAAATATTTCATGCATGCATTTTTAAGACGAATATTTCTCTAATAACCGACTACAATCGTTACAAACTAGCTAGAACAAATATAATTTGAAAACAATACTTTATAAATTTCATGCGTCGGAAGCGCTTTTCTGGATCCAACTTCATCAGGAAAGCTCAAAGCCGAATGTTTAAGCCATGGATGTATAAGAACCGAAACAGTTGAAGAGCTATATAACCAAAAAGGACCTAAAATAATAGCCAAATCAATCCACTTTAGACTTCGATAGAAAATTTTAACTGCAGCTCTGTTGCTTGCTTAACGTACAGTGGCGAATATTTCATCCTTATTTCGGATGCATATCATGGTAGAAAATGTAGATTGTCACTAAAAAAAAACTCGATATGTTTGGAAAGGTCATACGTTTTCCCTTGCAATAAGTTATCGGACCCCCAAGGTACATTGCAAAGCAAGGGGTGTGTTTTTTCAACGGACGTTGCTGTGTATCTATCATTTCTGCATTAAAAAAAAAAAAAAAAAAAAAAAAAAAAGCAATAGGACGCGCTCTGAGCACGTGATCTTGTTTGCGTAGTTAATCGGGATATTGCATTATTTCTATACACCAGCAAAGTTTGCATTTAATTCGCATCTGTGATGATGAGAATATAATATCTTTTACTTCATAGAATTTGAATGTTTATAACAATCTGCCAGAAATCAAAATATAAATGAACAAATTAATTACATAATAAAATGTTGAACCTCACCCAAGACAAAACATTGTCCACCAATTGCGCATTTACAACAGAGGGGTGGACGTCAACAGGAACATATAATATGAAGAAAAATCTTTCTTCAATCTACTAGTATATCCAAAAGCTGAGCCGAATTTTCTAATTGTTTTTTTAATACATAATTTAAAATAGTCTACAAAGAGGCATCTCATCCCTCTCCAAAAAATTATTATATATATATAGATATAAACATAATATAACTCCGCGTAGACACCCAAATGTCGCAAGCTCAGCGGAGTAGTGCCAAATACTACAAGGCTTTGGTTTTACCAAACTGCGTGCATATAACCAATATGCACATATATTCGAGATGATCACGCTACCAGGAGACCACTGGGGTTGTTCTAATCATGTGACTATTTATTTCAGTGAAATGTTCAGCATCGCTACATGAAGTTATTGCTAAACATAAACTACCAGTCGAGGTCAAGTGTGACACCACAGGCGAACCAGAAGTAATACTAAAAGGTCGTAAATTACATTTAACCGGAGACATAAGACTTACATGGATACAAGAATGCGATCTGAAATACATGTATGGAAACCCAGTAAATAAAGGTTTGTTAATTAGAAAAAAGTCATATGATGAAGAAATAACCTTTCAATCAGTTTACTTGAGGTCTGGAGCTGGCATGTCAGTAACTGCTAGTAGTCCTTTGTTAATTTATGTCGATCATTTTGCTTAGTTTCTTCTGTTACCTATTCTAACATCGGACTCAGACTTCTTTTACTGTGCGTAATTCGGTGTGTTTGGCTAGAGGTATAGGGAGAGATTTGAGATCTCACAAAACATTTTTAACCCCGCCACATTTTTGTGCCTGTCCCCAGTCAGGAACCTCTGGCCTTTGTAAGTCTTGTATGTTTTTTAAAAATTTTGGTTCATTTTTATGTTTTGGAATTTAGTGTGACGTCCATTTTCGCTGAACTAGTATACATTTTTGTTTAGGGGCCAGCTGAAGCCCGCCTCTCGGTGCGGGATGTTTCTAGCTATGTTGACGACCCTTTGTTGGCCTTCGGCTGTTTTCTGCTGATTAGTCGGGTTGTTGTCTCTTTGACACATTCCCCGTTTTCATTCTCAATTTTAATATAAAAATAATAAGAAGGAATGCACTGGCAACCAATTTCCTGAAATACAATCTGACATACATAATGAGAAGATGGTTATGAATGGAGGGCCAGTTGACTATCCATTGTTTGATGAGTGTCCAATAACACATTATTTAATCAAATTCAGGACGACAACATGATGGAGGAAGACTGTTTAGCGTCTAATAGCAAAGTAAAACATGCATATCAATTCATATTCAGGACAAGAACATGATAATATGATATGAATATAGATCCTGATTTGTACTAGATTGACACGCTGAGCCGGATTGTTTAATGTGCTAATTCACAAGGTACAGGCGTAAGAAGACATGTCACTGTACCCAGATACATTATTCTGACTCCGAGCATAGCATAGCGGAAAAGCAGAAAATACCAATTTCTAAGGTTTGAATCGGCGGGGATCGAACCCACGACATCGCGCAGCCAGGCAACTACGCTACCACGGGACCAATGAGGCGGCTCTGGACCACATCAAATTAACAATCTATAAAGGATACTGTAAAGTCGGTAGTCTGGGATGAAGGTTGGGAAATTGAAACTGTCACTGGACAAACAGGGTATTACGGATAAACTTTTTACCTTGTAACAGGCCATCTACATACTCTTTAAAGATGTGTTGCAAAGGTTCCGTTTATGCACAAAAAGATTGGTACCTTAACCATAAAAAGCTAATTTTTCTTCCCCCTCCGTTCCCCCCGTCTTTGGCTTCGTATTAATTCATCAAGATCAGTCAAATGGGCGGGGAAGTGACATCTTATTCCTCAATCGGAGAATCCGGATCCACTATCTATACCCAAGGTTACTTAGCACCAAGAGTGGCTGGGATCGAATTAAAATACATGTGGTGTATGTGTCAATGTGCATGTAACTTTAATTTGCATTTTTCTTTTATGGCACCCGTTATATGCAACACGAGGAAGACACATGTGGGATAGGAACTGCTTACCCTTCCGGAGCACCTGAGTTTCCTTTTTGTGGGTTTCGTGTTGCTCAATCATTTATTTTCTTTATAGTAAGTTGTTATTGTTATTTGTCATTTCTTTGATTTAATATCTCGGCCATGGACTAGCTGTTTTTATTGGACTTGTCTAATTTTGATATATCAAAATAGAGGTTCCCCTCTCTTGTTTTGTCGGCATTCTTTGTTATGATCTGGTATTGTTTTCAGACATAAGGCTGTCGTCTCTATAACTATGACATCAATTCACATTTATTTTGCATATTTGTCCTTTATATCTAATGAAAATAAATTGATTGATGTGATGCTTGCTTAACGTCTTGTTTCAAATACGGTATTTCGTGCATATTTAGGACGAAACGACGATGGAAGAGTTAGTTTTAGATATACCGAACAATTGTAAAATTGTTTTCAATTATTTTTATTGTTTTCAATTATACAGCATACTAACAATGCTGGCCTAAGTTTATTTTTTTTTCCAAATCATGACACAATTCATGTATTAACAAAACCTACCAACCCAATAAAAATCTTAGATTTACTTATGACGTTTTTAAAATATTTTTTTTTAATATATAATAATATAGAATAAAGAGATGCGGTATGATTGCAAATGAGACAACTTTCCAACAGAGACTAAATGACGAAGATGTTAGCAACTTTATATAGCTATAGGTCACTGTACGTCCTTTAACTATAAGCAAAACCCATACATAAAACAAGAAATAAAGAGCCCCGACATAAATAAATGTAAAACAATTCTTAAAAGAAAACCAACGACCAGATTTATGTACAAAACGACTTATAAAAAAACAAATATGATATACCACAACAAACGACCACCACTGAATTACAGTCCACAAATAGAGTGGCGGTGTTAAACATGTTTTCGGAAGCCCAAAAATTCCTTAACATGGGATGGAGGTGTAGCAGCCCACATAAAACATACCTATAAGTCTGTTTTATATGCATACTATTTTTATATCTTTCAGGACAGTTATACCGAAATGTTATTTCCATACCATATCACATGACCGGTTTGACGTTGACTGCCATAACAGGGTTAGAAAATGGTAACCAAGACTACTGGGCGTCCATTTTGCATTCCATGACGTAAACAGCAGACAACTATATAAAGTTTGACGGCAAAATGGGTGGAAATGGTAAGTTTTTTTAAATTAACTAAATGTTGAAAAGTTATAGTAAAAAATAGATTTAAAATCAGAAGCAGAATATATCAATTTCAAATTCTTTGCAGCATGCAGCAGGGGAACTAACCAATGACGTCAGACACTCAATACGAGCACGCAAACAAGAGACTACCTGTTTTTTCCCTTTTTGATAATAAAATTAAAAAGAAATTAAGATATTAATAATTAAAACTAAATATATCAAGTTTTTCATTTTATTTCCGAAGAACAATAACCATTGCTTTGTAGGCTGAAGTAATTCGGTACTGTTACATTATTTGATATTCCGATCTTATATTAAAAAAAGAGGAAAAAACTTAAGGACGTTGAAATTCAACAATTTGCAAAGAAACGATACGGTTTCAAACTATAAGCAAGTTGAGAATGGAAATAGGGAATGTGTCAAAGAGACAACAACCCGACCACAGAGCAAAAACAGCCCGAAGGACACCAATGGGTCTTCAACACAGCGAGAAAACCCCACACTGGAGGCTGCTTTCAGATGGCCAATGAACAAAACTGTGTACTAGTTCAGCGAAAATGGACGTCACACTAAACTCCGAAACATATAAATAAACTTAACATAAAACAATAATAGTATCTTATAACCACGTCATTGGGTCACTGGTGGATAGTTGTCTAAATGACAATCATCTCCTAATGTAATGTTTATAACCTTAATCGGTAGAGAATCTCTTTTAAAAGAACACAAAAAATTAGTACCAATGCCAACATATTGACTACGAATTGTGTGCATTACATGGAATTTGCTCTATAGATACATAGTAATACAATGTGTATAATAAAAGCAAATTAAAAATTGTTTGCCGAATTGAAATTGAACTTCATCAGGATTAGTTACTGAATTAAATTGATAATTTTTCTTTACATCGTTTTAAAAGAAAACACGGGAAAAAAACCCAAACATTTGGCTATTTAAAATTAAATTTTGAACTCTTATTTCACTTATTTACAATATTTTTGTAAGCATTTTATTTATCTCATTTAAAATAGTATGTCTTGATTAGAATACCATCCTTTTTGTTTAGATGTTCTCACGTTCTCTACATCAGCACCTACAGCTACAATGGAGTATGATTTTATTGGGACCAATAACTCTGATATGACAATTAATAAGACGAAAGACCCAACGTATGTATCTACTAAGTCCACCATACAAGATGAACATTTCTATGAGGAAATTCCAGCTGATAGTGTCAAGTCCGAACAGCTTAACATATCTAACAAAACAAAAGTGTCTTCAGAAGACAGTGGAATCACTGAAATTGCAAATCTTCCATATGAAAATATAAATAAACTTAGTATGTCAAACAAAACAATAGTGTTTTCAGAGAACGGTGACATTTCAAAAATCTCGAATCTTCCATATGAAAATTTGAATAAACCTGGCAGTTCAAACCGAACAATAGTGTCTTCAGAGAACGGTGACGTTGATGAATCTCGAACCTTCCATATGAAAATTCAGATAAATCTAGTACCGTTATTGTTAAACTAGATTCTGGTGACTTACAAACTCTGACAACCAGCAATACTATGGATTTAGCATTTGAAAACAGGGAATATCAAAATACACCAATATTAGAAAGCACAACTAGTTGCTTCGAACAAAGAAAAAACTGGATAAAACTTCGCGTAGGATAAATATCGTAGATACAATATCTTGTCCTCCTGATGTGGAAAATTTGTCAGTTCAAGAATTAGGAAAGTATTTACATGTTTTGAACTTGGGTAAACATGAAGAAACCCTTTCCGATGCTCTCATTGATGGATCTCTGATCAAAGACCTGGATGAAAAGATTCTTCCAGAGGAGTTTGGTTTTACACGATTTGAGGCAATCAAACTAATGAAATTTGCGCGCGATGGATATTTGCCGAAAACTTCACAAGAAACCTTTTTATAACGAGTTTTTTGCATTTATTGATGTTGATGATTAATGTATTGCATCGATATTTTTTACCAAACCGATTTTTTTCCAAAATCTCATATTTGTCGATCTGTCCAACCGTTTGTGGCACGAAACAAATGACTTCTGGATGAGATCTAGATTTTCATTTTCTGATTTTTTTAATTATTTTTTTTTTTGGGGGGGGGGTTAACATAGTTTTCATTTTAAACATAAAATAGCTGTATTAAAATGTCACCATAACCGAGGTTTTATGGGTACAATTTTTAAACAAAACTATTAGAAAAAGTTCAGCAATGTTTTTGGGCATGTGCACCCTGACCTGGAAATATGGCTAGGATCAAGGGAAATTTCTGTCAATTTTTTCAAGTGGAATTTCCAATAGAACTTTCTGTAAACAGGTGTTCTGAAGAAATTATATTAATAAATCAATAATTTAATTCTCTAGTATTTACTTCGACTTTTTTTAGAAATGATTATTCATACTAATGGGTTTGTCGTAGATTACTCACCAGAAATACCAGGAAGAGATTTGTTTTACACCAGACGCGTGTTTCGTATAGAAAGATTCACCAAAGACGCTCGAATCCAAAAAAAGTTTAGAAGAAAAATAAAGTGCTAAATTTAAGAGCATTGAATATTCATCAATGTGCAGTTTTACTAATGAGCTGCAGTAAATTCGCACGCAGAGACAATACAGTCTTTGAGAACATATGTCGGTATTCACACGAATTAATCCTACTTTAAGTATCAAAAATTAAACAAGAATAGGTTTTATTGCGGTTTGTTCAGAACATTTCATAAGATACCAGTTTTTCCGATATTGTTGGTTTATTTATTTTTTTGTATATTAACATGATTAAGACTATCTTTCACTTATCATATTTTGTACCACCGACCACGGACGTATTGCAAATTGCCAAACACAACGACGGCTGAAGAAAACATATGAAATTGACATACTATTGTGGTTATAGATGACCAATTAATATTTGGGTAGTGGGAGAGATTTTCTCAGGGTTGATCATTCTTTTTTCTCTGTAACTTTGAATGGTTATTTTTATCGCTCGAATGTTTAGTTACATTTTTGAATAAATCTGTTTCCTGCAATTTTGATTGTACAATATCCATTACTATATAGTAATGTATAAATTATAGTATAATTATAGTATGGCTTTTTGAAATAGATGTTATGAAGATAAACTGAGTTTTCATAAAGTCTACAAAAGCTGTAAAATAGTTGTGCCACTTGGACTTGATGTGACAAAGTAAGATCACAATCCGGCCTCTGCATATCGGAGTGATTTTACACCGACACACCGTGACCGCTTAGGATAACTATTACAGAAACCCATACAATTGGTTCTAACAGGGTTAGGGTGAACGTTGATTAGGACAGCCACGTGAACAAATTTTCCAATTGAATTTTTCTTTTGACGCACTTCCAGAAAACATAAAATAGCGCCAAGACAGAAAACAACAAGCCGTTCAGATACAGGTCCCGTATATAATAAGATTTTCGAAAACATGTAAAATACACATGCGTATTTGGTGATCAAGTGTATAGAATTCGGCACTTTTGTGTGGACAAGTAATCTCTCAATGTGTTCATTTTCTGTAAATTTAGTCTAAAAAATGTTAAATTTACGAATTCGAAACACTTAGGTTTTTCTTCTACCAGACATAGATTGCATAAACCCTACGTGGCAGAAGTTTACGGTTACTTATGGCTGCTTGAAATCATCGTAATTTGCAGCGCGTGATTTGTGTCTTATTGGCGATTAAACTACTTCTCTTTATCAAATAAATCAATATGCCGAGACATATTTTCAGCTGATTTACATTCAATGGGAGGTAACACAAATCAAGTACATAACATTTAAGTGAACCTGTTAGGGAGCTGTTTTGATGGTATATTTATGGACGTCAAGAAATGAGTGTTACACATTTAAGATAAATATTTATCTTTAAATGTTTTTATTTGTAACTTTATCAGATATAATATCTTCATGTGGATTCGTTTTCCCTTTTAATCCATCCTTTGAGTAAGCTATACAAATGTTGGATCTTATATGAACGATGTATACGTTCGATAATCGATTAAATATATGTTCATTATTATTTATGATTATTTCCCTTTCTTCCACCGATGTTTCTATTACATGCATCACTTTATTGTTAAATATATTTTTCTAAATAAAGATATTAATGTTTACTATTGTTTGAATATATCTTAATCATTGTACATGTGACCTAAATTAGGGTAGAATTTCTGTAACTAGTGAATCAAAATTAAAGCTTTTAAAAATCTGTCAGTTACTGCATGTACTCTCAGATATGCCGAGTGTCTTTTGTGTTGTGAGAAATGTAAACATGCTCATTGTTGAAGGCCGTACGGTGACCTATAGTTTTTAATATCTGTGTCATTTGATTTCTTATGGAGAGTTGTCTCATTTGCAATCATGTCACATCTTCTTTGTTATATACACCACCTCATCTGGTATGTATTTTTTTTCTCTTCAGGATCGGGTTATGGGTTTTGCTCATTGTTGACAGTCGTACGGTGACCTACACTTATAACTTCTATGGCGTTATTTGGTCTCTGTTAGCGTGTTGTATCATTAGCAGTCATGCCACTTTTTTAAAATAAATTTCTATATTTAAACCAATTGCGATAAATTGGCCTAAACAACAATAAACCGCTGCAACAGTTGAGTTATGGTATAAAAGTCAAGTTAAACACGTGATAGGAAGATATAGAGAAGGAAGTGTTAAATAAAATTTGAGATTCAAGATAAATAAAAAATGAGGATGTCTATAAAACCTGACAAACTCAAGCACTATCATTCAACGGAACGACTTGACAACAACTGTCATATCCTTGTTTGGTACTTTCATTTTTTTGTTGTTGAAGACAATGGTGTGCCAAACCAGGTTTTACATCTAGCTAAACCTCCCATTTGTATGCGTATAGAAATAAACGATATCAGGAAGTCAACCTAGAGTCTCCAAACATAGACAGGTATATATCTAAATATGTTGTAGGCATTGAACACAAGTGAATTATAGACAGAAATATGTTGATCTTTTAAACTACTTTTATAATGATCAGCGTGATCTCATAAATCATCCAGCAGACACAAAGCTTGGATAAAAATAAGAAAATCGGATGAACTAAAAAGGAGTAAAACCGTGTATGTCCGGAGAATAAAATCATCAAAGTTACCAGACTTATAACTTTGGACGCATCTCTTGTTATACATGCATCATCAACCATGCAAATCCCAACTTAGTAAAACCATTACAATTGAAAATAAGGCTTCCAGTAAATTCACAAAAAGTACCATTTTGCTCCTGAAAGATTTAATACCACAAAAACATGACGACTGTGAGTTATGCGCAGAAACATTGCGCCAATCAACTAATTTGCCGTTTCCAAACCCGAAGGACGATGGGCAATCTCATTGTTCGTATCCCAAAATGAAATAATACCATGCCATTGGTTGCATTTCAATTGTTTTGGACGTTTTAAGTCAACAACTGCGAGCTGATGAACACTTTTCAAAATATTACTCATAATGCATTAGATTCTGAAGCGTGATGGTGATCATATAACTTATCATTGATTTGTTCCTCAATACGGTATTGACACATATGAACTACTTTAAAATATAAACGTGATGATTGTAACTTTCAAGTTGTCAGCTGCCCATTTCGTAGCTGTAGCATACCCTCTACTTTATCGTATTGCGTTTACATTTCTCAGTCAAATAGGCTACGCTAGTGAATCTTCACACTATATGGAGTTCATAAACAAGAATTAACTCATTTTACAAAAAAAAAAACTGCAATGTGTATAGTGTAAAAGAGGTGGAAGATACCAGAGGGACAGTCAAACTCATAGATTAAAATAAACTGACAACACCATGGCTAAATATATGATGTTTCTGAAACGAAACTGCTCTATCACCACTTGCATTATTATCATTGTACATTGCCAATCTTAAGCTTTTACAACACAATTAAAAAGAGGGGAAAAACGACCGCCATATTTGTATCTTTCCACGAAGGCGATACGGTATATCTTATACAACCAGAGAACATTGCTATTTCTGTTTATATCTTTTATTGGAACATGAACTTATCATAGATTAAACAATAATGGAAGTTTAAATCGAAATACTCCATTTAATTTAGACTAGTTCACAAAGTGCTATTTAGAAAACCCAAATATGTATTGTATATACTATAAGGCTATTTGTATGATATCTAAGCATGGTAAGCATTAATCACTATTTCTTCATGTTAGTATCTTACACATAAAATTGCTGTTTAATTCAGAGAATGATTGGTTTTAAATATAAATGTTGATTGTCAAAATGAAGTTAACATAAGATAACAAGGCTGCCAAATTAATTATTCTCATACAATGTCAAATTGATGGCTCTCCCGACTATTATTTATTATGAGTTGGTTATTGTGAGGCTCAAATCGAATTGATGTTGGACCTCTTAGTCCAGCAGATTGGTCTATTACTACTTTCATTAGTTTACCATCATGCGAAATTCCAAAGACTGAATCTATTTCGCTATCGAGAACGTAAACAATGCCATTACGATCACAACATATTCCAACGGGTTTTGTAAGAAGGGGATGGGATTTCTTCCAAAATTCATTGCCATTTTTATCACAGCAAAATACATTCCTTTTGACGGAAAAATAAATATTCATATCCCTATATTTTGATATGTGTACTTGTCCTCTTCGAACCAACTCGCTGTCATTTTTAATGCTTTGTTGTCCAAACGTTTTGATCGATACGGACTGATCTAAAAAATCGAAAATTCTTAACTGCCAAGTTACGCTATCGTTACACAATCCGACAGAGAAGCTATCTATATAGTACAGCTTATCGTCCTTGTAAACAATGTTTGACTCAACTCTTGTTGTTTTGCAATTGTGTACACTTTCCATTGTTTTGGTAGCCATATTGTAAATGCACATCTTATTCGTGCTACCAAATAAAACTACCATTTTTTCACCACCGATGTATATCGCATGTTCAGGCACCCAATACATATAGTATGCATTTAAAAATAGGGATGACATTCTATTAAAAAGAAAAACCATTTTAAGTACATGACCGCCTTACCCACTATCATTGCCAACAAAGCAAGTATTGTTTGGTAAAAGGTCTAGAACATTAGGGATTACTGTTAACGTACAGAAGATCGGGTTATTATATACGACAGTTGGTAATTCTGCTGGAATATGCTTTAAGGTTTCATTGTCAAATGTATTGTGTGCAGGAATCAAATTGGACATGACATTGATTTTTCCTAATTTAAATGAGGTGGTAAAATCAATTGAGGGTACAAATTCCATCCCAAATTGAATAAGTCCCGGGTTACCTTTAAAGTATTGGATGAAAGAGTTTTCTGAATGAATATCTTTTTCGAGTTTGTGAAGTCCGAGAAGTATTTTATGTTCGTGTGCATGCGGCTCTATCTCCTGCAATTCTGCTAGAAAATTTATAACACGACCCCATCTACCATTAATCGCTGTTGTTAATTTGACGATGCTTTCTGTCAGTTGTTCCTTCTTCTTTGGTATATCTTCAATCGCTTTTTGTTCGAGATCATCTAGGTGTTTGATTACGTCTTTCTTCATGTCTTTAACGGTATTCATTATCTGTAAAGCCTGTAATTTCATTCTCTGTATCTGTTCTAACCGTGTTTCAATTCCATGGTAATAATCATCAAGTTCAATACAAAGGCTTTTAAGATCAGAAAAAAGAGGCTGATGATTTAATTGTTTGCTCTGTTTCATGGATCGGTTTAATGTCGAGACATTTTTCGTGTTTTAACTTCACACATTTTAAACAACAATGGACATCATGAATAGTACAGAACAACTCGAGTTTTTCGTCATGTTCCTCACATCGTATATTAATTTCCCGAACGAAAGCCGGAAGCTTCAGGAAATCTTCGATTGGTAAAGTACGATGACTTCTGGTTGCTTTACTTAGACCATGGTGCTGTTTACATTCGGAACAAATTGACTCATCACATTCAGAACACCAAACAGTAGCTGGTTTGAAAATACCACGATGCTTGCCATCTTTCTGAAATATTGGTTAAATGTGATCAGCTAAGAACAAAAAAACAAAAAATAGTAAATTCAATGCTAATTAAAAAAAAACGTATGAATTGATGTTATAAGAAAACAAAAATATGAACCGAATAAATCGACTATCCGACATTAACAAATTTAAACATTTTATTTTAACAATTTTACCATATGGCTAGAAATTGTTTTAAAATGTGCAGGTCTACGGGAAAAATATCAGGCCGAGTTTTTTTAACAGTTGTGATATTGTAAGATATAAGTCTAAATTTTTTGCAGGTGAATGAAAAATCAACAAAATGTCACAAACAATCAAAAACCAAGAACATCGAGAGGTCAAAACTTATTGATTTTAACATCTTCTTACAAACCAAATTCTCCAAGGACAAAACGATTTAAATTGCATACCAATAACTTAGACAACCGAGAACGTAGATCTGGTTTACATTTATCATTTTTGGGCCTTTTATAGCTGACTATGCGGTATGGGTCTGGCTCCTTGTTAAAATCCGTATAGTTGTTATCTTATGTGCCATATGGTTTCTGGTGGAGAGTTGTTTCATTGGCAATCATACCACATCTTCTTATTTGCATATCTGAATCATTTGCTTTGTTAACTTTCCTTGAATCATCGATGATTATAAAGCGGTACTAATAGTATCTTCAACAGGGCCATTATCAAGTACCTTACGTTACCAATGAATCAATGACTTATGAAAATAATGTTAAGGTTATATGAACCTTGTCAGTTTTCAAATCGTGGAATGTATCTAAATTCTACCTGCAGTATCTAAGAAAAAGACATGACCACCAAACCTGTACATTATCAACAGAACCACAAAATGAGGTCAGGTGAGATGGACATGCTCACCTTGCAATGATTTTTATACCAAATATAGCACTACAAACCAGTAAAAGTCTGAAATGGCCTATATCTGTACTCGACTGTACTGATTTTTACTCGACCAGTCTGAATTGGTCTGAAATTTACTTGATAATACTCGACTGTAGTCTAAACCATACTTAACAGTGTAAACTTGTATTCGACCATTACTCGACCAGTACTTAACCATTTTATACGCGTCTGAACCATGCTTGACCTAGTCTGAACCATGCTCGACCTAGTCTGAACCATACTTGACCTAGTCTGAACCATACTCGACCTAGTCTGAACCATACTCGACCAAGTCTTAACCAACCTAGACCTATTTTTTGTATCTATCTATTGTATTTCATCAATTTAGGACTGTTTTTAACAACAGCTATTCCCCTGGTTAGAAATTTGAACACTAATTTGAAATTAAAAATGTATTCAATATAGCATGGAAACCAAAATTTCACTATAAACATAATATATCTTCATCACCATATTCATCAACACTTATATACATACATATATATCACCTTTAAAATAAAAATAAAACAAGCTGTTCAAATAATCTCAACACTGAATTGTGACTAATATTTTCAATGTTATTCAAAATTTTTTGAATGTTTCAGATATATTTTATGGTTACTGGACAATTTTCACCATTAACATAAGCCTCATATAGATTTATGGTGTCAGTTGAGTTTAGTTAATAATGTAGTGAACATGTTTTTTTTTAAATATATATGAAATAGCATATAAAGCAACTTTATAAATTTAAAAAATGACACCTTTGTTTTGATAAACCAAGAATTTAATATAATCATGATAATAGAACTTCCATAGTAATCTTATGATAAACTTTTAAAAAAGGAAATGTGTTCCAAAGTGACAGTAAAATTTATTTCAATTAAATTTAAATAATTTTTATCAAAATTAAAGACATGGCATACAAGAAGCACTTTAATAAGGTTTAATTACCTCAGTACATGTGTGTTTTACAGGTAAAAAGAAAGCCCTATTTTTCTTAAACTCGTGTATTACCTATCTAGTGAATTCAAAAGGCCTTGCGATTTAAGTTTCACAGGATGTTGCAATTTTGAATGAATATTATTTAGAATTAAATACTCTCTGACCAGGTGAGATCTTTTTCATGAGTTTGCCCCAAGCAGGAGGTATTACTTTATACTTCACCACTAATCAGAAGAACAATTATATTAATTTCTTTAATTTTTATCCTTTTTGATATATATTGTATACAATATATCCCAAATTATAATAATAGATATATTTCTAAAATAAGGTTAAACAATTTCAGTGATTTTGTTGGCTGTTGTTACCTCATTAAAAAGATAATTATTTAACTATTGTACATTTTTTGTATGTAACCATGAAACCTATGTAGTTTTTATTTAGGAATTTAGGAAAATTAATTTAAAAAAAAACACATGCCAAACAAGAAGCACCTTAATAAGGTTTAATTACCCTCAGTTTAGGTGTGGTTTTTAGGTAAAAGAAAATATTTTTTTAACAAAACTCTAAAACTTTAAACTTAATATAATTAAATTATTATATAAGATAATTTGATTTAACTATCTCTATTCGATATATCTGAGAATCATGTAAGAATGTAAAAATCTGTTTTATAATATATCTTTATTTTATTGGGGCTGTTGTCATGTCAGTTAAAAAGAAATTTATTTTAACAGTTAAAATTTTGAAAAAAGTAGAGGTTATTTGGTCAAGTATGGTTCAGACTGGTCGAGTCTTGTTCAGACCTTTGGTCGAGTATGGTTTAGACTGAAAAAAAATAGGTCGAGTACAGGTCGAGAATGGGTTAAGACTGTTTCAGACTGGTCGAGTAATAGTTTCAATGGCAAAGATAAGGTCAAGTACAAATCAGTACAGTCGAGTATGGTTGAGACTGGGGTCGAGTAATGTCGAGTAAAATTCAGACCAATTCAGACTGGTCGAGTAACAATCAGTTCAGTCGAGTACAGATATAGGCCATTTCAGACTTTTAATGGTTTGTAGTGTAGTAGTTGTATTATTCATCAAAACTGTAAGATAATCATGCAATCATCTGATTGACACTTGGCTAGTTCAAAGTTTTATTCGACAGAACTTCGCAACATTGTTTTAAATATCACATCCGTTACAAGATAATCTAATTCGGACGTACAATATAACATTTTCAGATTGATATAATTATATTCATAAAGAATACGATAAAACTATATACGTTTGTATTAATAAAAAAAACCAATTCCAATAAAATGATATATACGTTATCTTTATTCATGATCTCTTTGTTAATTTGTTAATAACTGACTGCGCTAACAACACTTACCTGCGGGCGAAAATGTATTCCAATGTCATTTTAAGTTGCATTGGTCAGAGGAATAGATGAGAAAGCTCTCATAAATTATCTATAGCCTGACTTTCTCCTTTGTAACAAAAATGCCAACGATCAGCAATAAATTGATGATAAGTTGAGCTACTTTATCTATATATATAGATATATTTTACAAGCAAAGTTCAACAGGAAGTCCCAAGATAGTTTTTGTTTAAATAACCATTGGTTAAAATTTGATTCTTTACCAGGCGTGCTGATGGTGGAAATACACATTGACGAAATAATGAAGATATAATGGATTAGCATTGGTTAGTTAAAAGATTTGATGTACCTCCAACGAATCTATTGTGTCTATTATGTAAAGGTGTTGTTGATACGTCTTTTAAAAAATACAGTTATTTCAATAAAAAGGCCCTATTATCAGTGAGTTAAATAACCAACTTATTATGTTACAGGATTCACAAGAAAATACCAATAATGTAACGTATTAAAATTCAGAAATGTGTGCATGCAGGTATTATTGAGATATCAAAAATGGGAAAAAAAAACCAATAACTTCACTGTTGCATAAACTTACTGAATGTTCTACACTGTTCATACCAATTTCTCCTTTTCTGCAATTCAGATGCACGAAAACTGCCCACTACATGGCTATCAATGAATACAAAACTCACATGATTTGATAAATGTATCTTATATCTACAAATAGATTGTGTAGGTTATGGGTTGGGTTAGTTGTACTTTTTATATTGATAAACCACACATAAATTTAAATTATAGATTATACGGGAATCTATCAGGGTTTACATTTTAGAACTTATAAGGCCTTGTTGGTTCTTCGATAGACAAACAGTGTAGAAAACCTACAAATAACATGTTTTAAGCATAAAAAAAAACTAAACAAAAGGGTTTCAGAACATGTTTCTTCTCATTGTTGGTGTTGCTTTACCACCAATTTGTCAACATGTATTTAAGTTATATCAAAATTACTCAGGATTACAACTTGAAGCCCGCGAAAGAGTCACGTCAATGTTAACAAATAGAAGTATTGCGCCTTGTTGAAATCCTTACTTTGACTTTGAGATGACAAACAGCAATAAAAGAGCTATTTCTTTTATTTGTGTTTGTGTTTTGCTTTGCATGTACTGATTTTGCGTAATGGATGGTCAGTGGTATTTCCGAATTTCACTATATTTATATACTGTTTTAAGCTCAATAATATTTTATTTTTCCAAGTAAGATCAGAAAAAAAATAATATCTATGGTATCTATTGAAGACGAAGCATTAATAACCTGTTGTAAACAAATTTCTGTTATAGATTATTCATACTAGCTTCAATAAGATTCATAAGAGTGTGTTTTCGAGGCAACTGTTTTACATTAAAAGCTCAGAATTCCTTGATGGATGTGAATGAAAGGACTTAAGAGTGCAATTACAAACAAATCAGTGACATGTGATTATTCTGCTTGTGTTTATAAACGAATCCCCAGAAGGACCACGTGCAAGCGATTGGTAGTTGAAAAATATTTAACAAAAACCTTTGTTAAAATTACCTGACAGCAACTATAGTGCTTTGACCCAAGACCATGCATGTAAGTTCATTAGGTTTTGTCTAATTCAAAGTGGTAATCGTGTTTTGACCACTCAATATATCGTTGGTTCGATAGTTATCAAAGGTACCAGGATTATAATTTAATACGCCAGACGCGCGTTTCGTCTACATAAGACTCGTCAGTGACGCTCAGATCAAAATAGTTATAAAGCCAAACAATTACAAAGTTTAAGAGCATTGAGGACCCAAAATTCCAAAAAGTTGTGCCAAATACGGCTAAGATAATCTATTCCTGGGATAAGAAAATCCTTAGTTTTTCGAAAAATTCAAAGTTTTGTAACAGGAAATTTGTAAAAATGACCATATAATTGATATTCATGTGAACACCGAAGTGCTGACTACTGGACTGATGATACCCTCGGGGACGAAACGTCCACCAGCAGTGGCATCGACCCAGTTGTGTAAATAGTTATCAAAGGTACCAGGATTATAATTTAATACGCCAGACGCAAGTTTCGTCTACATAAGACTCATCAGTGACGCTCAGATCAAAATAGTTATAAAGCCAAACAAGTACAAAGTTTAAGAGCATTGAGGACCCAAAATTCCAAAAATTTGTGCCAAATACGGCTAAGGTAATCTATTCCTGGGATGAGAAAATCCTTAGTTTTTCGAAAAATTCAAAGTTTTGTAACAGGAAATTTGTAAAAATGACCATATAATTGATATTCATGTCAACGCCGAAGTGCTGACTACTGGGCTGGTGATATCCACGGGGACGAAACGTCCACCAGCAGTGGCATCGACCCAGTTGTGTAAATAGTTATCAAAAGTACCAGGATTATAATTTAATACGCCAGACGCAAGTTTCGTCTACATAAGACTCATCAGTGACGCTCAGATCAAAATAGTTATAAAGCCAGACAAGTACAAAGTTGAAGAGCATTGAGGACCCCAAATTCCAAAAAGTTGTGCCAAATACGGCTAAGGTATTCTATTCCTTTGGATAAGAAAATCCTTAGTTTTTCGAAAAATTCAATGTTTTGTAACAGGAAATTTGTAAAAATGACCATATAATTGATATTCATGTGAACACCGAAGTGCTGACTACTGGGCTGATGATACCCTCGGGGACGAAACGTCCACCAGCAGTGGCATCGACCCAGTTGTGTAAATAGTTATCAAAGGTACCAGGATTATAATTTAATACGCCAGATGCAAGTTTCGTCTACATAAGACTCATCAGTGACGCTCAGATCCAAATAGTTATAAAGCCAAACAAGTACAAAGTTGAAGAGCATTGAGGAATCCAAATTCCAAAAAGTTGTGCCAAATACGGCTAAGGTATTCTATTCCTGGGATAAGAAAATCCTTAGTTTTTCGAAAAATTCAATGTTTTGTAACAGGAAATTTGTAAAAATGACCATATAATTGATATTCATTTCAACACCGAAGTGCTGACTACTGGGCTGATGATACCCTCGGGGACGAAACGTCCACCAGCAGTGGCATCGACCCAGTTGTGTAAATAGTTATCAAAGGTACCAGGATTATAATTTAATACGCCAGACGCAAGTTTCGTCTACATAAGACTCATCAGTGACGCTCAGATCAAAATAGTTATAAAGCCAAACAAGTACAAAGTTGAAGAGCATTGAGGACCCCAAATTCCAAAAAGTTGTGCCAAATACGGCTAAGGTAATCTATTCCTGGGATAAGAAAATCCTTAGTTTTTTCGAAAAATTCAAAGTTTTGTAACAGGAAATTTGTAAAAATGACCATATAATTGATATTCATGTCAACACCGAAGTGCTGACTACTGGGCTGGTGATACCCTCGGGGACGAAACGTCCACCATCAATGGCATCGACCAGTTGTGTTAATAGTTATCAAAGGTACCAGGATTATATTTAAATACGCCAGACGCGCGTTTCGTCTACATAAGACTCATCAGTGACGCTCAGATCAAAATAGTTATAAAGCCAAACAAGTACAAAGTTGAAGAGCATTGAGGACCCAAAATTCCAAAAAGTTGTGCCAAATACGGCTAAGGTATTCTATTCCTGGGATAAGAAAATCCTTAGTTTTTCGAAAAATTCAAAGTTTTGTAACAGGAAATTTGTAAAAATGACCATATAATTGATATTTATGTCAACACCGAAGTGCTGACTACTGGGCTGGTGATACCCTCGGGGACGAAACGTCCACCAGCAGTGGCATCGACCCAGTTGTGTAAATAGTTATCAAAGGTACCAGGATTATAATTTAATACGCCAGATGCAAGTTTCGTCTACATAAGACTCATCAGTGACGCTCAGATCAAAATAGTTATAAAGCCAAACAAGTACAAAGTTGAAGAGCATTGAGGACCCCAAATTCCAAAAAGTTGTGCCAAATACGGCTAAGGTATTCTATTCCTGGGATAAGAAAATCCTTAGTTTTTCGAAAAATTCAATGTTTTGTAACAGGAAATTTGTAAAAATGACCATATAATTGATATTCATGTCAACACCGAAGTGCTGACTACTGGGCTGATGATACCCTCGGGGACGAAACGTCCACCAGCAGTAGCATCGACCCAGTTGTGTAAATAGTTATCAAAGGTACCAGGATTATAATTTAATACGCCAGACGCAAGTTTCGTCTACATAAGACTCATCAGTGACGCTCAGATCAAAATAGTTATAAAGCCAAACAAGTACAAAGTTGAAGAGCATTGAGGACCCCAAATTCCAAAAAGTTGTGCCAAATACGGCTAAGTTAATCTATTCCTGGGATAAGAAAATCCTTAGTTTTTTCGAAAAATTCAAAGTTTTGTAACAGGAAATTTGTAAAAATGACCATATAATTGATATTCATGTCAACACCGAAGTGCTGACTACTGGGCTGGTGATACCCTCGGGGACGAAACGTCCACCAGCAGTGGCAAAGACCCAGTTGTGTAAATAGTTATCAAAGGTACCAGGATTATAATTTAATACGCCAGATGCAAGTTTCGTCTACATAAGACTCATCAGTGACGCTCAGATCCAAATAGTTATAAAGCCAAACAAGTACAAAGTTGAAGAGCATTGAGGAATCCAAATTCCAAAAAGTTGTGCCAAATACGGCTAAGGTATTCTATTCCTGGGATAAGAAAATCCTTAGTTTTTCGAAAAATTCAATGTTTTGTAACAGGAAATTTGTAAAAATGACCATATAATTGATATTCATTTCAACACCGAAGTGCTGACTACTGGGCTGATGATACCCTCGGGGACGAAACGTCCACCAGCAGTGGCATCGACCCAGTTGTGTAAATAGTTATCAAAGGTACCAGGATTATAATTTAATACGCCAGACGCAAGTTTCGTCTACATAAGACTCATCAGTGACGCTCAGATCAAAATAGTTATAAAGCCAAACAAGTACAAAGTTGAAGAGCATTGAGGACCCCAAATTCCAAAAAGTTGTGCCAAATACGGCTAAGGTAATCTATTCCTGGGATAAGAAAATCCTTAGTTTTTTCGAAAAATTCAAAGTTTTGTAACAGGAAATTTGTAAAAATGACCATATAATTGATATTCATGTCAACACCGAAGTGCTGACTACTGGGCTGGTGATACCCTCGGGGACGAAACGTCCACCATCAGTGGCATCGACCAGTTGTGTTAATAGTTATCAAAGGTACCAGGATTATATTTAAATACGCCAGACGCGCGTTTCGTCTACATAAGACTCATCAGTGACGCTCAGATCAAAATAGTTATAAAGCCAAACAAGTACAAAGTTGAAGAGCATTGAGGACCCAAAATTCCAAAAAGTTGTGCCAAATACGGCTAAGGTATTCTATTCCTGGGATAAGAAAATCCTTAGTTTTTCGAAAAATTCAAAGTTTTGTAACAGGAAATTTGTAAAAATGACCATATAATTGATATTTATGTCAACACCGAAGTGCTGACTACTGGGCTGGTGATACCCTCGGGGACGAAACGTCCACCAGCAGTGGCATCGAGCCAGTTGTGTAAATAGTTATCAAAGGTACCAGGATTATAATTTAATACGCCAGATGCAAGTTTCGTCTACATAAGACTCATCAGTGACGCTCAGATCAAAATAGTTATAAAGCCAAACAAGTACAAAGTTGAAGAGCATTGAGGACCCCAAATTCCAAAAAGTTGTGCCAAATACGGCTAAGGTATTCTATTCCTGGGATAAGAAAATCCTTAGTTTTTCGAAAAATTCAAAGTTTTGTAACAGGAAATTTGTAAAAATGACCATATAATTGATATTCATGTCAACACCGAAGTGCTGACTACTGGGCTGGTGATACCCTCGGGGACGAAACGTCCACCAGCAGTGGCATAGACCCAGTTGTGTAAATAGTTATCAAAGGTACCAGGATTATAATTTAATACGCCAGACGCAAGTTTCGTCTACATAAGACTCATCAGTGACGCTCAGATCAAAATAGTTATAAAGCCAAACAAGTACAAAGTTTAAGAGCATTGAGGACCCAAAATTCCAAAAATTTGTGCCAAATACGGTTAAGGTAATCTATTCCTGGGATGAGAAAATCCTTAGTTTTTCGAAAAATTCAAAGTTTTGTAACAGGAAATTTGTAAAAATGACCATATAATTGATATTCATGTCAACACCGAAGTGCTGACTACTGGGCTGGTGATACCCTCGGGGACGAAACGTCCACCAGCAGTGGCATCGACCCAGTTGTGTAAATAGTTATCAAAGGTACCAGGATTATAATTTATTACGCCAGACGCAAGTTTCGTCTACATAAGACTCATCAGTGACGCTCAGATCAAAATAGTTATAAAGCCAGACAAGTACAAAGTTGAAGAGCATTGAGGACCCCAAATTCCAAAAAGTTGTGCCAAATACGGCTAAGGTATTCTATTCCTGGGATAAGAAAATCCTTAGTTTTTCGAAAAATTCAATGTTTTGTAACAGGAAATTTGTAAAAATGACCATATAATTGATATTCATTTCAACACCGAAGTGCTGACTACTGGGCTGATGATAACCTCGGGGACGAAACGTCCACCAGCAGTGGCATCGACCCAGTTGTGTAAATAGTTATCAAAGGTACCAGGATTATAATTTAATACGCCAGACGCAAGTTTCGTCTACATAAGACTCATCAGTGACGCTCAGATCAAAATAGTAACAAAGCCAAACAAGTACAAAGTTTAAGAGCATTGAGGACCCAAAATTCCAAAAAGTTGTGCCAAATACGGCTAAGGTATTCTATTCCTGGGATAAGAAAATCCTTAGTTTTTCGAAAAATTCAATGTTTTGTAACAGGAAATTTGTAAAAATGACCATATAATTGATATTCATTTCAACACCGAAGTGCTGACTACTGGGCTGATGATACCCTCGGGGACGAAACGTCCACCAGCAGTGGCATCGACCCAGTTGTGTAAATAGTTATCAAAGGTACCAGGATTATAATTTAATACGCCAGATGCAAGTTTCGTCTACATAAGACTCATCAGTGACGCTCAGATTCAAATAGTTATAAAGCCAAACAAGTACAAAGTTGAAGAGCATTGAGGAATCCAAATTCCAAAAAGTTGTGCCAAATACGGCTAAGGTATTCTATTCCTGGGATAAGAAAATCCTTAGTTTTTCGAAAAATTCAATGTTTTGTAACAGGAAATTTGTAAAAATGACCATATAATTGATATTCATGTCAACACCGAAGTGCTGACTACTGGGCTGATGATACCCTCGGGGACTAAACGTCCACCAGCAGTGGCATCGACCCAGTTGTGTAAATAGTTATCAAAGGTACCAGGATTATAATTTAATACGCCAGATGCAAGTTTCGTCTACATAAGACTCATCAGTGACGCTCAGATCCAAATAGTTATAAAGCCAAACAAGTATAAAGTTGAAGAGCATTGAGGAATCCAAATTCCAAAAAGTTGTGCCAAATACGGCTAAGGTATTCTATTCCTGGGATAAGAAAATCCTTAGTTTTTCGAAAAATTCAATGTTTTGTAACAGGAAATTTGTAAAAATGACCATATAATTGATATTCATTTCAACACCGAAGTGCTGACTACTGGGCTGATGATACCCTCGGGGACGAAACGTCCACCAGCAGTGGCATCGACCCAGTTGTGTAAATAGTTATCAAAGGTACCAGGATTATAATTTAATACGCCAGACGCAAGTTTCGTCTACATAAGACTCATCAGTGACGCTCAGATCAAAATAGTTATAAAGCCAAACAAGTACAAAGTTGAAGAGCATTGAGGACCCCAAATTCCAAAAAGTTGTGCCAAATACGGCTAAGGTAATCTATTCCTGGGATAAGAAAATCCTTAGTTTTTTCGAAAAATTCAAAGTTTTGTAACAGGAAATTTGTAAAAATGACCATATAATTGATATTCATGTCAACACCGAAGTGCTGACTACTGGGCTGGTGATACCCTCGGGGACGAAACGTCCACCATCAGTGGCATCGACCAGTTGTGTTAATAGTTATCAAAGGTACCAGGATTATAATTTAATACGCCAGACGCAAGTTTCGTCTACATAAGACTCATCAGTGACGCTCAGATCAAAATAGTTATAAAGCCAAACAAGTACAAAGTTGAAGAGCATTGAGGACCCCAAATTCCAAAAAGTTGTGCCAAATACGGCTAAGGTATTCTATTCCTGGGATAAGAAAATCCTTAGTTTTTCGAAAAATTCAAAGTTTTGTAACAGGAAATTTGTAAAAATGACCATATAATTGATATTCATGTCAACACCGAAGTGCTGACTACTGGGCTGGTGATACCCTCGGGGACGAAACGTCCACCATCAGTGGCATCGACCCAGTTGTGTGAATAGTTATCAAAGGTACCAGGATTATATTTAAATACGCCAGACGCGCGTTTCGTCTACATAAGACTCATCAGTGACGCTCAGATCAAAATAGTTATAAAGCCAAACAAGTACACAGTTGAAGAGCATTGAGGACCCAAAATTCCAAAACGTTGTGCCAAATACGGCTAAGGTTTTCTATTCCTGGGATAAGAAAATCCTTAGTTTTTCGAAAAATTCAATGTTTTGTAACAGGAAATTTGTAAAAATGACCATATAATTGATATTCATGTCAACACCGAAGTGCTGACTACTGGGCTGGTGATACCCTCGGGGACGAAACGTCCACCAGCAGTGGCATCGACCCAGTTGTGTAAATAGTTATCAAAGGTACCAGGATTATAATTTAATACGCCAGACGCAAGTTTCGTCTACATAAGACTCATCAGTGACGCTCAGATCAAAATAGTTATAAAGCCAGACAAGTACAAAGTTGAAGAGCATTGAGGACCCCAAATTCCAAAAAGTTGTGCCAAATACGGATAAGGTATTCTATTCCTGGGATAAGAAAATCCTTAGTTTTTTAGAAAAATTCAATGTTTTGTAACAGGAAATTTGTAAAAATGACCATATAATTGATATTCATTTCAACACCGAAGTGCTGACTACTGGGCTGATGATAACCTCGGGGACGAAACGTCCACCAGCAGTGGCATCGACCCAGTTGTGTAAATAGTTATCAAAGGTACCAGGATTATAATTTAATACGCCAGACGCAAGTTTCGTCTACATAAGACTCATCAGTGACGCTCAGATCAAAATAGTAACAAAGCCAAACAAGTACAAAGTTTAAGAGCATTGAGGACCCAAAATTCCAAAAAGTTGTGCCAAATACGGCTAAGGTATTCTATTCCTGGGATAAGAAAATCCTTAGTTTTTCGAAAAATTCAATGTTTTGTAACAGGAAATTTGTAAAAATGACCATATAATTGATATTCATTTCAACACCGAAGTGCTGACTACTGGGCTGATGATACCCTCGGGGACGAAACGTCCACCAGCAGTGGCATCGACCCAGTTGTGTAAATAGTTATCAAAGGTACCAGGATTATAATTTAATACGCCAGATGCAAGTTTCGTCTACATAAGACTCATCAGTGACGCTCAGATTCAAATAGTTATAAAGCCAAACAAGTACAAAGTTGAAGAGCATTGAGGAATCCAAATTCCAAAAAGTTGTGCCAAATACGGCTAAGGTATTCTATTCCTGGGATAAGAAAATCTTTAGTTTTTCGAAAAATTCAATGTTTTGTAACAGGAAATTTGTAAAAATGACCATATAATTGATATTCATGTCAACACCGAAGTGCTGACTACTGGGCTGATGATACCCTCGGGGACGAAACGTCCACAAGCAGTGGCATCGACCCAGTTGTGTAAATAGTTATCAAAGGTACCAGGATTATAATTTAATACGCCAGATGCAAGTTTCGTCTACATAAGACTCATCAGTGACGCTCAGATCCAAATAGTTATAAAGCCAAACAAGTACAAAGTTGAAGAGCATTGAGGAATCCAAATTCCAAAAAGTTGTGCCAAATACGGCTAAGGTATTCTATTCCTGGGATAAGAAAATCCTTAGTTTTTCGAAAAATTCAATGTTTTGTAACAGGAAATTTGTAAAAATGACCATATAATTGATATTCATTTCAACACCGAAGTGCTGACTACTGGGCTGATGATACCCTCGGGGACGAAACGTCCACCAGCAGTGGCATCGACCCAGTTGTGTAAATAGTTATCAAAGGTACCAGGATTATAATTTAATACGCCAGACGCAAGTTTCGTCTACATAAGACTCATCAGTGACGCTCAGATCAAAATAGTTATAAAGCCAAACAAGTACAAAGTTGAAGAGCATTGAGGACCCCAAATTCCAAAAAGTTGTGCCAAATACGGCTAAGGTAATCTATTCCTGGGATAAGAAAATCCTTAGTTTTTTCGAAAAATTCAAAGTTTTGTAACAGGAAATTTGTAAAAATGACCATATAATTGATATTCATGTCAACACCGAAGTGCTGACTACTGGGCTGGTGATACCCTCGGGGACGAAACGTCCACCATCAGTGTCATCGACCAGTTGTGTTAATAGTTATCAAAGGTACCAGGATTATATTTAAATACGCCAGACGCGCGTTTCGTCTACATAAGACTCATCAGTGACGCTCAGATCAAAATAGTTATAAAGCCAAACAAGTACAAAGTTGAAGAGCATTGAGGACCCAAAATTCCAAAAAGTTGTGCCAAATACGGCTAAGGTATTCTATTCCTGGGATAAGAAAATCCTTAGTTTTTCGAAAAATTCAAAGTTTTGTAACAGGAAATTTGTAAAAATGACCATATAATTGATATTTATGTCAACACCGAAGTGCTGACTACTGGGCTGGTGATACCCTCGGGGACGAAACGTCCACCAGCAGTGGCATCGACCCAGTTGTGTAAATAGTTATCAAAGGTACCAGGATTATAATTTAATACGCCAGATGCAAGTTTCGTCTACATAAGACTCATCAGTGACGCTCAGATCAAAATAGTTATAAAGCCAAACAAGTACAAAGTTGAAGAGCATTGAGGACCCCAAATTCCAAAAAGTTGTGCCAAATACGGCTAAGGTATTCTATTCCTGGGATAAGAAAATCCTTAGTTTTTCGAAAAATTCAATGTTTTGTAACAGGAAATTTGTAAAAATGACCATATAATTGATATTCATGTCAACACCGAAGTGCTGACTACTGGGCTGATGATACCCTCGGGGACGAAACGTCCACCAGCAGTGGCATCGACCCAGTTGTGTAAATAGTTATCAAAGGTACCAGGATTATAATTTAATACGCCAGACGCAAGTTTCGTCTACATAAGACTCATCAGTGACGCTCAGATCAAAATAGTTATAAAGCCAAACAAGTACAAAGTTGAAGAGCATTGAGGACCCCAAATTCCAAAAAGTTGTGCCAAATACGGCTAAGTTAATCTATTCCTGGGATAAGAAAATCCTTAGTTTTTTCGAAAAATTCAAAGTTTTGTAACAGGAAATTTGTAAAAATGACCATATAATTGATATTCATGTCAACACCGAAGTGCTGACTACTGGGCTGGTGATACCCTCGGGGACGAAACGTCCACCATCAGTGGCATCGACCCAGTTGTGTGAATAGTTATCAAAGGTACCAGGATTATATTTAAATACGCCAGATGCAAGTTTCGTCTACATAAGACTCATCAGTGACGCTCAGATCAAAATAGTTATAAAGCCAAACAAGTACACAGTTGAAGAGCATTGAGGACCCAAAATTCCAAAACGTTGTGCCAAATACGGCTAAGGTTTTCTATTCCTGGGATAAGAAAATCCTTAGTTTTTCGAAAAATTCAATGTTTTGTAGCAGGAAATTTGTAAAAATGACCATATAATTGATATTCATGTCAACACCGAAGTGCTGACTACTGGGCTGGTGATACCTTCGGAAACGAAACGTCCACCAGCAGTGGCATCGACCCAGTTGTGTAAATAGATTATCGTTTTTGTTTAATTTGTGATTGGTCTGATCATGATCAATCAATTTGCATTATATGACTTTTTCATCGAAAAGTCATAAGAACACAATATGATATATGCTTTTTTCCCGTTACTATTATTACTGCCATTTTAGTTGTTTAAATTTATCTTTATTTTACCAAAATGATTTATAATGTCAATAGTCACCCATGAGAGAACTTTGTAGAGGAATCTATGTCTGAATATGATCCGTTATTGTGTTCTAACACGCAATTGATAATTTATTATGAAATGTTATGTCAATTATGATAATTTATAAATTTCAAAATGCGTCATGTCAAGTATTGGTTTATGACAGTGGAATAAACTATCGTTTTTGAACTTGATGATATCGGATAAATTGAGGTAATGAATGTCCTCGAGCCATGAAATGTACAATTACTAATGTTGTTTTTTTCATGTTTATTGGCAAACATGTTTTCATTTTAATATAGACGAACACAGATTTTTTTTAAATATTCAACTAATCGAAAAAGGTCAACAATATGCATATTTATGCAAGTACTAACACTATTAGAAATATTGGAAAACTCTTTTTCTCACAAAAATAATTATTTATCAGATTAGTCCAAAAGAATTCATTACATATTATCTATTTTTTCTTTGACAGTACATTTTATACCCGCACCCATGTTTCAAATTTTAAAGAATGTGTTATCAAGACTTGAATTTTTGTCAACTTACCCAATTTGCATGTTTTCTTACATGACCTGTATGAACTATTCTGATAACAAATTGAAAGCATTTTAGAGTGATATGAATGTACCGTTTAGTAGTTAATCATTCAAATATTTAGGAATATATAACGTAACCAATCCTACCTCTGTCTCCAGTCCACATCCTGCCTATTTCTCATTAAAAGTTCACAATTCTGTTTCAAATGGTTAGTTTAGAAAGCTTGTCAAAATAACATCAGCTCTTATCATATATCTAACATAATTTGGTTTTTATATGAACAAGGAGTGTTTAAACAAATCATTATTTGCAGTTGTATGTATGAAGTTACCATAAAAGAGGGACGAAAGATACCAGAGGGACAGTCAAACTCATAGATCGAAAACAAACTGACAACGCCATGGCCCAAAATAAAAAGACAAACAGACAAATAATAGTACGGATGACACAACATAGAAAACCATAAACTAAGCAACATGAAGGATATATGAATTCACTAAATGTTTAATAGAACTGACTGCAAAAATCTGGTTTTTTGGGGTATAATTTAAAAGCACAGTTATTGTCTTCTATACAAAAGACCTTTAATGATAACATCATAACCTTTCCAAGTAAACATCTCTGTTTTAAGAACCAGGGGTTTGGGATTTGTCTCTATTTTTTTTACACTGGGCCCTCACATTTGCTAAATAATCCTGCTGTTTCTGTGAATATGAAATATTTAGAACATTTATAGGATAAAAAAAACCGTTGTTAGTATTTTTAGATATTTTTGTATCTCTGATTTGTATCTTTTAATGTCGCGGTCACAAGAAAGCACAATCAGGTGTTACGGCACTTATGGGTTTTCTACAGGACAGAAACACATAAAAATCAATAGTCGATCTATGTCTTTCAATAATTGCGAAGAGTAAACATAAGCACTTCTAAATAATTTAAACTACACATCTGCGTATATTATGAACTTACTTTTTACACACGCTTTATGTGAACTATGGATATTTGAAAATATGAGTTTATGCTGAGTTATCATAATTAATGCCAAGGATTTTTCAATCTCCATGAAACATTTATAAGACTTTATATTCAAGTTAACTTTATTAAATCTCTGAAGATAAACTTGATTTGGTGAAATTCTTTATGATCTCTAATTTCACCCAATATAGGTTGCACTTCTGTAAATATAAACAATGCAATTTCCAATTGGATCCCCTTTTGTGGCTAAAACTACGCAACTGTTACTATTAAGTTACATACAAAATTATATCCTAGAATGGGAAGTTCATATGCACCATTATTTGTTTTTCAAAATTCAAAAATAGGACTGTGCAGCATATTTTTTAACATTTATTTGCCCCGACATTCTTAGAGTTTAATCCTATACTAAAATTCTGTACTGCCTATCAATTCATTTTTGGTCATCCTCATAATTCAATTTCGCCGCTATCCATGTGTCTGTATACTAGTATCATTACTAAGTTATCTCTCTATGATATTAAACATATAGATCATATCCGAGAACCAGGACGTAAACAAAACAAAATATCTATGAATAATATAATATCTCACCAAAAGAGGCGTGGTGTGTGAAACAGCCGTATTTACAAAGTGCAACATAAAACAACACAACTTGTTAATACCTTGTATACCTTGAAAAAATGTTATATAAAATTCTTTCAAAACTACATAAATAAACGAGAATAGGGCGAACAATCTTAATTTTGTATAAATATAAGAGCAAATTTGCTTCATTTATCCATTATTTTCTACATAAGGAAATGACTGTACCAGGTCAGGAATATGACCGTTGTTTTCCATTTTTTTTATGAGTTTGCGCTTTTGATTTTGCCATTTAATAAGTGACTTTCCGTTTTGAATTTTCCTAGCAGTTTGGTATTGTTTTTACTTCACTTTTAAGTTGATTTTTAAAACATGTCAAAGTCTTTGTGATTATTGAACAATCTACAAAAATGTCGGCACATAGGTTGTCATCCCATCTATACTCTTCTGCCGTCATAATTTGCACACAATCCTGATTCCCTAGATAGTTATCTGGTTGAACCGGACACCAGTCAGTAACCGTAACAATCGTCTGACTAGTGTCCCATTTCCAAACACCTTCTGTTTCGCAATCTGTTGCCTCTATCCAATAGGCTGTAATAGAAAAAAAAACTATGTTCGTAATCTCTACCAGAACGACCCTATGATAAGATTCCTGACAAGTCAATGAAAAAGATTCAAACTCCCTAAAGAATGTTTTTCGTGTTTGGTAAGCAAATATCATTTTCATTTTTCGGACGAAAAAAAAGAAAGAAATACATCAGTATAAAAAAGGAGATGAGATATGATTTCGAATGATGAGACAGCTCCTGCCCAAGAACAAGGTCCAATGATTCAGAGAGGTTTTATTGTCAACAGAAATTAAGATGAAAACAATGACTGAGTGTGTTTTTGCATGGCAGGTTATATATGCACAGCAGGAGACGCTTACAAAGTTGACGCAACTAGCCTCACTCCTTTTAGATTACTTTCGATTACCTCAGTTTTTTTACCCAGGATGTGTATTTTCTCCCATAAATGGAAGAGCTTTTAACATTTATGAAATACTGTCGCCTCTAATAGACTTTTATTAAACAAGAGCTTCGATCTTCTCGTCAGTAGTTGTACGATGTTATACCTTAAAGTGTTATATATTTGGAGAAGTTTTTTTTTATAGCATATCTTGATTATATGAATTCATTTGCATTGTGTTTGGCAAAATGTTTTAGGTTGTGTGGGCTTATCAGTCTGTTTCATTCGTATTGTATTTTTTACCTTAAAACCTACGTTTAAAAACATAGATATACTGATATGATTTAAATATTTAGAAAGATCCCGGCGAAAAAAATTCATAATCCCTAAGCCCCGGCGATATTATTATGGCAAAGGCCTCCAATACATTCTCTTTACAATTGATACACAAATGTACAGATTGATTTTGTACTTGTTACACTGGCATGAATAGACGGAAATTATGTGATTAGAAAATAAGTCACCGCGGGTTTTTTTTCGAGGGAATTCGGGATGACAACCCTCTTAATCCAATTCAGCTGTCTTCAGATGATTGCAGTCAAACAATGTCCACTAAAGACTACGTCACAAGTTAAGTGAAGATGTTGAAAAAGACGTTGAAGTTTTTGAATTTTAATGTCCAATAACCTAGAAACATATTCAGTGCAAGGATGATTGATGTTAGATTTGGACAGATATTTACAAAATTATTTTCTGCAAAACCAATATATATATATATATATTGTTCTTTTAAATCAATATGGTATTGTTCTTTTGAATCAATATGGTATTGTTCTTTGAAATCAAAATGGTATTGTCCTTTTAAATCAATATGGTATTATTCTAAAAAGGAATTAAAGCTATTTCAATTTATTTACCGATATTTCAACAACAAAGAAAGATGATTTATACAAGGTTTCTACTCGTATTACGTGTACATACATGATATATATTCCATTGCCTTTCCTTTCAAGAAGTTCTTCTCATTCTCGGATATCACCTCTACAAGCATGCTTTGTTGTTCCTCACAATAAACCTGTAATATTGCGGTTTAAAATAATCAAAATATGAACTCCTTTCTTTTGTGTTAATAGGAACAATACAAATTCTGATCTCACGGCTAACTGTTCTTTATGGAAAATCAAGAAAAAATATTGTGAAAAGCAGTACAAAAAGTGTGAAGAATTTCATAATGGAAAATTTAACTTAAATAATGGAAAACTTAACTTATACCGATAATGTGACATTATTTAATAGAACAGCCGCCATCGACGATAAACAAAGCCTGCTAAGATTTCACTCGTAGCAGATTTTGAATTGACGGCATTAAAAATATTCAAAATGCGAATGTTCATGCAAATAACTCGCAATGAGAATCCACACTCAAATTGCAACGTCACAATTTGGTAAAAGACACAGACGGTAAAAATACAGATAAGACCACTAACCAGTGTATAGAGACCTTTGATTGCAAAAACATATCGTGAGTTGGGACACCGACGCGTCGTATCGATAAAATAATTCGTGATGGTGACTGTATATTTTATGTACTATCGAGGTCAGTTCCTGTCGTTTTTCCTAATATCTAAGCAGTTTTTGTGTAAGGAGCACAATCGACAATACACAATCCATAAAATTATAGATCAGACGACTTTGTGTCTGGTATCTAGACAGCTTTGACGGCTTAAACATGCCACTAGTGAGTTTGAGACATAGACACATCGCATTTGTCAACACAATCGTGGGTTTGACTCTAAAAGCTATGTTGTGTCGATTTCAGTTCATTTAATTCATAACTCTATAAGGTATGTGTTGTAAAAAGAGCACACCACTTTCAATGAGACCAAATAGTCTGAACATGCAATAGTGTAAGATTTTATTGAGATATGTTAGCGCCAAACGATAGAACAGATGGTACATGTATGTTGCTGCTGATCAATGGGGAGTAGTGCATTGAAAAATCAAAATAATTACAGTTGTCATGGATTTTTTATTAGATTGTGTAGGAAATAGTGAGAAATGTGTTATGGTCAATACGAACCTTTGAATCACGCCATGATTTCTGGTCTTGACTGAAGAAATAACAGTGGCCTTCAAACAACTCCCAGTTAGCTGGACAGTGTGTAATGACTTAAAAGAAATACAATCATATCTATCAACAAAATTAATAGTAGGGTTGTTAAGGTGCGATTTATTTTGGTACCCTAGAAAATACAGTATTGCGAACTATTTTAAATATGCACATAATTTTCGGAAATGAATATAAGATTTTTGATTAAATGACATTAAAAATACGTCATGGTATAAGCCTTTTGCATGGAAACAAAGAAAACTGCTGCATTTATCGATTTTTTTCATCAAAATTCCCTTCGCGGCAACTTTTTTTTTGTAGTCGAGAAACAACAAGTCAATTATAGAGAAGATTAAATATGCATACACTCATCGAACCTTTAAACAAACTTATTAGTAAAGGTTATCGTACCAATGTTGTAATTAGATCTCTGAATATAGTTTACATTGGCACTAATATCGAGTTTGTCATTAGCAAATTAAAACATAACTAAATTTGTATTTTCTTTTCAAACGGGATGTATAGAGACACACACACGTTCATTTTTATCTATAAAGAAGTGACTCCTACTACCTGTCGATACATTTATTTTTGGCATTGCACAAGTCATGTCTTCTTTGACTGTTCGTGACGTTAAAATACTAAATCCCTGGTATGTATTTTAGTTGATTTTAGTCTCTGATGTATGATTTTTTATTATCAATTGTTTTGGCTTTTAATTAGCTGTCAGTAACTGCGAGTACTCTCAAATCGTACTTTCTTTTTAATTTGACCTGTTGATACTATATACTATCTTTGATTATTTGGTATTTAATTACTACAAATTTTCACTTCTTCGTACTATGAACATCAAAATTATTTCATTTTTCCTTAGATGCTATTCTTGGACCTGTACAGGAAGTTTTATCTAGCACTAATTGTATATTTTTATTGTTGATATTCACCCCATATGTACCAAGTGTTAGATTAGTTTTATTGATATTAAAGAAATTTCTTGGTATTCCTAAACGGAAGATTTTATACACACAGAAGAAGAAGTATACTTAACAACAAAATTATTTTTATTTACCTGTGTATAATATGACGCAGGTTTCTTCAAAAGTGATGATTTTCTAAAAATTGTTTGAAATTTCACAGTGATATCATAATTTAACTTTGTTTAAACCTGTTTATTTACTTTTGACTTTAATTTTTCATCCCTTGTAATTTTTTATTAACTGTGTATTTACTTTCAGGTGTCACAGGTCAAATTTCATTGTGTGTTAATTTACGTTTTTTGATTTAGTTAAGCCTTCCAATTGATATTTTATAGTGTGTTTTTCTATGTTGTGATGTTATACTATTGTTTCAGAAAAGGGAGAAGGTTTGGTACCATTAAAACGTTTAATCCCGCTGCAAATGTTTGCACCTGTCCTAAGTCAGGAATCTGATTACAGTAGTTGCCGTCTGTTTATGTAGTTCATACGTGTTTCTCGTTTTTCGTTTTAATATAGATTAGACCGTTGGTTTTTCCGTTTGAATGGTTTTACACTAGTATTTTTTTGGGGCCCTTTATAGCTTACTGTTCGATGTGAGCCAATGCTCCGTGTTGAAGGCCGTACCTTGACCTATAATGGTTTACTTTTATAAATTGTAACTTGGATGGAGCGTCCTGTTGTACGTTTGTTTTTTCTACATTGGCTAGAGGTATAGGGGGAGGGTTGAGATATCAAAAAACATGTTTAACCCTGCCGCATTTTTGCGCCTGTCCCAAGTCAGGAGCCTCTGGCCTTTGTTAGTCTTGTATCATTTTTAATTTTAGTTACTTGTGTATAATTTGGAGTTTAGTATGACGTCCATTATCACTGAACTAGTATACATATTTGTTTAGGGGCCAGCTGAAGGACGCCTCCGGGTGCCTGAGTTTCTCGCTGTATTGAAGACCCATTGGTGACCTTCGGCTGTTGTCTGCTCTATAGTCCGGTTGTGTCTCTTTGGCACTCATACCACATCTTCCTATATCTATTGTTATGTGTTCGTATGATATCGACAAACAGTAAATTGTTTCTTAGGTTGCTTGTATTATTCTAGTCCAAAATATACTTAAAAGCTGATGTAAATTCAAGAACATTTTACAAAATATACAAATGTCGCCACGGTTCGTTGTTATGGTAAATGGGTTAATGTGAAGTTAGGTTTTTTTTCTAAACAACTTGCACCTTAGTAATATAAGGACTAATTTAACAACATGTATGGTTACAATAACATTGCCAAAGTTTGAACATTGTATTCAAATCATGCAGGAAAAATAATTGTCCCGAGGAATAATTGCAAGTGAAATTTTATATTGGACTCAAAAAGCTCCATTTCCGACACCCCTGTCCCCATGTTCAACAGAAGAACACGGTTTAACTGTATTCAATAATAACATCATACAAATTTCTAGGACACTTACAGTACAACCTTATTGATTAAAAAAGGAGTGTAAATTATGACATCCTGATTCAAAACTTTACATGTACAGGTAAATTACCATTGTTCCTTTCAATTGCCTACATATGAATAAGTTTTGTTTAAAGATTGAAATAGAATTTTTTTTATCTATTCATTTCAATTGGTTAGAAATCCTCTAAATGTATAGGTTAATATGTGGTGATTTTTATTTTTGTACATGTGAAACTAATTTTATCATTCTGTTATAGATAATGCATATTTTAAGGTTTATCTGGTTGTATAACACACAGAGGGGTGTCAGGATTGGCCAAATAAAAGAACGATCGTAAATACATGTGCAATTTATAAAATAAAAGAATGATTTTTGAATTCTGAAAATATTTATATTTAGATAAAGTTAATGATTGTAGGGACTTCGATGAATTAAACTTTTAAAAGCCCTTAATTTAAAATGAATTTAAAGAAAAACATTAAGAATATTTTTGGATACAGAATAAAGAGTTATGATGAAAACAGTAAATTGTTAGGTTATAAAAATACAAAACTTTACTTGGATAGAAAATTTTTGTCAGCTTCATAAGACATGTTCCCTAAGTAAAGAATTAGTAACTATAATTTAGAAATAGAAACTTTGCCTTTATAAATTTCTTTGAAAAATGTTTCATTTGCTGGAGGTTAAACACACTTCCTCCTTGAATGTAGAATTAACAAAAAAGGGATACTCTATTTGAAAACTGTTTTCCTTCTCATAATTATGTCTCTTACCCAAGAACAAAAAGTAAAAAAAAAACATAAACCCCTCTATCATGGAACATTTTAAAAATATTTGCTCCTTTTTAAAACAGTCATTAGAACTGATGACTGAAGTCTTATAATTTTTTACATCTGTTCATTTCTTATAGAATTGTTATTTCTTTGCGTTATTATAAATCAATGTTGAACTGAGATCAGTATGTCTAAATCTTATCAATTTTGATTTTAGAAAAATTATTTGAGAAGCACCTTTAAAATAAAAGAAGAAGACATTATAATATCCATAGCAATTGGACACTGTGGAAGTTTACAATATATTAGGCGATGAGATTCATTCGGTTTTTTTTTGCCAAAAAATATATGGAAGAAATAACTTGAATTGAGATAATTATTTAAAAGGGATAACAACAAAACAAACAGTCATGACAGTATAAGCTTCACATACAAACTGAGGTCACGAGGACATTTATTTATAAAAATTTTATTATTAAAGCTATATGTTCTACTAGTTTTATCATTTTTTATTTGACAAACACATATTTTACCTAAGAAGTACCATGTACCTGAGACACTTTACCTGTAAGCTTTTTAATTTTATCACTTTTAAAAATGCAATCATGATTCTCTTTACCCTTGACTAGTTTTTGATTCATACCTTGTGTGTTGATTAAGTAACAGGGGGGTATAATGATGGACACACAGGGTCATTATGGTGGACATAGTTTTTATGGCACAGTATGTCACAGGTAGTACTGTCATTAGGATACAAAGTCTTTGTAATTACCTCTAGAACACAGAAAATATTCGGTCCGCAAAAAAATTTAAAAAAAAATGGTTAAGTATAGTGCATTTATTTTATAGTCATTGTGCAATTGTGTAAATGTTATATTTTAAATGAAATTAAATTAATCACTTATGTGGCTTTAAATACCTATTTTTTGAAGAAATTTTAACTATACTTCAACTTGTATGATACTTACCATTAGATAAATTCTTAAACATAAGAAAACATTAACAATTAAACTTAAGATGTTAGTAATGACAAAAAAGTAATCCATTTTGTTTTATAAATATGTTTTTGTTTGTTGATTATTTGATATTTTTAAAACATATTGGTTCTGTATTCTTTGTAAATTGTGGTTGATTCAACAAACAAATAAATTGAAATAATCATATGACATATGACAAGTAAACGTGTTAAATTCTTTACAAATAAGCTAGTTTTCTTTTAAGCAGTACTTAAATTTTTCAAGTATGTCTTTCGTTATCCATGAGCGACTTTAATTAAAAGAAGTTCAATAAAAGAATTTTTTGATTATACTAAATTACTAATATTGTTTCCAAAATGCTTTTAGACTGTTATCAATTGATGTATCAATATTGTAAAAATGTTATCACCGTTCTATTTTCTATTCCGTTGTTGTCGTTGTTTACCGTGCAGTAATTGTTTTTGTTTTTATCATGCTTTTAGCTGTAATTATGCCTTTATTTTTGTTTTCTCTTTTTGAATTGCGTCATTTAAAATTGTTAAATGCTACGTTAGCAATTTTATGTAATTGTTCCGGACCATATGTGTATTTAGACAATACGTGTATGGTCATGACTATATGCGTATATTTACACCATACGCGTATAGTCGGATCTAAGAGTATGATATACCCGTTTGGTTATAAACGAGCAGGACCATATGAATATTCAGACCGTATAGATTTTTTTCCAATAAACGTCCTTCTTAGGAACACACAGCTTGTTCTCCGAACCAAAATCAATTTACTAACTAAAGCCTTTATCTTAGATATATTTTCTGAATCCTAGTGTATCTGATATCTTGCTTTCACGAGCTTAAAAATAAATCAACATCTGATTAATTGGGTCAAAATCTAATTTTACAAACACTTAATGTGTTGCACTTAGAAGGGTTAGAATGATCTATTGCTCATAAACCTACTTACATATTTATAGAGAATAATTTATATCTAAACATAAATATACGATACTACAATGAAATTAACTTGGAGGACTGACTTTCACATTAATCATTTTTATACATTTACATAATTTTTCAAATATAACAATATGCTTTGAGTTAAATGGTTAATTAAGCTTATAGATATAAGGGTTTTACTAACAGTACGGTAGTGAAAATTTATTTCTTTCTCTGTTGAAGGGCCATACAATTTACAGTATAATTACACGAACCATATATGATTGTATACGCATATAGTCATGACCATACCCGTAATATCCAAACACTCACAATATGGTCGAGAACATAATCAACTCTTTTTATAATTTCAAATAAGAGCCTTGGAACTTAACAGCACGATTGCACATCAATTGGAATTGTGTCCCAGCTATTGTTTGAAGATTTTTTCTCATTTTGCACACCTGGTACCTTCGTCATTCTTTAGCAAATTTGTTCACCCCAGGTATTTGCAACCTTACAGAATGCTTATTAAAGTATTGAGGTTGTTCAGCTTTCATTATGGAGTTGTTTTTAAGATGTGTTTTTTATTTTTTTTTTCCCATTTAATTTTATCACATATATAGACACTTCTCTATTGTTTCGGAAGGATTCTGCGCAACTCAAACGTTTGACTCGTTTTCCATTTCGAAAAGATCACACTAGAGTAAATATAAATTGCTGTTCATGGTTGTGGCTATTCTTTTCATATTGCGTTTGTTTATATAGCTTTAAATGTATTAATCTCAATTTAGGTGCTCCGTATTTTAGCTCGAAGCTTTTCTAATAAGAACTTCAAGATTCCTTTTTAATTTTTATGATTTTTGCATATTATGATTACACTTATAGGGGCAAATTCAGTAAATAAATATACGTCATCAGGGACCGCCCATTTGGGGGAGAGCTTTCTGTACAAGACTAAAGTCCTTTGCTCTTCTGATTGGTGGGATATATTTGTAATAAATATTTTTTGATCGATGGATCAAAACTAGAGTAAAAAAAAATAAAAAAATAAATGCTGAATGCCCTTTTTTTTTACCACGGGTTTGAAAAGTAATGGGGGGGTCAGTTTATGAATTAAGTGCGAATCTACAGTGTTTGTAAACAAGACCATGTGAATGCCCAATAATGCCGCATGACCATAAGTTTTTATTGAAAGATGAGGCTACATTTGTATTTTAATGAATGATATATGAAAGCTTCTGATTTATAAAGGTAAATCAGGTATAAATTTAATTCAAGACATAGATTTGCATTAAAGTCAACGGGAGATTTTTAACTGAATTTACTTAATTAAAACAAGACCATAAAAAATCAAAATTAAAGTAAAAATAAATTATATAGGTATTTTTCCCCAGACCGATTCGGGTAGCTTTTCGTTTCATGTGTTTGAGCTTTTGATTTTGCCATTTAATAAGGGACTTTTCGTTTTGAATTTTCCTTGGAGTTCGGTATTTTTGTTATCTTATTTTGTTTTAATCGAATCTCCTGATTTCATGTTGATTAAAATCAAACTAAATTCACAGTTCTTTCACCCTTTCGAATTTGAGGCAAGTTGATAACTAAGGCAATAACTCAAAACCAAATGTCGACGCTGTATTTCTAGTTCCATGTTGAATAAGATAAAACTGAATTTACTTTTCTGCCGCATTTTGCGAATTGACGCAACGCTTAGGCGGTTACTTATACAAAATGTAGACATTGTATTTATAGTTACCATATGTAGTAACAATGTAAGCGTCGGGTCTATATAGTTATAAGTAGTATTATTAATTTATTGATATTAAAACCAACCAAATGCATGTCTGTACCAAGTCCGGAAAATGTGATGTTCGTTGTTTTTTGTCTTTTGTTGGTGGTTGATGTGGTCATTTTTACTGTTTGGTACTCTAGGGAATTCCTTTTATCTTTTTTTGTATTATTAAAGACAATACAGATATATAGCATACAGTTATTGCAAAAGAATAAAATAAAAATTTAACTGGCTCGTATATCCGCCATTGTAAACCATATATAAGTATTGTATCCTCTTCAAGGTTTGAATGAATTAAGCAGAGTTTATCATCATCATTGTAGCTGTAATAAGAACACATCTTATACATATTGCATATCGCAGCACAATACAATATCGAAGGCGATTTGATTTTCATGTCCCACAACGGAAAAGTTTTGTTGTCAAATTTCAACACATACGCCTTTTTTGTTACTCTTGACCAGACCAAAGCGACAAAGGCCATTAGCCATGGAATATATTTTGGTATTTTCATTGTAAACACATAAAACGTACGTTTCACTCCATTCTGGTAGACCAAAACTCGGTTCTGTCAGACAAAGAGATACACCTGACTCGGTTTAATAGAATATTATTAGGATATGGCTTGCAAAACTTCAATAGTGATATAAATAAAAAAATATACTTTGCCATGGAATATCTAGTTAGAAAACAAATTGAAATCAATGAAAACATTTTCCTTCACAGCTATGTAATATTTAAAAAAAAGATGTTTATGACTTTTTGTCAATTTAGTAATTTTGTTTACTAAGTATTAACTTTATGAGAGTAATATCAAACATTATATTATTTTCCCAAGTTTCAAGTCGTTAAAAATTGGATAATTTTGCATAGATTATTCATGAAAAAAACTTTGTTGTTAAAGTCATATGAAACGAGTTTCTTGAAATTTTAATGTTATCGAAATTATTGAAACAATGCATGCATATATACTAAACTAAGTCTTGTATGCACGTTTTTTATATTTATTACGAATCTATAACGTATAATCGACAAATATATTTTATTCAGTTATTATTGATTGCAAGCTAATTAACTTTCGAGTTTGTTGCCGAAGTTTACCGGATCATGACATTGATAAACAATAAACGCATATCACTTGGAAAACATGACAAACAAGTGAATTGAACGAGCCATGACATTTTGTTTTTTTATTTTCCATGCGTTCCTATTTGTTGATTAAACTTTTCCATAACAGTTGTTTAATGATTTCTTGTAAACAAATTGGTTCTTTAAGAATCTTTTATTACAATTTACCTTCCAGAGCATGTTTGTTTACATTCTTTCATCGCTGTGCGATGGCCGAAGTTATTACGAGAGGTCTTGTATTTAAGGTCACTGCATACAGGAAACTATCGGCGACTTAGTGTCTGGGAAGTCAATAATTCAATATCGGTACATTTATGAGTTTTTTGATAATATGAAAGGATTTTCGTTTAAAAGAAAGTTCACGTTCATTTGTTTTATAATAAAACTTAGCCATTCAAGTATATAAATCATATTCAACTTTTATTTTGAATGTGAAGTTTTATATGACTTTAATAAAATGAAATCTATGACAGAGATATAATTTTGAAATAAAATATGAAAAGATAGATTTTTTTTTTTTTTTTAAATAAAAATAATCTTACACTTTTATTGCCAATCAGTCTCAAAACTTGCAATTTAAAAAAAGAACTTAACCGATTGTGTACTGCTATTTTACAATACAAGATGGTTGTTCTTCTACCTTAAACAATGTTTAAAAAAGGACCAGGAAACAGGAAATAAACAAAACACACTCTACGTAATTAACATCATGTGTCCTGCAGGATGAAGTCAATGTCATTTAAAAAGAGTGGCAAAAGATATGAAAGGCATATTTACACTCATCAGTCAAAATCGAACTGACAACGTCTTGGCAAAACAAAGACAAAAAACGACCAAAAAGACAAACTACAGTATACAAAACAAAACACTGAAAAATAATGAACCCCATCAAAAATCGGGGTAGATTTCAGGTGATCCGGAAGGGTGCTTAGTAGAGAAACATAAATATTTGTTTGCCATGGCGTTGTCAGTTCGTTTTCGACATATGAGTTTGATTGTCCCTTTGATATCTTTCGCCTCTCTTTTTAACTTAGGAAAGACACGGTAACAAGGTTCCAAACCAGATCAAACTTTTGTTTTCAATTAACAAATATCTCCTCTGCCTCGAAGTCGAAAATGAAATATAAAGTCCCTATAAACTGTCATGCAAGTGAGAGGTTTAGCTAGCTATAAAACCAGGTTTGATCCAATATTTAATACATAAGGAAATGCATGTACCAAGTCATAAAGTTGTTTTCGTTCTGTTTAATGCGTTTTAGGTTTGATTTTCCCCTTTGATAAAGGACTTTCCGTTTTGAATTTTCCTTGGAGCTCGGAATTTTTGTTATTTTACATTTGTTTAACACATAAGAAAATGTTTGGCCGAATCCTGCACGTGTTCTGTAACAAAACAATGTACAAAAAAAACCATGTTTAAGGTACTTAAACAATATGAAAACAAAAATACAACAATATGTTTGTGAAAGAAAAATTAAACTTCTAGCTAAAAAAGGTGTGCTGGTTTAGTCACTGCCCAGTCCTCGTTTCCTTGAAACTCGTGCAGTTACCTTATATACACCATGTACTGACCGCCAAACTGAATAACAACACTTATTACACAACCTGTTGGAACTCTCTGTTATAAAATCATTACGCAATTTTTCAAACTCATTCTGCAAACCGCACAAAAATACATTAAACAGATTTCATTTTCAAATCCGTAAAAAAAATTTTCCTTTGATCTTCCAATAATTTAAGATCATAATAAGATTGGAATTTGTCTAGTTTCATGTTATAATTATATTTTATCCATCATTTCATACGTTAATCATTATTTTTATAGTCTGATTGTCTACTGCGTATTCTAATCAAATATTTTGATCTACCAATGATTGAAACCTTAAATAAAGGCATCAGTAGTATACCGCTATTCGAAATTCATAAATCGATTGAGAAAAAAAGAAATCCGGGTAACAAACTAAAACTGAGGGAAACACATGAAATAATAAACAATGTATAAAAAAAGGAACAGGAAACGGGAAATACTGTTTGCCCATTACTCTCTTCTTTATATTTGAGCACCTCATCATTCTGTATTCTTTATATTTTTGTTTGCCCATTTTTCTCCATTCTTTATATTTTTAGCCCATTATTCTCTATTCTTTATATTTTAGCACCTCTTTATTGTGTATTCTTTTCTTTTTGGTCTTTTTTTCTCTATTCTTTATATTTTTAGCCCATTATTCTCTATTCTTTATATTTTAGCACCTCATTATTCTCTACTTTTTTTGTCCATTTATCTCTATTCTTTATACATTTTGCCCATTATTCTCTATTCTTTATATTTTAGCAACTCAATATTCTCTTTTCTTTATTTTTCTAGGGGCCATTTTTCTCTATTCTTTATATTTTTAGCCCATTATTCTCTATTTTGTAAACCCCAATCCACACCCTCGTGTCTTAATGATTTCATATCGCCATGCATTTAAAATAACACGGTAGATAGTTAGCCGTTTTTTTCAGTGCATTGAAATTTCATTCATCAGCCACTCTTTTCGACTGTGCCAATTTGCTCCCAAGAATCCTTATTTGTATACAAAATTATTTTACCCCATGTGACTGATACAGCAATATCAAACAGTTCAACACAAATCATATTTGACGAAAAGATGTTAATGCAATTTCACAAGTAAAAACAACTGACATAGCAATATCCAAACATTTAACAAATACGATGATGGTAATATACATTGTATTGAATTAATGAAGTTTCAATCAGCAACAAAATTTGCATTTTTAATTCACAGTGAACAGTTTTTCTCAAACAGCTGATGAACGCAATATTACAACATATATTATCTGGATCCATAATGTTATCTGCGTTATAATACTCCCAATTGTCTAATATTTCGTAATATAATTCCCTTATCTTAGATAAGATTAAATATTTTATAATATACATGAACTATTGCTGGGGGACAACATTTTTCAAAATACTGTCTTATTCGAAAACAAAATATTAGCAGTTAAAAAAAGCTCGAGTTGCAAACAAGAGGTCATCCAAAACACACGACTGTACACTTCAAAATAATGTTGAAGTATGAGACTAATTGAACTTTTGATTCGATCGATTGTATGTTCTTTTCATGTAACATTGCACCTTTACAGAAAAAGCTGATGTTTCTTTGTTTCTTCCCCTTTTTCATATTTTCAAGATTTAATTCAGTTCAACATTTCCTTAGATAACGCTTTAAAAGATAAAAGCTTCACTTTGAATGATTTTAATTGTCATATAAGAATAAGCAGTTTGAAGGTTTTGCCATATGCAAAGAATAAACGGTAAAGTTGATTATCTTTCAGGGACAGTTGAAAAATTTAGCGCGCTTTCTTACGCAGATTATAATAATGAAAATGTTCTGAACTTTTCTTGTAATCGACATAAACAAAACATATACCTGTGAAACACAATCTTTGTAAAAAAAAACTCAATGCATGATATATTAACATAAGAGATAGCAAAATGAAACACATACGGTCTTTTCGAGACTTTTGACCGGTATACCTATTTTTTAAACTTGAAATGTTTTAATAGTAATGAGCTGGGATCTATGTTTTTTTTTGTCTTGGTCAAATATAATGAGCACCTTGCTGACTGTGACAAGTTGTCGATCCCCCAAACCCAATTTAAAGACATATCAAGGATATTTGAGAGTACAAAAAAACTGCATAAATTTCGAGTTGTACTCGTCGATTAAGATTAACGTGGTTTTTTATGAATAACAACATATTTTGGGTATACGTCAAATAGACAGCATGCAAACAAAACACGTTCTATGTAATTAACATCATGTTTCCTGCAGGATGAAGCTTCTGTCATTTAAAAAGAGGAATATTCACACTCATCAGTCAAAATCAAACTGACAACGCCATGGCAAAAAAAAACAAAAAACGACCAAAAAGACAAACAACAGTATATAAAACAAAAAACAGAAAAATAAAGAACCCAACCAACAATCGGGGTAGATTTTAGGTGACCCAGAAGGGTGCTTAGTGGAGAAACATAAATATTTTTTGCCATGGCGTTGTCAGTTTGTTTTCGACATATGAGTTTGATTGTCCCTTTGATATCTATCGTCTCTCTTTTTAACTTAGGAAAAACACAGAAACAAGGTTCCGAACCAGCTCAAACTTTTGTTTTCAAATACAAAATATCTCCTCTACCTCAAAGTCGAAAATGAAATATAAAGACCCTATAAACTGTCGTACAAGTGAGAGGTTTAGCTAGCTATTAAACCAGGTTTAATCCATTATTTTCTACATAAGGAAATGCCTGTACCAAGTCATACAGTTGTTTTCGTTTCGTTTGATGTGTTTTAGGTTTGATTTTGCCCTTTGGTGAAGGACTTTTGGTTTTGAATTTTCCTTGAAGTTCGGTAATTTTGTTATTTTACTTTTTTTTAACACATAATAAAATGTTTGGCCGAATCCTGCACGTGTTTTGTAACAAAAAAATCTACAAAATAAAAACAATATGTTTATGGTACTTATACAATATGAAAACAAAAATACAAAAATATTTTTGTATAAACTTTTAAAAAATTTTCTTTTGATCTTCCAATAAATTAAGATCATAATAAGATTGAAATTTGTCTAGTTTCATGTTATAATTATATATTTTTTATTCATCGTTTCATACATTATTCATTATTTTTATAGTCTGATTGTCTGCTGTGTGTAATTAAAAAATCTTTTGATCTACCAGTGATTTATAAAAACAGTCCTCAAATTATCGACTTTCAAAATTAAAGACATAGAAAGATGATTTAATATTGTTAGGTTGATTTTCTATGTACTTTATAAATATTCTAACGCCTGGTGTTTCTTAATCATAAGAGATCCGATGGAGGAGATATAATTTCAGTTGTCACTACACATAGGCAGACATATCTAATTATAATTCATAGTGTTTGTATGCTTCTAAAAATAGAATAGCATCCTGTAATTATACTGAAGGGATTAGTAGGTGATAATTCCTGTACACTTAAAAATACACTTAAAAATACTTCGTGTGTTGTAACTATATGTCCTTGCTTAATACGAGAAGGTAACAGCTCCCGAAACGAAAGTTAATCCAGAAAAGTGCTTCGGTCGCATACAATTTATAAAGTGTTGTTATGTCTTATCGTTTGTAGTCCAAATAATTATAAAATTGCCTTTCCATACGATACCATCATTGGCATGTAAATTGTTTTGACGAATATTGTGAAAATAATTGTATAATGTTCGAGATTGCATGTTAGTTACGTAAGCGAGTCACTGTTTTGATATCATATGGTGTTTTTCTTTGATGGAATATTTTCGTTGTTGTTCTTTGGTTTGCATGTTGTGTCGACTATTATATTATTTATTTGTGCGTTTCTCCGTTATGAATGTTCTTGCGTGTGTTTGTGCTGTATTTCTGTCACGCAGTGTTTTAGCGATATTTTTTAACATTGTCTTACAGCGGGAGGTTTGACATGCCATGAAACCAGGTTAAACCCACCATCTTTCTTAAAATGTCCTGTACAAAGTCAGGAATATGGCAGTTATTATCAAATAGTTCATTTCTATGTGTGTTGGTGTTTGTTTTTGTTGCACTTCGGTGTTACTGTTGTTCATTTGTTTTCCTCTTATAGTTGATGTGTTTCCCTCGGTTTTGGTTTGTAACCCGGATTTGTTTTCTCACAATCGATTTATGACTTTTTAACACCGGTACACTACTGTTGCCTTTATTTAGTCAAAAGATGAACCGACCTTCGGTAGGAAAAAAAACATTTCCTAGGCAAGTATTTTAGAAGAAAGTGTTAAAAAAATAGTACGAAAGTACACATACATTCATTCTCACTAGTGATTATGTCTTAATTTAAAAAAAAAAACAAGATGTGGTATGATTGCTAATGAGACAATGTGGTATGATTGCTAATGAGACAACTCTCCACATGAGACTAAATGACACGGCAATTTACAACTACAGGTCATCATACGGCCTTCAACAATGAGCAAAGCCCATACTGCATAGTTAGCTATAAAAGGCCCAGAAATGACAAATGTAAAACAATTCAAACCAGTAAACTAACGGCCTAATTTATGTACAAAATAATAAACGAAAATGTTACACAGCAACAAACGACAACCACTGAATTACATGCACCTGACTTGGGACAGGCACATACAGAATGTGTTAGGGTTAAACTCGTTTGAAGGCCTAAAGAGGTTTATAAAATATTTTGATCATCGTTTTTACCTGTATAAGAATGATTTTTTTGTGGATCGAATCATTCAACCAATTTGTTCACCCTTGTTTCACTTCCAACGTTGACATTCTTTTCCTTTTAATAGCTTAAAACATCCAGTACATGCGTATCCCATTTATAGATAAGGAATGAAATTGAAGCTCACATGAATACAAACTTAATGAGGTTACATTATTGATTTGCAAGTCAATTATACATCAGCGGTGTTTTGAGCTAATTTTGACAAATTTGGGCCAATCTGACTGCTAATAACGAAATATCATTACTTCAAACAATAAAAATCATATTTTTTTTTGTCTAAATCGTAGCTAATGACCTTTTAAAGAATCGATCTACAATGGAGGAATTTCGAGTTCTACCGACACATTAAATTTATAGAGGTAATGATCCAATCTATACCTTTCCCTAAATAAATTGTATGTGTGTTCATTATGCATTTCACATTCGGCAATGTATAAGGGCTTAATGGTAATGAATCTGTAAAATCTTATGTCGGGATATCTATCAGCACTTTATAAACTATGGCAACATCTTCATTAGAGATCCGTTTATGGCTCTTGCTAGACTAAATACAGCTCATATCCAACATTTCTTTTTTATTCCAATGCAGTCCAATATTTCTTGATCAAGGCGCATAATTATGGTGACTGAAGATTAAAATTTTCTAGTGTTTAGGCATTTATAAGCAGTTACTGCACTATGTTGTATCACCGATTATGACATCTAATTAAGGAGGTAGAGCTACAGTAAGGGACATAACTCTTAAAAATCATCAGTACAATTGCGTAATCCATTTTTATGAAAATATTATAAGCTTCGCTGTAACACAGATGATTTTACTTCTTGTTCATATCATGCTGTATGCTGTAGTCTCAAAGCAATTGCAAGCTTTTACTATTTTTATCCAAATAAAACAAACTGAACATTTCTCAAGATTTCTACCCATATAATGTGTACATACATGATATATATTCTATTCCCTGTGAGAAATTCTTCTCATTCTCGGATATCACCTCTATAAGCATGCCTTGTTGTTCATAATAATAGATTTGTAATATTAAAGTTTAAAAAAATAAAAAAAGGACTCATTTTATATGTGTTAAAAGGAGCTCACGGCAACCTCATGTGTATGGAAAAACTTATGCAAGAGGGTCTAGATGGGGTTTACAGAATAGAAAAGGATTGGCCAATACTACAGAAAAAATGCGTAATAGAAAAAAAAGAAGAGAAAAATAGGCCAAAAATAAAAAAAATGAGAATAATGGGGTTACAACATGTATAAGATATAAATAATAGAGAATTATGGGCCAAATTTCACAAAGAATAAATGGCTTAGAAAATTAAAGAATATAGAATTGAAGTACCCCACCCCCTTTCCCAAATCCATACCCTTATGCAAATCAATATTAATGTTGTATACATTTAGTTTTGTTTAGTTCATGCAGCACGGGTATTTCTTCATCAAAATCTTAATTTAACTATGGTCGATTTAAAAGTAGATGCAGGCATAATGTGTTTATCAGCAGATTCACTACTTTGAAATTTGCGGTCTTTTCGAGCTTTCCTTAATACGGTTTTACTACTTTGTATTGTTTTACCTTATAAATGTTGTAATTCATCACATTCCAAACTGTTAGGTTTATTTAATCAAATTCAAATTGTAAACTTATCCCACGTACGGTGACCTATAGTTGTTAATTTCTATGTCATTTGGTCTCTTGTGGAGAGTTGTCTCATTAACAATGATTAATTGTGCAGACTTTTCAGATGATGTTAAGATCATAATTACCGTTAAAGACAAAAATTGACTTACTGTTGCATATACTAGTATATATATATACAAGTCTAAATTAAAAACAACGTTCAAACCTGATTGCGTTGGATAAAAACCGCAATTTTTATACGTGTGCATATAAAACAAATTTCTTGGAAGAGGGGTCTAAATACAGCACAAACAACAATTTCCAAAAGACCAAAAATAGTGAAAAAGTCTATTTTTACAAAACGCATTTGACTAACAGGTCGAACAACTGATGTTCTTAAACCCTGCTGACTGCCATTGGCGATTGCCAAATAAATTGATCACCAGATCTAACAAAATGGATCTCAATATTAATTTAATACCAAACAGAAAACAAAAAACTTGTGGAAAAGATGGTATACCACAAACATGAGGTGCAAAAATTTGTACACCATATCCGGATTTCGACAATTAATGTCTCTTCAGTGATGTTAGGGATCGAAACTGTATTTGGAAGGCCATATAATTTACCTCTATATATATATATATATACATATATATATATATATATACAGCACAAACAACATTTTCCAAAAGACCAGATGAGTGAAAAAGTATATTTTAACAAAACGCATTTGACTAGCAGGTCGAACAACTGGTGTTCTTAAACCCTGCTGACTGTCATTGGCGATTGCCAAATAAACGGATCACAAGATGTAACAAAATGGATCTTATTATTAATTTATTACCAAACAGAAAACAATAAACTTGCGGAAAAGATGGTATACCGCAAACATGAGGTGCAAACATTTTTGTACACCATATCCGGATTTCGACAATTAATGTCTCTTCAGTGATGTTAGGAATCGAAACGGTATTTGGAAGGCCATGTAATTTACCTCAATTTAGGATAGATTCTCGAATTTTGAGGAGTCAAATTAGGATGAACGGATCATATAAACCCGATGGCAAATATAATACAAGCCCAAACGAAAAAATATAAACAAGTCTAAATTGAAAACAACGTTCAAACCTATGATTGCGTTGGATAAAAACCGCAATTTATATATATATATATATATATATATATATATATGTGTGTGTGTAATTTCTATTATAGTAAAGTGCATTCAAATCTCATGCTACTGTTCATCTCTCTTGTAAAAGAGAGGCGAAAGATACCAAAAGGATATTCAAACTCAGAAGTCGAAAACAAACTGACAATGCCACTTCAAAAAAACTAAGACAAGTTTTCTCATGTCCCTTAAGTGACCTTTATATACAATTTGTTTAACACTATTTTCTAAAAAATAATTATCACTGAAAAAAGACATTTTTCTATAAACACAAGATAAGTGCTAGTTCTGCATTTTTCTAATAAAATAAAAAGATTTCCTCGATCAATTCTTGATTCTAAAAACATGTAAATTGACTTTCAAATAATGAACGTTCTACGAAAATGTCGGCTTTTCACAAATGAAAGCTCTCAAAGCTTCACATAGGTTGTCATCCCATGTGTACCCATCTGACTTCATAATTTGCACGCAATCCTGATTCTTAAGATAATCATCTGGTTGATCTGGGGACCAGTCAGCAACCGTTAGCACCGTCTGACTAGAGTCCCATTTCCAAATACCTTCCGTTTCTAAATCTGTAGCACCAATCCAATAAGCTGTAAAAGAAAAAAAACATAACAAGCTATTTGTGTACCGTTTACTAGAATGGCCCTGTGATCTGATTGCTGACAATGTAATGACAGAGATTCAAATCCCCCTGGCATTGTTTTCCCTGTTTATTAATCGATCGTATTTAAATATCTTATTATTTTTTGAGAAAAAAAGAAGATAGGAGAATAAATATATCAGTATCAAAAGGAAGATTAGAAATTAGCTCGAATGAGACAGCTACTCCCTAAGACAAAAGGACAATTAACCATAGAGGTTATATCAACAACATTTGTTTACAGGAATTAAGACTGATAAACACATTGACTGAGTGTGGATTCGCATGGCGGGTTTATGCATGCAGAGCTGGAGACAATTACCCGGTTTTATAATGATCAGATACAGATCGAGTTTGAATTTTGTTCTTGACTGAAGATTTTGTATAGAGTTATGGTCCTTGAACTTTGATAATTCATGCAATTAATCAGTTTTCTGCACCTTTTTTGTTTGTTTTCGTCATGCTTTAAGATATTGATTTGATATTTTGTGTATAGTTTTACCAAGTTATAGATGAAGTTCAGTCGGAAGATTTTTTTGACAAATGTTTTGGTCCCTTCATCAAATTCTAATGTTTGCATAGTAAATCTTTGAAAACAAAAGAAATCACAATGTCTGTCGATCTATCTTTTGCCGACCGTGCAAGACCCTCATGGGTAGTCAAGGTCGTTAAAAATTCCCCTCGTCGTCGATCTGTCTATTAATCTTGTTGATACAACTCCTTTAGTAAAATTGTATTCATAAGAAAAACTTTTCATATATTTTAGTATAAATAGATTTAGTGTTCAATATTTGCACCAGGAGATATTTGGACGTATTTCAGTATAGAAAATATTACAAATTACCGATTAAGTTAGCATTTTTTCCATGCACTTAATTTTTAACCGGTAGGGGACTATGTATTGCCATGTAATACCATCAGAATGCTTGTTGTATTTTGTTTATTTTTTGTATCGCATTTGGCAAAGTGTTTTATGTCGTGGAGGCTTATCAGCCTGTTTCCTTCTTATCATATTTTTTTCCTTCAAAACATACTTCTGTGTTTGGAGTTTAAAAAATAAAAATATACGTCTAATTTAAGTATTTTCAAAGATTTCGGTTTCAATTAGAAAAAAATGAAAAAAAATACACTCTTCATCAGGTCGATTTCATTATGGCATAGGCTCCCGTACCAACCTCATGAAAATTGTTAAACAAATATATTGATTGATATGTCTGAGGGTATGGATGGGAGTCCTTCATTTCTGTATTCTTTAATTGTTTCGCTCATTATTCTGTATCTTTAAAAATAATGGATATTCTGTAATTACTTAATAACTGTACATTGATCTTTTCTGTAATCAGTATAATTTTACCCAATTCTTTAATTTTTGCAGTTATACTTTATATTTTAGCACACCATTATTCTCTATTCTTTACTTTTTTTTGCCCATTTTTCTGTCTTTTTTTTTTGTGCCCATTATTCTCTATTCTGTAAACTCAATCCACACCTCATGTCTACATGCAACAGCCGCATCAGTAGCAAAACTTCACTGACACGATTGGCAAAAGCAAAAGTATGTCTAAAAGAATAAAATTGTCAAGATGCAAGTTATGATGATTGCAGTCATACCAGGTCAGATAAAGACAACGTCAAGAGTTGAGTTAGAAAGGTGAAAAAAGACGTTTTTACATTTGAAATCACAAAATATTTAGGTAAAGTGTCCAATAACCTAAAAAATATTTAGTGCAAAAGATGACAACGAATTCGTCTTCCTGAAAACCAGTATTAAAGTTGAAATATATTACTCCCTTTCAATCAATAGTATATTAGTCGGAAAAAATTCAAAGCTATTTCAATTTTCTATCCCGATATAAAAACTGAACATTTATTCAAGATTTCTATTTGTATTAGATGTACATACATGATAAGTGTTCTTTGGCCTTTCCTTTCAAGAAATTCTTCTGAGTACCGGATTTCACCTCTACAAGCATGCTTTGTTGTTCCACACAATAAACCTGTAATATTGCGGTTCAAAATACTCAAAATGTTTAGCACTCCTTTCATTTGTGTTAATACGGGTTGTACAAAATCTAATCTCAAAATAAAAAAAAAACTTTGGATGTTGTTGTCATCTCATACGAATGAGGGTCTTCACTTCCTCAATTCTTCATTTTTCTCTACTCTTTATTTATATTGAACTTTATTTCCTCGTCTTTATTTTTTATCAACCCTCTCTACTGCTTTTGTTGCCTATTTGCTCTATTATTTATATATTTTGCCCTTTATTCTGCACTTTTTGTCCATTGTTGCCTATACTGTAAACCCAATTACGACCCTTATGTATAGGAAAACATGTACAAAAATGAATAAATCTAAATGGTGGATACATTTTGTTTTGTTAAGTTGATGCATTATATAAATGTTTTCGAAAGATTGATTTTGTAATTGATCCGTCTTTATTTTTTTTTATGGGGTATGTACGAGTATATTGTTTTCTGTTTTGTACTGACGATTTAGCATTGGATAGGATCGATTTTCTAAGCACTGTTCCTAGCATTGGTGACTATATAATCTTCATTTAGCTATAGTCGATTTTACAGTAGATGAGGGCATTATGACTGTATCAGCAGATTTACTACTTTGAAATTTGTTTCGGCCATGTCGAGTTTTCTGTAATACGGTTCTACTACTAAATTTTGTTTTACCTTATATATGTAATAATTTATTACACAAATGTCAAACTGTTTGGTTTATTTACTCAAATTTGAATTGTATACTTGAACTATTTAAGCAAAACTTAATGGTTTACATTTCTATGTGGTACAGTTATCATACAAAATATACATAAAATAGTTCGTTTTTGTTTTTTTCAGGAGAACTACTGATAATGGTTTATAGAAGAACTATTGATGTTGATGATAACAAAGTCTGCTCTGATTTTACTAATCGCAGATAATTTATTTACGGCATTGACAAATGTTCAGAAAGGCATTCTTATCGTGAATGATCACATACCATGCAAACTCACACTCAGTCAAAATGTCAAAATTTGAAAGAGGACACCGTTGGTAACAGATAAGATGACTATACAAGTTTCAAAAGATCTATGAATGTAAAACATTTCGCTAGCGAGGTCAGACACCAATGCATCTTATGACGGTCAACCAATTCGCTATGGTAACCGTAAATCTTCTGTATTGTCGATTTCAGTCGTTGATTCTAATAACTCTGTTGAGCAGTTTTTGTGTCAGGAGCACAATAGTTTGGGAATATTCAGAAAAGTTACAGATCCGACGACTATTCTAGTATCTAAAGATCTTCCACCGCCAAAACATGTCACTGACATAGACACGTCGTATTTGTCAACCACACGTAAGTTTGACTGTAAAACTTATGTTGCGTCTATTTCAGTCCATTTAATTCATAACTCTATTTTTCGGAGAAAGGAGTACACTACTCTTAATGAAGAACATGGTCTGAACATGCAATATCATAAAATTAAGAGAGATATGTATACGCCAAAAGATGGGACAGATGGTATGTTGCTGCTGATAAATGGGAAATTGTCAATTGATGTTATGTTTAATTTAGTGTAATATAATGTGAATGGCTATTACTACAATATATTAAATTCTATGTATAAAACTGATAAACTATGTATCAAGATATATCAGAAGATGTCTGTTCACATCAGAAGTCGGTGTAAGACAAGGGGGGGGGGTGCTCACTCCTAATTCATTTAATGTGTTTATAAACGAAATACCTTCTTTGTTAGAAGAATACACTCAATGTCTTAAACTAAATAACAAAACACTTCTCCTTGTCTGTTAGATGCTTATGACTTGGTTTTAATCTCTGACACAAAAAGAGGGACTCCAAAACAAACTAAACATTCTTTATAAATATTGTAAAATATTGTACAGATAAATGTGAAAAAACTAAAGTGATAATTTTTAATAAAACTGGTAGGTTACTAAAAGAAAACTTTACAATTGGTTATACTCATATAGAATGTGTTAAATTTTATAAATATTTAGAAATAACACTGAGTAATACTGGAAAATTTAATGAAGCCAGAAAAGATCTTTATGAAAAGGGACTAAAAGCTTTTTTCAAATTATATCGAGATCTAAAATCATCATCACCATCAGTAAGTAGTCTTCTTCATATATTTGACTATACTATACTTTGACTTATAATCCTATATGGGTGCAAAAATTGGGGTGTTATAAATATAACTAAAAAAGGGAAAACCTTTCACTATATAAAATTTTCAAAGACTGGGAACATGAAAATTAAATGTTAAATTTTGTAAATACGTATTAGGTGTATCAAAGCAGAGATCTGATATGGCAGTTATCTCAGAACGTGGAAGGTTCCCCTTATATGTTGACATTATAACACATATGTTTATATACCGGTTTAGAATAGAACATTCACCAAGTGACTTATTAAAAAGTGCATATAATGAATACAAGAATGAGGATCATAAAGACAACTCCTGGTACTATAATGTATAATTAAACATAACCTTTCAATTTGCAACAATCATAGTAAAACCAAATTTAAAGTACTAATAAAAAAAACGACTAAAAGATGATTTCCTTAAATTTTGGAAAAGTATAAAAGATTCTACACCTAGTAACCAAGGCAAATTAGACACTTACTTTGATTTTAAGTCTACATTCCAATTTGAAAAATATTTTGAAATTAGAAATAAAGATTATCGGTCAACGCTATCTAAATTCAGATTAAGTAATCATTTTCTAAAGGTAAAAACTGGAAGACGTGAGAGAAAATACAACTCTCTTGGAAAACTACAACCATTTAGAGTTATCTCTCTTTATTCACAAACTGGACTTTTACGATTTTGACTTTTATGTATGTTCTATTGTACTGTATCTAATTAACACAATCAGAGCGTGCGGAGCGAGAATGATTAGTATGAAAGTGTCAATGATCGTGTTAAATTTTGTAATGCCCGAAAGGACTCTGTGATTACGAAATAAAAAAAATGAATTTGAATTTGAATTTGAATTGAAAGGTCGAAATCATTATGGTTGTTATAGATTTTTTAATAGCTTGAGTAGGAAATGGTGAGAGATGTGTCAATACAAACCTTTGAATCATGCCAAGATCTCTCGTCTTGACTGAAAAAGTAACAGTTGCCTTCAAACAAAATCCAATGAACTGGACAGTCTGTAATAACTAAAAATGAAATTAAATCATATCAACCAATAGTAAAAGAAGGTGCGCTAATGTCTGTTTTTTTTCTGGCCCTAGAAAATACAGAGATGTAAACAATATCAAATTTCAGAGGACTTTTTATAGCATTATATCCCAAGAACGTCATCGTATAAGGTGGTACACAACACTACAGGGAGATAACTCTGCAAAAATCAGTTGAGCGATTTAATAACGTTCTATTGTTAAGGAAATATTAAGCTTGTCGATGATCAAAATAAATGTTAGTCAAACTGCTATATATCCAATGATATTTTTTTCCAATAAAGTGTGTGGTTCAAGTTTATTAAAATTTATATTTTTTTGTCAAAGGGTCAAAGTAAACATTTTGTCAAAATTTAATGAAAATTAAACGAGCCAAATTAATTTTAGTCAGGGTGTTTGGTACCACCATGAGGCTTTTACATGAAAATAAACAAAATTGCTACATTTATAGAGTTTTCGATTAATATTTCTATTGTGGAAATCTTGATCGCAGCCGGTAAGAAGAGCATATTTTTTAGAGAAGCTTAAATATAGCTATTTACATAACCTCGCGTATTAGTTAGTTGTTTGTTAGTAATCATATTCTTGTCTACCCGTAAATATACTTTAAAGTTGTTGTAAAATCAGGAAAATAAATAGTATTACACAAAATTTGCAATGGTTTGTTGCCATTGTAACTCGGTTTTTTTTTTCAAACATCCTGTACCTAAGTATTATTGGGACTAATGTAAGAACCTGTATGGTGACCAAAGACAATATGAATATGTTGTCCAAAAATGCATGAAAAAATGGTTATCAAAATTTAAAAATAATTGTCACGCGATCTTACTGCGCGAAGAAGCAACAAGAGAAAATTTACATTCCGTTTAATATTTTATTGTATAGAGTCCTTTTGAAGAAGTTTTATCATACATTGAATTAAACATGTTAAATTACTCATTTGAATTAGTTCGAAAATTATAGATCGTTTCTAGAAAGGAATCTGATATTGTATAATAATTACCATTTAATAAATTCATAAAAATGTATAGAATTATTTAATAAAAAAACTATAAGTGTATACTTGGTCATATAAACAATTGATACTTTCTGTTAACATTCAAGCTTAATTATATATATTAATATATAATAACTGCGCCTTAAATTCATAAAACATGTACAAATACGTGTACATGTATATGCATATTATGTATAGCCTTCTTTCTTCAATATGGTTTTAGTATTACCATTAAATATTTTCGGGCGGGGGTCCTCAACATGAAATTTTGAGTACAGATGTGCAGTCGGGATTTCAAAAACAACCCCCATTTATGTATTGAAGTTTTGTGAAATCACGACCCATAAAAACATTTCATGGCAAAATCAGTACCCATTCATACATTTCACAGATATCATATATAAATTTTTTATAGATTTTAACTTGATTTTGAACGATAAATCAAGAATTACACAAAAAACTAATCGAATGATGAATATTACTGACCCAGTGACATATCACCGTAGTGAAATCGCAACCCATTGATATATTTGACGTATCAAAAAAGTGACCCATTCCAGCGGCACATATGTTTATATCTTATAAATATAATTATAAAATGGAAGCATATCTTGATAAAACATTAGAATAAAGTTTCACTTTTTGAAAGATTTCTCGGTAAAATCCTACTTCTAATTTCGGATGTAAATACTTTATCCTGGTAAATGTTTTGCGGTAGTTTCCAAGAAGTGCAGCCGGAAGGAACAATAACAATTCCCATTGTTTCTCCCGACTGCACCCCGGGCTAGAAATATAACGAGTGTAAGGATTATTTAGTATTTAAGACTATTGATTATTGGCAAATAAGAATTGATATAGTCCCTAAATTACCCTCCCGGTAGGCTATTCTAGCGAGAAACGTGTGCCAGTTTAATGCTACCAATGCAATGAGGTCTCCCACGATTAGTGTACCAGATAAGGAATCCTTTAAAGAATTTAGATTTTATTGCCGTTCATTTCCCATAACAGTCGTGTATATTATTCTGAATAGCATTCCAAATACATACTGGTATTTTGTGATTCCTCCGTCCCTGACGAGGAAAAAACATTTCTGTCATCAGAGGCGTATTAAGAGGGGGCCAGGTGGCCCGCCCCCTCTTATCTGGGACTTTTATTTCAAATAAACAGGGATTTTGGGCAAAATTTGGTCCGAGCCCCCCGCCCACCTACCGTGCCACATACAATAACGTTGGATAGTTACTCGACCAAATACGGATGGATCAAAGTCATTATGCGGAATTCCAGTTTGCGGGATTTAATAGCGAGTATGACCAGTGAATGTGATACAAGGCTGAGAGCACATATTATTTAGAAGAATTATGTGTATATACTTGTAATTTTTGGGGCCCTTTATAGCTTGCTGTTCGGTGTGAGCCAAGGCTCCGTGTTGAAGACCGTACTTTGACCTATATTGGTTTACTTTTATAAATTTTGACTAGGATGGAGAGTTGTCTCATTGGCACTCATACCTCATTTTCTTATATCTATATATTATGTGTCATTTCTGTGGATTACAGATAAGGCAGTTTTCAATATGAAAAAAAAGGTTTTAAAGAAAATGCAGCGTTTTAATATACCCTTTTGCTTGTCTTGCATATTTCTTATCAAGTCTAAAGAGAAGAATGAATGAAAATAAAACTATATATCATCGGCAAGTTACGCTAACATTACGATTGGTCCCCTGGGGCCAGTAACAAGAACTTTTCTCTTAAAGTCCCCCGCAAAGTTTACGATTGCACAAAGAGTGAGCTATGAATCTTTAAGAGTGTAACAAGAACCTTTCTTTCCTCGTTCCTTTCTTTTCTTAACATCGTTTAAGAAAACCTTTAAAACATTCTTATTAAAAGTACACTTTCTAACTTTTGGACTTTGTTTCTTTGCTTTAGTTATTACCAAATAAAAATATCTCGTTAGTTCTAGTAATAGTATTTCAGATGGCATCGTCTGCTTGTTAATTAATCATGTAAACGTTAACTACATTGTACGTGAGATAATTAAGAGAGAAAAATATGGCTCAGAGCAAAAGACCAAGAAAACCAAATTTAAGCAAGAGAACTTGTACTTCTATTGGTTGAGGTGAAAACACACCTAAATGTATTATTAGGAAAATGTTCCTATATTACAACCAATCAAAGAAAAAAGAAAAAAAGTAAAATAACCCAATACCGAACTCAAATGAAAATTCAAAATGAACAATCCAAAAAACTTTGCAAAACTTAACTCTAAAAAACACCAACCAGCGTTACGAAGTTGTAAAACAACTGTCATATTCCTGACTTGGTACATACATTATTCCAGCAGAAAATGATGGATTAAACCTTGTTTTACAGATTGTTGGCTAATAACGTAATAGGTGTTTGCACATAACACAATAGATGTTTGCACATAGCGTAATAGGTGTTTGCACGTAACGTAATAGGTGTTTGCACATAACGTAGTAAGCGTTTGCACATAACGTAATAGGGACTTGCACAAAACGTAATAGGTGTTTGCACATAATGTAATAGATGTTTGCACATAATGTAATATGTGTTTGCACATAATGTTATACGTGTTTGCACATAACGTACCGGTAAATTAACATAACATATTGGTTGTTAAATGAAAGAATCAATTGCTTGGCATAACGCATATAAGCTATACTATGACATATGATATTGTTCACAGAAGATACATATGAATAAACACAACATAAAGCTATGATAATATAATATCATGAGGATTTCATAGAACGAAGATGTATTAAGACAAAACGTTTAAAACATTCAACATAACAATCCCATTTGAGACAGGATGCAATTATTAACTGACATACTGTAAGAAAGAATAGACACAACACAGAGGGAATGTGAAAGAACGTATAGGTGGTTGAACATATAAGTAATTTGACATAACACAGAGATGCAGTGTCAGGAAATAAAGGCACTTACACATTACATAAAGAAGAAATGACAGGACGTAAAGAAAAAGCGACAAAACATATTAAATACCTACACTATAAGACAGTTACGGCTTTCCATACATATGACATACGACAGTTAATCTTGTTAAATTCTTTTACAAATAAATTTTGTTTTCTTTTAAATAGTCCTTCAATTTTTTGAAGTTCAAGTATTTCCCTTCTTAATTCATAAGCGACCTTAATTTAAAAAAAGTTCAAGAAAAAAATCTATTGATTATACTTAAGGAGTAGGCCCGGTGAGACCCCTTTTTGGCCCTAAATATAGCATTTCTACACATTTGTTGAAAGGTAAACTTTAAGATCTTTATTGGAAAGTAGAATACTTATGTTCCATAAATATGAGTTGTTTTTGACAATACAATGCACATGCATCTGGTAAAAGCATCGTAAATTCATGCAAAATTACTGCTAATTTTGAGACGGTTTTTGTCTAAAATGGAAGTGGCCGCATTTGTGTTCAGTCTTGATATTTAAATATAAGTTGTATTTGATGATAATACATAACATATATACAGGTTGAGACTGAACACGAATCCGGCCACTTCCATTTTAGACAAAAACCATCAGAAAAGTATCGTTTTATGGCATAGTTGATAGATTTTTCATAATTAAGCTTGCATTTGGGCGTCTTTAATCACCAACTCAGTTAAACTCTTTTACATAACTAATCGAATCGACTGAAGTAGACACTTAAGTGTATAAAAAATATCAAAAATCTTTCATCAGATGTACTTCGAAACTTAGGCCAAAACTAGCACGTACCGGACCTTCTCCTTTGTAATATTGGTTCCTAAATGCTTTTAGACTGTTATTAATTAATGTATCGAAATAGTAAAAATGTTAATACTGTTCTATTTTCAATTCAGTTGTTTTTGTTGGTTGCTGTGCAGTAATTGTTTTTGTTTTTATCATGCTTTTAGCATAAGTTATGCCTTTAGTTTTATCTTTTGAATTACGTAAGCTTGTTAAATGCTTAGTTAGCAATTTTGTGTAATTGTTCCGGACCATATGAGTATTTGGACCATACAGTATGGTCATGACCATATGAGTATTTGCACCATACGTGAATCCTAGGGTATCTGTTATCTTGCCTTTACGAGCTTAAAACTAAATCAACATATGATCAATTGCACGGTAGCTATAGTGTTTGGCTGGAATCGTGTTTTTCGAGTGATTTTATCGGGTTTTTCCGAGTGTGACCACGTTTTTTCGAGTGAATATTATCAAAAATGTAAACAAACAGACTTGTTTTCTGATAAGACGCAAAAAAAATGCCAGAACCTCATATTCAATATCACAGAAGGTACATTTGTATCTGTGATAAAAATTCATTATCAACCTAACATTATTTTGTTTTAAAGGTGTTTAATTAAGCCTTGCAATGCTTTATTCCAAAAATAAAGCCATTTTTATACACATACCAATGCAAATGCCCACGAAAATGATTACATGAAATCTATATATACATAGATATACAGACACTTTACAAACATTCTTGATTTAGCATTGAAAAGTACATTTTGGAGAGTAAATTCATTATTATATGTCCTAGAGCAGTCCGTGTTTTTTCGAGTGCGTCCTTGTTTTATCGAGTTAAAAAAAAATTCCCATGGCTTAAAATGTAAAATGTCAGTGTATGTACGCTTAAAAAACAATGAAAAGATTCAAATAAAGTACTTTTCAAAGCACGGAACAATGCAATTAAACCAGTTTGATAATGCCCTATTGACACGTATATTTCATAAAAAGGCATCATTCATTCACATATCTTCATGAGAGTGTACCGATATGGATTTCATACAGTAAATATTTTGTGATGTAAACAATCTTTATGTGAGCTCAGACATGTTGGATTGAGACGTACATACACATAGTGCGTAAGGCAGGTAAATATGTGTGTGTTTTTTAACAGAAAATACATCCTAAATGTTTCATTTTCTGTTTGTCTTGATGATAATATTAGTTATCTTGGTGTAATTAAGGTTGTACAATAAACCATGAGGCACAGCCGAAGGGTGTGTGCATTTTCAGCACCGGTGTAAAATTCCGTCTACCCCTGATTACACCAAGATTTTGCATTTGTTCTTCTGAAGCGTTCCTTTTCTCATTTTTATACCATGGTGTAAAATTGAAAAAAAAAATATTTATATGAAGAACTTCCACGACATTATTTCGTAACCCATGTTGCTGCACATTGTTAAATATTACCTTTTTTAATTTTACTTTATTTTCGAGAAATTTGGAAAAAAAAAAATTTTCAAATTATTTTTTTCATGTTTTTAATTTTGCAAATCATTTTTTTTTTTGGAGGGAGGGGGGAGGGGGTGAATTGTATTTTTTGCAAATTTTTTTTTTTTGTTTTTAATTTTGCAACTTTTCCCACCGTCTGTTTGTTTCAATCAAAAATTAAAAGAATAGTATTTGTGAGGTGTACGCATATTTTACGAACATTTCGTCTTTTTTTTTCATTATTTCAATAGGACCGTATTAAAGCTTACAGATTATTTATTTCGTTATTTATTAAGTACATTGGGCAAGTGCCCTAGTTATTCATCAGCTCAGTAGACAGTACTTCGATACTGACATGATTTTTAACAAACCTTTCTAAAATTGTTAATTGGGGAATAGATATATGGTCACTTAGGTCCTCTTCCGACCGGCAGTTAAACCCTTGCCAAAGTAGGGAGTCCGTTTGGCTGTGTGGGATGTTCAAGTACACAGCTATGTCTGGTTAGAATGGGGCGTGTAGAGAGTGCCACACTCACTGCATGTCAAGAACCCTTGCAACAGCTATTTGAAGTAGGTGGCCTGTTGCAAGGCAAAATTTCTGTCCATATCCAACATACCCTAATTTTCAGAGGCAGCCGATATTTCCCAACCTTCATCCCGAACGTCCTCTGTTTTAGGATTTATTGTTAATTGATTCTCGTCTTTAACATCATGAAATGTTTGCCACTTAACGTTAAGCAGCCTTCAATCATTTAAAACCGTTTATAAATTCAAAAATCATAAGGTTTCAACTCTATCAGGCGAAGTTGACCTTAGATGGATTTGGATTCTTTTTAGGTCCTTTTGGTCTTCAAATGTTTCGGTTCCTATACTATGTATACATCCTTGGCTTTCAAATATTCTACTTTGAGCGTTCTGGGTGAAAGTAAATCCAGAAAGAAGCTTCGGACGCATAAAATTTATAAAGAGTTGTTTTCATTTTTTTTTATTAAATATTCCATTCAATTCAAATGTTATTGTAATATTTTTTTGGAGGTTAGGCCTCTTTTAGTAGAACATTTGGATTTGTATTGAATTTTTAAATTTTTTTACTGCTTTTCCTTAGTTTTCTTGCTGCTATTTTTTTCGTCACTGTACTATTATATATATATATATATCAATCATAAAATAGTACTGACGGTTTAAACAAAGGTTGCATGACATGAAATTGAAAAGATTATGAGTCCCTTTCCTCGGTTCTAGAGACCGTTTTAAAAGGGACCCAGTGATTTCTTATATATAATAATACTGCAAGGTTATGGTAATATGTTTTCAGAATAGAAAAGATATCATTAAAATTGAAAAAGTCTTAAATTTGATCAACTGGTAATATATTTTTTGTGACTTATTAAGAATTAATAATATTATCTTTCGCTAAATAACAAGTTCAAACTAGAAAAGTCAGTTTTAAGCCAAATATTGTCTTCTTTCTTATTCACATTATCTTCAAAAAACCCGGACCATTTGTTGAATAAACCGGGCGTTTTAGATGTTGCTCTCGAAAAAACACGGACAATATAAAACACTGAATTATGAGTGATTACACGGAAATTGTGCGTCGTTTGTGCTCAAACATGTAGAGCATTCATAATAAGATGAACAGGCCGAATACAACTATTATATTCGCGAAATAGCATTAAATCGATCTGATCGCATGTGATATCACTCTAGAAAACCTGATTTACACTCGAAAAAAAGTGGACCGATTCACTCGAAAAAAAAACACGATCTCAGCCGGACACTATATCTACCGTGAATAGGGTCAAAATTTAATTTTAAAAACTCTTTAATACTGTGTGACACCTAGAAGGGTTATAATGATATATTTCTCATAAACTACTTACATAGTTATAGAGAATAATTTATATCTAATCATAAATATACGATACTACAATGAAATTAACTTGGAGGACTGACTTATTTGTCATTTTAATACATTTACATGATTTTTCAGATATAACAATATGTTTTGAGCTAAATTGTTGATCAAGATAAAAGATATTAGGGTTTGACCGACAATACTATGGACATCATTTCTTTCTTTCTCTGTTGAAGGGTCATACATCTGCAATTTACAGTATAATTACACGGACCATACGCGTATGGTCGGACCATATGAGTATATACACATGAATATAATCATGACTATACGCGTATAATCCAAATATTCATAATATGGTCCAGAACATAATCAACTCCTCTTAAAATTTTCAAATCAGATCCTTGAAACTTCACAGTATGATCGCACATAATTGGAATTATGACCCTGCTATTGTTTGGAGACTTTACCCCATTTTGCACACCTGGTAACTTAGTCATTCTCAAGCAAATTTGTCCGAAGCTGGTAGCAAATTAGTTTTCACCCCTCTTATTTGAAATTTTACAGAAAGCTGATTAACGTATTGAGGTTGTGCAGCTTCCATTATGGAGTTGTTTAAAGATATTTGTTTTTTCCCATTTAAGGTGGTACATGACACTACAGGGAGATAACTCTGTAAAAATCACCTAAACGTTCTACTGTTACGGAAATATTAAGCTTCTCAGTGTCAAACTGCTATATATCCAATGAAATTTTTCCGATAAAGTGTGTCGTTCAAGTTTTTTGAAATTTTTATACTTTTGTCAAAGGGTCAAAGTAAATATTTTGTCAAAATTTTATGAAAATTAAACGAGCCAGATTATTTTTAGTCATGTGTTTGGTACCACCTTAATTTTATCGTATATATAAACACTTTTCTATTGTTTAAGATGAATCCTGCACAACCCAGCCTTTTTACTCTGTTTCCATTTTGATAAAATCAGACAAGAGTTGTTACTTCGTCTGGCATAAATTGCTGTCCATGGTTGTAGCTATTCTTTTCATATTCCGTTTGCTTATATAGTTTTTAAAGTATGTATTGCACAAATCTCAATATTAAGGTTCTCCGAATTTTAGCTTAAAGCATTTTTTTTTTTAAACTTCAAGATTCATTTTTGACTTTTTATGATTTTAACATATAACGATTACACCTTTAGGTGTCAATAAACTAGAACAAGATAATAAAAATTCATAATTTAGCAGTAAAAAGAAATAATATAAGTATTTTTCCCAGACCAACTAGGGTAGCTTTGAACCGAATCTCCTGATTTCATGTTGATTAAGGTTCATCATAACAAATGGACAAACGTCAAAAATCCAAAAACGATTTTAACTTTCTGATATGCAACATAAATTTAAATTTTATATATCCAGCGGATGCCAGGCCTTAAAACTTTCCAAACTGCATAGGTAAGTCTGTACACAGTGTAGTTTTTGAGGTGGAAATACGGCCATATTTGTCCATTTGTTATGATGAACCTTAAAATCAAACTACATTCACAGTTTTTTCGCCCTTTCGGATTTGAGGCGAGCTGAATGCTAAGGCAATAACTCATAAACAACATGTGGTATTCAAGGGGACCCCGTTTACCTGTGTGTGTATAATTAGAAACACTAAAGAGATCTAAAATACAGTTTTTGCAAAAGAAATATATGTAAATTTACCTGGCTCGTATATCCGCCATTTTAAATCTGATATAAGTGTTGTATTCCCTTCACGGTTTGAATGAATCAAGCAGAGTTTATCATCATCATTGTAGCTATAATAAGAACATATCTTATGCATACAGCATGTCGTAGCACAATACAGTACCGAAGGTACTTTGATGTTCATGTCCCACAATGGAAAAGTTTTGTGATCAAATTTCAGCACATACGTCTTTTTCGTCACTCCTGACCAGACCACAGCGACGAAAGCCATTGCCCATGGAAAATATGTTGGTAGTTTCATAGTAAACACGCACAACTTAATTTTGACTTCCTTCTTTCAGAAAAAAATAACAATTGATAGCTGTAAGACTTATTGACACATCATACTCGGTTCAATAGAATATTAATAGGATTTTGCTTGCACAACTTCAATAATGATGTAAATTAAAAAAAATATACCTTGCCATGAATTATTTAGTTAGACAAAACTGAAATCAATGAACACATATGTCCTTCATAGCACAGCTATGTCATATTTAAAAAAAAAAAACAATGTTAATGAATCACTTGGAGAAAAACGTGTCAATGTAGTAATTTTGTTAATTGGTTTTGTTTTTAGAAAATTGCCTTATTGTATACATGTGTACCGAAGGAAGTTTTCTTGGCTTTGTTGGAATTGCTACACAAATTCAATGTTCAACTCGATATTGCAGTTCAGCTGTTGCTCGTACTGATGAGGTCTATAACACTTAGTTTGATATTTGGTTAATTGGGACGAGCTTCATATTTTATATTGTAAATTATTTTTTCTTTGATGCCAGTTCTTACTATAACGTCTTAAATGTTTTACAAACAGCTGTATCCATAGACAAATCCCAGCACAACTAACTTTTTTCCTTACCTATATGCCTCGATATAAACTTATAAAATTTTACACATTTATATATTAGAAAGGTATTGATAATAAAATGGTATACTAGAAATTTTGGAAGCGTACGCCTATAATCCGCCAGGCCAGTAGATCGACGGTCCGATATAAAATTCCAAATGTTATATTGTATTTCACTGTATTATATACACTGGTGATCTGTACAAGAATATATTACAGATTCAGGATGAACATTTTTTTTTATTTTTTTGGTGGCGGGGAGGAGGGTTGGCAAAACACTTAATGACGCTTGTAAAAGACAACTAATCAACGGTTTTAATTTAGTTAGTTAATTAGTTGTCTTTTACAAGCGTCATTAAGTGTTTGAATTCCAAAGTATTTTCAATTATCTAAGCTATAAAGATGTCGACAAAACGTATCCACCAGATATTCCTATCACAACCCCTGTTAAAAAAACAAGAAAGGCCAAATATAGGAAGAACAGCATTTATGAGTACTATTCTTGAATATTTCATGATTTTGTAAATCGAAATGAATTACATGTATTATTATTCACATAGTTCATATTATGTATTATGTATTACTGTTTTTGTGTGTAATAGTACATGATGTTTTATTGTATAATTTATGTTTAATTATACATGGCGCAATTCATGTGTGGGGAGACAAAAATAAGACGAAAAAGTCACTCAATGTTGAGCAGTAAACGTGCGTCGAACCACAAACACAACACTCTCGTCTATGTGAAAAAGTATATCCAATGCCACATGTCTGTAGGTGTATTTTTTCAGAGACAAGTAACCGCGCGTCGGACAGAACGGGCTGTCTGATTATATGTCTGACCACAGAAATTTCTATGGTTTGACAAAATTGTACCTTGTGTATTTGATCTCACATTCGACCCGGCAAAGCCGTACATCCTCACCAGGTACCCTAGCTAAATGTATTTTTATTTACTATAATAATCAATTATGATTACCAGGTTATTATAATCGATATGTAACCTGGGATTTGTATACGTTAGTCAATATATTATGTCCGGCCTTCAATACACTTATAATTTTAATGTCCAATCCTTATCTAATTACTTTATTATTTATAGCATTTATAATTTTGAATAGGTCAAGTACGGCTTCGTATTCTTGTGTTTACGTTAAGCAGTTATAGGCGGCCTGGGAAAAAGGTGTTTAGCTTGTTTATATTTTTTTCACGATTTTGATGGCGACCGGTACTACGACGACACCTAGGAGTCGCGTCATAAAGTAAGGCAGATTCTTAGAAAAACCTGTCTATACAAGGAAAAAAAATAGTGTACGCTCAATATACATTTTGTGCACTCAATATAATTATATTGTGGGCACAAATAATTATTTTGTGCGCGTTATATAGATATATTTTGCGCACTTTATAATACATTGTGTAGAGTACATAGTTTTCACGATGTAGGCCGCTGAGTTTTCACGAGGTATGCCGCTTTTATGTCTACTGTTCAGTCAGAATGAAGAATCATAAGGTTTTATTTGGACGTTTAGCTAGATTAAAGCAAAATTAAACGTATTCCACTGAAAAGAGCACATATAAAGAAATAGTACAGGGAAGTAATTTATCGCTTATACTTGGGCAAATATTTTAATAGGACAATTCCTTACTCAACAGTCTTCGGTACAAATCTACACAAAAGAAAGCGATAACAAATGCGCAGCAGTTTCAAGATAATATGTCTAATGGTATTTTAAATAATGTCGTATGGGTAGAGGACATCTGTGTGTTATGGATTGTTGTTGAGATGAGACTTTGAGATCATCTGTAAAAAAAAGAAAATCATTTGGCATATGTGGCAAATATGTTAGTCCGTCCATTGTTCGCCCCCTTAGCATATATTTTCAAAACTTCTTCCTCTTATTATTACTATTGCTACCACGTCTAATTATTAAACAGAAATACGCATGCAATTAGCGCGTCTGGATTAATTTTCACAAAAAAAGCTCAGAAAAAATATTTTAAAGCTAAGGATGTATATATAAATTCCAAAATACCAAAAAATATTTTAATAGAATAGCCAAAAACCATCTTTTTGTTAGCTGTGTTTTGAACTTTTTACCAATCGGACGAGTCTAACCATTTCCAACTTATATAGTTTGTACTATATTGTTGTGCTGTTAATTCATAATTACAGGTTAAGCAGAATGTTAAGCGCTTGCAAACATATTTAATCCCGCCACAGTCTGCGTGCATGTCCTAATTTGGGAGCTTCTAATTCAGTGGTTGTCGTTGGTTGCTGCCTGTCTTATCTGTTTTTCGTTTAATGATCCAACATGAATGAAGCTTTGGGTTTCCTCCGTTGAACTGTTTCCCACTATGTTATGTCGGGACCATTCATACTACTATGCGGTATGGATTTAGCCTATTTTTAAGCCCGTACGATGATCTATTGTTGATCACATAAAATTTCTTTGGTTTCCTATAAATAGTTGTCTCATTGGCAATCATACCACATCTCTCCTTACTAGTACTTGTAAAAGGTTTACTTTGTCTAAGGAATTGGAACTTTATTATCTTAATCATTTCAATATTGATCGACGGAAAAAAATTAATGTTATAACTTATGTATTTGGCGAACCATTGACTGCTTGACCTAATGACAACCTCATGATTAGCACTTCATAAGCTGAGGCAACGACCAAGTGGTATTATAGTTTGTAAAATAGCACTTCGTCAATACGGGACGTCCGAAGCGTTTGACTCGGGTTGGCCATCATCAGGAACATCAATTAAAAAGGTATATACCTCTAGCAAGTGTTGTACGACTAATTTGTCTGAACTGTTAACTAGTTCCCTTACTTCTGTTAACGAACTATTATTATTTTGTGTAATAAAGCATACAAAAATAATGGAATTAACTATTTTTGGAGTGTCAAAAAAATCTTTGGATGTTTTAGATACATTACGTGCTTTTGATGGTCCGTTCAATTCAGTTGACAGTTCTCTCATTTAATTGAATGGGCTTTTGAAAAAAACTGGTTGCAGATTTATTTTCTGCAACTCATATAAAACCATGTTCTGTAATAAAAAAGTGATCTAGATATACTTACTTTAAGTGTGATGAGAGGTTTAATGCTTTAAATATTCTTCTTGACAACATTTACGTACGCTTCGGCAATACAGTTTTTCGACAGGTTGTAGGTATTCCTTCGGACACCAATTGCACCCATTTAATAGCAGACTTGTTCCTGTATTCTTATCACAGTTTATGGCCAAACTCAGTAAAGATCCGTCTAAATTAGATTTAATTGATAAATTTAAAACTCTTACCATTACCTTGATGATATTTTTGCTTTAAATAATCAAGAATTTTCGCATTTTCTGCGTAAATTTACCCAAAGGAAATTGCTTAAAATAAATCTAATACAGACATCAATGATGGTCTTTTTCTAGATTTGCATATTTCAGTTTCACATGGGAAACTCTATACAAAAAAGACACGATTTTTTTATCTTGATTGTTAATTTTCCTTTTGTGGACGTTGATATTCCTTTTGACCCTTCTTACGGTGTGTATTTTTTACAAATTGTTCCCTATTTGCCGGTGTCTTTAGTATCGTTTTAGATTTCAATTAACGTGATTTATGTATAATTGATTGTAAAGTCAGGGATTTCGTTACCACTAATTAATTAAAAACCTTCACCAAATTCTTTCATAGATACAAAGATTTGGTCTGGAAGTTTGTCTGTACCTGTAGATTTATTATCACAAACAAGATGTCACATCCTAATTTTAACGCTGATGTTGTTTAAAAAGCCCTGATATCAAGCTACTATCCATGTTAAATAATTGATACTTTACATCAACTTTTTCTCAATGGTTATCAATCTAACATAGTAATATATAAGATCTTTAAATATTGTTTTTATTGGTACTAACATTGATTTTTAAAAAAAATTAAAACCTAACTAATTATATATTGCTATAAATATACCAGTATGAGAACTCATTATCCTACACCCTGTCGATATTGTTTATATTTATATGTTGGCATTGCACACGGTCATGCGTTGGACTGTTTATGACTTCTTTACACTTGATCCGTTGGATATGTGCTGATTGATACTTTAGTCTGGGAGAAAACGATTAAGTTTGTAGTTGCTATTGGCTTTGAACAAGCATTCAGTAACTTAGAGTACTCTTATTTATCGGTGATTTGTTTCTATTGTTTTTATGTAAGTTGTTTTTGTGTCTCGTATCGATCTTTTGATTCAAGCCAATCGCTACTGATTTTGCAGTTTGTTCTTGTGTTGTAATGTCCCAGGTTAGGAGGGATGAGCGCTCACAAACATGTTGAAGGCCGTATTTTGACCTACAATTGTTTACTTTTTATACATTGTGACTTGGATAGATAGTTGTCTCATTGGCACTCATACCACATCTTCTTATTTATATTTACCCTCCACATTCTGTATGTGCCTGACCCAAGTAGTTCAGCGGTTGTCGTTTGTTCATGTCTATCATATTTGTTTTTTATTTTTTGTTTTGTTATAAATTAGGCCGTTTGTTTTCTCATTTGAATTGTTTCACATTTTTCCTGTCAGTTTCTTATATGGCCGACTATACGGTATGCGTGTTTCTCGATGTTTAAGGCCGTACATTTGCCTATCATTACTTACATCTACGTCAGTTGAACTCTGGTGGATAGTTGTCCCACTGGAAATCATACCACGTATCCTTATTTTTACTTTAGAAATAGAAAATATATGAAAACTTTGGGTTACAGTTAATAAAAATATAAAAAAAAGACTAGATATAACTCCAACTAAACTGCCATAATTGATCAACATGTAATCATTGATATTGTCCTTTAAAACACAATGTTTTGTTTGTATTTTTTTTCACATTTATATCCTGTTTGAAACAGATAAGCAGATTCTAACCATATTTTTTATATCGTTTGGTGGTGTCTTATTGACGTACACTCCACATCTCCCTTAAAATCATAATTGTAGAGGCATTGTCTTAATAGATAAGATACATGTCTGTCTATCACAATCCTAGGTCTAATTTAAATTGAATTTTTGTGCAATCTCTCAACTGTGCGGAAATAAACTCATTTTTTTGCCCGAATACACCCCTATTTGCAATAGTTGTTCGTCTGAGAACTTAAGAGAATGTTTCACCTCAAAACCAAATAACTGTGTTCTCAACCCACACATTTACAACAACGGATTTTTTTTTTTTCAAAGTTGGTAAGGGATCCTTGTGTTAAGACAATTTTAGTGCATTTTGGTAACATTTTATAGTGTCTTCTTTCACATTCAATAGCCGATACATCAATTCACAATTTTAGTGCAAGCGGGGGGTTTAGGTTTCTTCCAGGGAAAATTCTAATTATTTTGGCCACAGATCATGTATATGTAAGCGGAAAAATCTGATAAAAAATCTCAAGATTGTTATTTAAGGTGGTATCAAACACCTTGATTAAAATAATTTGGCTCGTTTAATGTTTATAAAATTTTGACAAAATATTTACTTTGACCTCTTAGACAAAGATATAAAAATTTCAAAAAACTTGAATCACACACTTTATCAGTCTTCTCTACACCAATGTATATGGTTTATTGAGAATAAAGATATAGGGATCAGAAAAAATCATTGGATATATAGCAGTTTGACAAACACTAATTGTGATCATTGAGTAGCTTAATATTTCTTTAACAATAGAACGTGATTAAAACGGTTAGCTGATTTTTACAGAGTTATCTCCCTGTCGTGTTTTGTACCACCTTAAATAAATGTATGAATATTGTTGATATTCAAATATCACATTTTGAAAATAATTTATCAATAAATAAAAGTGTGCATAATACGCCTATTTCTAGAATAAGAAACAAACATCTAGGTTTGTATTCGTATCGGCCGACAAAGCAGTCAACAGTGTGGTCGTGGTATTACGTAAATACTTCACGAAAGTTCTTAAGAAAGAAGTTATAAATTCTTCTACATTCAGGTCCGTGCGCTCTACAGAGAGTCATGTATTAAACGATCAGATTTATTATTATCATAACCACATCTCAGATTAAGGCCTCTTCTGAACACTTGAAGGTCCGTATTATGTATTGGTTACATAAACTACACACACAAAAAACATAAATTATATATCGTTTCATGTGAGTGGTCTACAGCTTTTAACTAGTCAAAGATCTGATCATTAACCTTTGTAATAAAACATATGAAAATAGTGGAATTTACTATTATTAGAGTGTGAAAATTCGATGTTTTAGTTAAATTACTTGCTTCTGATGGTCCTTCTGATTCGGTTGGCCGTTTTGATTTTTCAACACCTTACACTACTCTTTCACACAATCTCGTCAAACAAACCTTTCCCTTTAAAATTAAATGGTCGTTTGAAAAATCTGAATGCAATCGTATTTGTTGCAACTCATATAAAGCCTTCTTCTCTAAAGGGAAAGGTAAATATGCCAGATATACTTACTGGAGGTGTGATGAAATAATGGAAGCTGGATATGTTCTTCTTATCAACATTTATGTAAATTTCGGCAATAATGTGTATCGACAGGTTGTAGGTATTCCCAATGGCACCAACTGCGTCCCTTTAAAAGCGAAATTGTTCCTGTACTGTTATGATTCACAGTTTATGGCCAAACTCAGTAAAGATCCATCAACATTGTATTTAATTGATAAATTTAATAACACCTACCGCTATCTTAATGGTGTATTTGCGTTAGATAATAGAGAATTTTCTAAATATACTCCCGAAATTTACCCATAGGAACTTACTTTAAATAAATCAAGTTCAAACGATAAATAATACTCCTTTCCAAGATTAAGATATTTGAGTTTTACACGTGGAAATCTACACAAAAATTACGACAACAGGGACAATTTTTCATTCCCTAATATCAATTTTCATTTTGGAAGGTGATGTTCCTTTTGCACCATCTTACGGTGTTCATTTATTACAAATCGTTCGTTATCGCCGTGTCTGTAGTGACTTTTTGGATTTCAATCAACGTAATTTATGTTTACTGGTAATTTATTGAATCGAAAATTTCGTTACCATGGTCACTTCAAATTACTTAAATCTTTCACTAAATTTTTCCAGAGATACAAATATTTGCTTTGGAAGTCTGTACCGGTAGAAGACTTATTACAAACGGGGTATCACCTTCCTGTTTTTACGGTGATGTTGTTTACCGAGCTCGTAAATTTAGATACGACCCGGGTAACTTTATCGATTCTTTAAATAAACTTATTCTAAAAAGTTACCAATTCAACACTGCAATTACTAGTAGATCTTTGAATATTGTTTTTATCGGTATAAATATTGATTTTGTTATCAGTAAATTTTAAATCAAGACCAAACTAAATATCATTGTTATTTATACAAATAAACGGTTCTACAATCTGTCAATACCTTTAATTGACATTACACAAGGTCATGTTCTTCTCTGATTGTTAATGACGCCTTTGCCCTAAATCAAAAGTTGGATGTTGGATGTGTACTGGTTGATTTTTTAGTCTTAGAAACGATTTTGTATTAGTTGTTATTGACTTTGAACTAGCCTTCAGTAACTGCAGGTACTCTAAGATCTGTACTTTGTGTCTTTTTTGTTTTGTTAGGGTTTTTATGTGCTTTGTATCGATCTGATGAGATAAGCCTTTTCGACTGATTTTTATAGTTTGTTCCTATGTCGAAATGTTACAAAACTGTCCCAGGTTAGGGGGAAGAATTGGCACCAGCTAACATGTTTTACCCCGCCACATTCTGTTTGTGCTTGTCCCAGGTCAGGAGCCTGTTTTTCAGTGGTTGTCGTTTGTTGCTGTATAACATATTTGTTTTTCGTTTATTGTTTTTTACTTTTAAAAATCAGGTCGTTAATTTACTCGTTTGAATTTTACATTTGTCATTTCGGGGCCTTTTATAACTTACAATACGGTATGAGTTTCCCTCATGGTTGAAGGCCGTACGGTGAACAATAGTTGTCAACTTCTATGTCACTCTGTCTCTGGTGGAGACAGAGAGTTGTCGCACCGCTTATCTTATACCAGAAATTTTATATGCTGTGTATAAAAAAATATGTTTTAGAATGTACATGATAGAAATAAGAAGATGTGGTATGAGTGCCAATGAGACACCTCTCCATCCAAGTCACAATGTGTAAAAAGTAAATTATATGATGTATGTATATATATATAAATAGTGATGGACTTTTCTTTTAACATTATGGTGGATGACATTTTTATATATATACTTTTAGTGAGAAATCTCTCATCTTCTATGAAGGAGGACTGGTGATAAAAGATAAAGATACTGACTGGCAATCATTCAACATCTTCTTATTTTATATATAGGCATTTTTGGATCCAACTAAAATATCATTACATATGCATGTTGAAAGCAGGAATGTGAAGGTCACTGTTTTGACCATTTATATTATATATAGTGAAAGATATGTGGATCTTGAAAGAGGGAGTCGTAAATGACGCAGAAAGCCCACTTTGTGCTGCAGAGGTTTTACACAATGATGCTCAAAGCTCACTAGGTCCTGTTGAGGTTCCTGCCCGTTCAGCATCCCATTGTCCTTAATACTACCCCATTGTCCTTAATACTACCCCATTGTCAACTTTTACTCGAAAACAACGTACATGTAGCAGCCTCAAATCATGCTGGGGCATTACTTCTTTTTACCTTCGTTATCACATATTATTTTTTATGTATCATCTAACTTGAATTAAAGAAGCAATAATTTTTCATAATGACCAAAGTGGTTGTGATAATATATTTTGTTAAGCTTAAAGGAGATAATGCAGATAGTTAATTTTCGGACATTTTTGTCAAACATGATGGGTCTTGCTTGTCATATAAAAAGGTACTGTTACATTTTATCAACTAGCATTCTTATGGTATTGCGCTTGCTATAATGTCACACTTCCTTATATATTGTTGATACCGATGTAGAAGGGACTTTTAATCTTATCATTTTTAGGGCCAGATTATTCATTTAAAGATGCGGACATTACTAACAACTGCTGACCGAACCCAATCCCCGAGGCATCTGTTTTAAACTAACATTAGTTTACTGTTATGAACACTAGATTTGATATACTTTTTATAAGACCGGATCAATTGATTCAGAAATCATAATAAAATGGGCCAAAACAACAGCAAAAATCTTTCGTCCAGAAGAAAATCAAACTTCATCTGTAACTTTTATGATATAACTGAGTATAAAAGTTTGGTAAATAAGATTTTCATCCAATTCTAAATTTTCAAAGGACCACAACTTAATCAAGCAATAATGTATATTTTCCATATGGCGAAAAATTGTTATTGGAATCCAAATGTTTTTTCTTTGATGAATGCAACGAAATCTCCATGTGGAGCATAGTGTTTTAGAACAAAGATTAAAAAGAAGCTTCCAGAATATCGTTGCAGGTGTCGATTAAAAAACTATACATAATTGATGATATTTTGCAAAAAGTGAGATAATGTTCCTGTAATCTAACCTTCAAAATAAAACCTTATAAAATCTATTACGACATATGAATCTCTCTGAATTGGAGACATTAGACAGCACTACCACAAGTAAACTCCAAAGAGTTTGTGCGCACAATATATCTATATTTAGCGCACAAAATATTAATTTAAGCCCACAATATTTTTATATAGAGCACACAAAATATTAATTTGTGCGCACTATATATCATATTGAGCGCACAATATATATATTGAGCCCACACAATATATATTGAGCGCACACAATAGTATATTGTCGCACGAAATATATTTTGTGTCTGCATAGATCCCTAACAGGGCTTCGTAAAAATCAGTCTACCTATAAAACAGATACTTTCATCTTTCGTTAATCAGTGAAAAATTAAAACCTTATCAATCAACGGAACGAGTGAAAAACAACTGCCATATTCTTAATTTGGTACATGCATTTTCCAGAGAAAATAATGGGTTATACCTAGATTTATAGCTAGCTAAACCTCAAACTTGTATGACAGTTGTGTATAGCTGCGTTATATATTGACAGAATTAGGTGAGCAACCCAAACTGACAATCAAAGTTGATGCTCCACCGGTCAACGTATTAATACATTTTTTGACTGAAACTCATTATAGATAACAATGTATTTGAATTTGATGGGAAAGTATAAAAACATATAATATGTACGGTTATTGGCGGCAGTCCCTTATAACCGGAAATCTGTGGCATACTTATGTTTGAAATAATGAATGATTGACAAATAGTTTCTGCATTTCAACATAAAGAGTAAATATCAAGGCATATACACGGATGATAGATTTATAATATATAATGAAACATCAGATGAAATTAAAGATTTTTTTCGTCTGGCTAAAAATTACAATCCCTTACTGTAGTTCAACCATGAAATTTCAAACTATTCATGGATGTTATTGTAACTAAAGGTCAAATATTTACAACATATGACATTCTTGATCTTGAAATACATTTTAAAGAAACAAATTTTCTCTATCTGCATCGAAATAGCAGTCACTCACAGCATGCAATTCCGAAGATTTGTTAAAGGTGAAGCAATACGGAAGATAAGAAACAACAAGTGACCATAACAAATTAATACACATCTAACAAATTTTAGATAGGGGTTATGATAACGTCTAATCTAATTAAAATTAAATCCCTGCACTCGCTCATTTTTTTATGCTTGGTCGCTGCGTCAGAAAAAGGTTGTGACCTTATTCAAATTTTGACAACTGACGCGAACTCTAATGGGATCTTGTAAGATCTCCCACGCACAGACCAAGCATTAAAAACGTTGTGTTTATTGTTCCGCCGGAAGTATAGTTAAATATCTCAATTTTTCCGGCCATCCGTTTGCGGATGCGCAAATGTTCAATATCAACAGAAGTGTCATCTGGCGCGGAAAGTGTCTCGGGTGAGGTGTCGAATTGCAAACGCGCGTATGCAATGGACGTTTTGAGAATTGGACATCGTAATTTATATATAAAAACGTCCTTAAGAAATTTACAGAGAATGTGATTGATTTAAAAAAAATTGTATAGGACAGACTCCAACACAATAGCGTGTGCACGTTAACTGAGAGGAATAAAGCGTAAAATTAAACTGAAATTACTTATTTACTTAATTACCTTTACCTTTATCAATGCAGGCAAAACGCAAAATAACAATTCACAGGAAAACAACTAAATGAAATAATTTTCATACTTAGATGCTTTATTCTAAGTTCTACTACAACGGAAATAGATATATGAACATGCACTGATATGCCTGGACTGGGAATAGTATACCAGGGTTGGGGTATCCCCCCCCCCCCCCCCCCCCCCCCCCCATTTTTATTCTGTTTTATTTATTTTCTCAATAAAAATATTATGTTTTTGCTTTCGTAAACACAATCTTACTGTGGGTTCAGTTTACATGTGCCTACCCTTTTCTCTTATTTTCTATGTGTTCAAAATCGTCGAACATTTTGAAAAAAAAATCGTGCAAAATCATTTGACGACTTCATTGGAACCAACTTTCAAGGAAACGATAATTTCAGGACCTTTTTAAGAATCATTGAAGCTATAAATCAGTAGCCCGACTCCAAATCTTGCAGGAAATTCATAGAAAGAACATAAATAGAAGAGGCATTTGCCGCCCTCCCCCTATTTCCCTTAGAATGAAAAGAAAATCTGAATATGCTGTTTACTATGAATTAAATTTATTTGCATTCTAATTTGTTTTAATGAATGAATGGAAACTTTATTGCATAATCTCTGGCTAAGACTACTAGTGAATTCAATTCAAAAGTGTATTTGCTGCATATCAATTGATGTTGATATTCTTCTGTTTATCTCATTTGACAAGCTGTTTACATTTACGGGGAATCGGCGTGTTCCATAGAACAGCCAGTAGAAAAATAAATCTAAGTTGGTACGTGAGGAGTTTATTCCCATAGAAATTCTGTTTTTATTATTTTTTTTAACCAAAAACATAATCATTATTCATTGTTATGTATGGCCGGAATTATTGCATATTAGCAGAAAAAAGCTATCCTTCCGGATGGCCGGAAGAATAGATATTTTTTGCTTTTTTTTCCGGCTAGCTGGAAGAATAGCCACTGCCAAAAAAAAAAATGAGCGAGTGCAGAGATTTAATTTTAATTAGATTGAATAACGTCAAAATAGATGAAACTAGTATTACAGATGCTTAATTTATTGATCCTGCTGAAATATTGCAGCACAGAAACTTTAAGGAAAAAGAATATATTCCTCTAGTTTTAATAACTAAATATAACCCATATACACGTAAAAATAAGGTATCATGAAATATTAGTATTAGTATTTATTGCAGTTTGACGAAGAATGTGGGCACGTGTTTAATGATGACCAATAGTTATGTATAGCAAACACAAAAATCTAGGAGACGTGATTACTAGATCAAAGTTAAAGACTATAACAAACAATTGACATTTGAACCTCTGAGGATGGCAGATCTGTCATGATATCTATTGATGAAGCATTTAAATATATATAATTTAACATGTACTAGTATATGAATAATTTTTTATTTGATTATATTAAAGAAATGCATCTTAATCTAAGAGGACCATCCAAAGCCATAACTGCCGAACTTGACCATCCATCAAAGCATTAACTGCCGAACTGGACCATCCAAAGCATCAACTGCCGAAATACTAAAATAGTGTCGGATCCTATCATGCAACATGGGATGCGTAGTTGCATAGGCGTTTTGTGATAAGAAAAAATATACACGAATATTTATTCATTTTAACAACCAGTGAATATACTCGTAGTGCTTCCATTATCATTAATGTTGGTATGTTAGGTGTTACACAACCGATTCAATCATCAAGCCCGACTTTCACGAACATAGTTCTTTTGGTGTTGTGTATAAATTTCAGTCTTGGGACTTGAGAAAACTGACCTTATAAGAGAGGGGACCTTTGAATTGAGATTGAAAATGCAAAGAAGTCACTACAACGGGACAAGGAGAATGTGACCTTACAAGGCAGATTTTCGCTTAAAAGAGGTCGTCTTTATAGCAGGTTTGACTGTATTGAAAAATAATTGAAAAATATATGATTTGCAGAAGAAAATATTGTCACTGAAATTAATACTCTCAATCTTCAGTCCTCTGAAAGTTTTCGAAATTTTTCATCCGTATATAAAAAATCCAGCTATAGTTCCTTTGTCATTTATATTTCCTGATCTCTGTCAAATGTTTTGATATTCTCAAAGGAACAACATTTAATCTTTTCATTCAATATCTGTACTTTTATCTGTAACACGAATTACCAGTCATTTGAATACGTCACAACGCACATCGATGCCTTAGGTTTTATTTAAAGTTCTGGCCTTGCGGTCGTAAAAATTTCGAGCAATTTTGTCAGAAATCAACCAATCTAAAAAAAATGAATCTAGTATTTTGAGCACAAATTTTGTGCTCCGAGTGCTGAATAAAGTTTCATGACCGAGAGCTCAGAACCTTACCATATATAACGGAAGTGTATTATCATACATGTTGAAGTCGTTTAAATTTGCTAATATAATATATATATAAGCTAAGCGATTGGTGCTGTAGTGTATCAAAGGTGTGAGTTCGAATCCCGTTGAGGGACAAAAATTTGTCAGCATAAAAGTCTAATTCTAACACTGTTGGGTGTAATTTTCAGACTTATATAAATATTTGTATTAACCCTGCGTCTCAAACACACTGAGATCCAGTGGGCATATATATTGTATGGTTGTCACTTGCTTAGACTTGTTTGTATGATATACTTATTTCTAGTGACTGTATAATGAATTGAATCATTATCCCATACGGTATATAAAAATTGTTGAGTTAGATTGCTGACAAATAACAAATACATTGTGTATTTAATAATAATATAACATCTTCACACGCTTAAAACACATGTCTTATGTCTATCTCTAGATTCGCCTTACGTGACAAGGTAACACTACGACTATTGAAGTTATATTTTTATATAGCGGATGTGGTCGTGTGGTCTAGAGCGCTGGACATGAGGCTAAGCGATTGGTGCTGTAGTGTATCAAAGGTGTGAGTTCGAATCCCGTTGAGGGACAAAAATTTGTCAGCATAAAAGTCTAATTCTAACACTGTTGGGTGTAATTTTCAGACTTATATATATATATATATATATATATACAAGTCTAAATTGAAAACAACGTTCAAACCTTTGATTGCGTTGGATAAAAACCGCAATTTTTATACGTGTGCATGCAAAACAAATTTCTTGGTAGAGGGGTCTAAATACAGCACAAAAAACATTTTCCAAAAGACCAAAATGAGTGAAAAAGTATATTTTAACAAAACGCATTTGACTAGCAGGTCGAACAACTGATGTTCTTAAACCCTGCTGACTGCCATTGGCGATTGCCAAATAAACGGATCACAAGATGTAATAAAATAGATCTTATTATTAAATTATTATCAAACAGAAAACAATAAACTTGCGGAAAAGATGGTATACCGCAAACATGAGGTGCAAAAATTTGTACACCATATCCGGATTTCGACAATTAATGTCTCTTCAGTGATGTTAGGAATCGAAACGGTATTTGGAAGGCCATATAATTTACCTCAATTTAGGATAGACTCTTGAATTTTGAAAGAGTCAAAATAGGATGAACGGATCATATAAACCCGAAGGCAAATATAATACAAGCCCAAACGAAAAAATATAAACAAGTCTAAATTGAAAACAACGTTCAAACCTATGATTGCGTTGGATAAAAACCGCAATTTTTATACGTGTGCATGCAAAACAAATTTCTTGGTAGAGGGGTCTAAATACAGCACAAACAACATTTTCCAAAAGACCAAAATCAGTGAAAAAGTATATTTTAACAAAACGCATTTGACTAGCAGGTCGAACAACTGATGTTCTTAAACCCTGCTGACTGCCATTGGCGATTGCCAAATAAACAGATCACAAGATGTAATAAAATAGATCTTATTATTAAATTATTATCAAACAGAAAACAATAAACTTGCGGAAAAGATGGTATACCGCAAACATGAGGTGCAAATATTTGTACACCATATCCGGATTTCGACAATTAATGTCTCTTCAGTGATGTTAGGAATCGAAACGGTATTTGGAAGGCCATATAATTTACCTCAATTTAGGATAGACTCTTGAATTTTGAAAGAGTCAAAATAGGATGAACGGATCATATAAACCCAAAGGCAAATATAATACAAGCCCAAACGAAAAAATATAAACAAGTCTAAATTGAAAACAACGTTCAAACCTATGATTGCGTTGGATAAAAACCGCAATTTTTATACGTGTGCATGCAAAACAAATTTCTTGGTAGAGGGGTCTAAATACAGCACAAACAACATTTTCCAAAAGACCAAAATCAGTGAAAAAGTATATTTTAACAAAACGCATTTGACTAGCAGGTCGAACAACTGATGTTCTTAAACCCTGCTGACTGCCATTGGCGATTGCCAAATAAACGGATCACAAGATGTAATAAAATAGATCTTATTATTAAATTATTATCAAACAGAAAACAATAAACTTGCGGAAAAGATGGTATACCGCAAACATGAGGTGCAAAAATTTGTACACCATATCCGGATTTCGACAATTAATGTCTCTTCAGTGATGTTAGGAATCGAAACGGTATTTGGAAGGCCATATAATTTGCCTCAATTTAGGATAGACTCTTGAATTTTGAAAGAGTCAAAATAGGATGAACGGATCATATAAACCCAAAGGCAAATATAATACAAGCCCAAACGAAAAAATATAAACAAGTCTAAATTGAAAACAACGTTCAAACCTATGATTGCGTTGGATAAAAACCGCAATTTATATATATATACTTTTATAAATCTTTCTTCTTCTTTTTTGTGTTTTTTTATCAGAGAAAACTATATTTAATTATGCCGCTCTTAAAACTGTGGACTTGTTTTTACTGTTCACCAAAGCCAACTGAAATACCACTTGATAGACGTTTTTGTTTATACTGGCAGATATTAAAATAGTTTATTGTCTTTTTCTAGATACTAACATGAAATATTCCCTTTTGTGCTTTCTCTAACTACTTAACCCGTCATCCTTATCGTTTTTTGACCTTCATAGTAGAATTCCTCACCGAAATCTTAACGGAAAATTGTTACACTTTTCCATAAATTATTATTATTATTATTATTATTATTATTATTATTATTATTATTATTATGGGCAAATTCTTTCAGAGTATCTCAGTTGGTTTGATATCAACGTGTTGCTATAATTTCAAAGATTTGAAGGAATTTAATGTTTTCGCTAACCAAAATTACATTTGAGATACAAATATAACAAAGGTTTTATCAAGTTTTATCACAAATATAGTTATAGTTATAAAGTAAATACGTTTAAATGAATGAAAAGTACAACAAAGTGTGAATACTTGTTTGCTTTGTTCTAAGCAAAGCTTATGGATACAAATATTGGATAATATAAAACATATCTCAGTTGATTTAGTAATATAAATTTTAGCTTCGAATTGCAAACGTTAAGGAAGTTGAATGAATGAATGAATGAATGAATGAATGAATGATTGATATATGGTGAACGACCAGCGACTAATATTATGTGAATATTAAGGACGATAAAGTCGCACGAATATCTACAAGAATACTTTATGGGCTGACAATTTAATAGTCCACAGTCTCTAGTAACTTACCCTGAGCAACCATTGTTTTGCTTTTTCTCATTACATCAATGGTTGTAGCGAAAAATTCAAGAACAAATCAATTTCAAAGTACAAATTTGGTTTGATATATCGAGGATCAAACTCACGAACTCCCTAATATTAAAGATGAGCACACAGCTACGTAAATCATAGATGAAGGGTTCAAGGCGCTTAAAAAAAAAACGAAAAACAACCAGTACATAATATTTTTTTCCAATATTTATAAAAAGAATGTATAAAACAAACAATAATTCATAAATCGATTTAGTAAATTATGATATGAAAATTAAGCTGGATTTATTTAGGAATAAAGTGGAGAAAATTGTAAATACGACAACGTTACCATCGTTTCTTATTCTTATTCTTATTGGTTATGTCGGCGTAAATTATTAATGCGTCCGATTTTCATTTATTTACGGATGCTTCATCAACAATCGGATACGGAGGTTATTTTAGGAAAAGGTGGTTTCAAGGCATTTGGCCCGACGATTTTATTCGGCCCGATGAGGAGTCTTTCTCAATGGCTTACCTAGAACTGTATCCAATTGTTATTTCTGCTATTTTATGGGGGCATGAATGGTCTACTAAACGCATTCTTTTTCATTGCGATAATATGTCTAGTGTGTACATTATTAATAAGGGTCGTTCAAAGTGTAATGTAATAATGAATCTTGTACGACGTTTAACTTGGTGTGCGGCTAAATTTAATTTTGTTGTACATGCTGTACATGTACCAGGGAAAGAAAATAACATAGCATATGCTCTTTCTCGTTACCAGATGAAGCGGTTTCGACAATTGGCTCCGGACGCTTCGCCGAATCCATGCATCTGCCCTCATCATTCCGAAATTCTTTGGAGTTAGATCAAGCAGTCGACAGCTTATGGAATAAAAGTATCAATGTGAATACCCGCAATGTTTATTCAACAGGATATAAATGTTTTATTCAATTTTGTGGCGATCATATCACTGGATTCAACTCAAGAAATTTCAATATGTCTAAAGTGTCGGAAGATTTATTGATCTATTTTGTGGCCCATTGCCAATCAGTGTTAAAACTGAAATATTCAACAATTAAATTATATCTCGCTGGAGTTCGTTTTCATGGAGTTAATTTTGAAAATTTGAACCCCCTTTGTGATAGATTTGGTCATACATACCAACGCTTGCAAAATGTGTTAAATGGAGTTAAAAAATCTGAGAGTAAGCCATTACGACAAAAGTTACCAATAACGTTTAAGATTTTACAGGAAATAGTAACTTGTTTGCAATGTGGATTTTTCAATCATGATTATATGGATTTAACATTTCAAACAGCGTGTGTTCTGGCATTTTATGGTTTCCTGAGATGCAATGAGTTTACATGTAGAACTGTTTTTGATCCAGATTCAAATTTATGCGTTTCTGACATAAATTTCGTTTCAGAAAGCGAAGTAACTGTAAATTTAAAAGCTACAAAGACAGATATTTTCCGACAAGGTATTATAATTTCCTTGTTCAAGATAGATGGCGTCGTTTGTCCGTATAAATTGCTATTCCAGCTGATGAGTGTAAGACGAAACCTGAACGCAAGGCACAATGATTCGTTTTTCGTTGAAGAAACCGGAAAACCACTTTCCCGGAACTATTTTATAAGCAAGCTAAAAACAATACTCATGGCATTAGGATATAGTGAAAAGGATTATAGCGGACATTCTTTTCGATCAGGTGCGGCCACTAGCGCTAGTTCTCAAGGTATTGAGGACAGCATGATACAAACACTGGGACGTTGGAAATCAGATTGTTTTAAACGCTACATTAGAACTTCTAAATTGGATATTAAATCCGCGCTGGAAAAGATTAAATAACAAGATAACAATGCAGGCAAACGTTTTTTACAATCGCTTATAACTTTGTAACTTGTCCTCCACCCTGGCCTTGTGTCTTTTCTTTTTCACGTTGATCTCAATATTGTGGTTAGGGATTTTTATATTGACATTAATTTTTTCTCTAGATCAACTTTAATTTTAACAAGACACAAGGCTTCATCAGGCACAACATCTTCAAATTTTGGGGTTACTCAATATGCAACTTGGGCAGGCAACATAACGTTACATATTTCGTTTTGGGCTATGATATTTTATTTTGGCCAAATATAATATCGTTCCCCAAAAATTTTCTGAGTAGTTAGGGTGCCTACGTACCTTAACGAGGAATAGTCTCATCTTGATTGCTCAACAGCTCTATTTCACGTCGGTCTATGCCCACAAAGATTTACTCTTATGCGGTACCACGTGGAAAATCAAGTAAGGCTATACCGCTCGGGAACGGCTTGCTAAAGTACTCTGAGACAAGTAGACTGGTAGTCGTACACACACGTGTATCCAAATACCCCTATGGTGACGCATTACTGTCAAAGATATGTGGCTAGCTCAGGCACAGTATTTTAGCGGCAAATTATCCTTAATTATCTGAGAACACACTATCATTTTATGTACATACTGTGTGTTTTGTGTCAACTGCAGGTAGCATGTAATTTGTTTTGTTCTTGATTTACAATATGACAGAACTGAGTGAATTACATGATACTAGAGAAAAAATATCCTTAAGCATTCACACAGTGTGCCGCGCACACTGCTCGGATAGTTAAGTATAATGGTGGCGTCAGTTAGTTTACATTCATCGCTTTTTATTCAATGACGCCAAGAAGTTTTCTGTAACATAACGTGTTGCCCTTAAGCCCAAATATTTGTATAATAAAAATAATTATTTTATCATGTTTTATATTTCTTCAGTACTTCAACAATATCAGACTGGGTATCTTGAAATACTTCCTGCTGGACGTTTACAGGCTTTATATCAACAATAACTACTTTTGTAATTATGGTATAGTGTCTGTGATCGTTCTTATAAGAGTGGTCGTTAATAGCTATCAATTATCTGCGGTCAAGGTTTATTTATATTTAGTTGTATATCTCTAATCATTGTTCACGCCAGTAATTCTCTTATCAATTGGTCTATTAAGGTCAACGCATTGAGGTTTTATTAGTTAATTGGCTTTGGTCTGCTGTGTCGGTATTTACTTCAGATCATACGCTTGATGTGTATTTTATTATGTTTGAAACATGTTATATAAATTTGCTTTGTTCTAAGCAAAGCTTATGGATACAAATATTGGATAATATAAAACATATCTCAGTTGATTTAGTAATATAAATTTTAGCTTCGAATTGCAAACGTTAAGGAAGTTGAATGAATGAATGAATGAATGAATGAATGATTGATATATGGTGAACGACCAGCGACTAATATTATGTGAATATTAAGGACGATAAAGTCGCACGAATATCCACAAGAATACTTTATGGGCTGACAATTTAATAGTCCACAGTCTCTAGTAACTTACCCTGAGCAACCATTGTTTTGCTTTTTCTCATTACATCAATGGTTGTAGCGAAAAATTCAAGAACAAATCAATTTCAAAGTACAAATTTGGTTTGATATATCGAGGATCAAACTCACGAACTCCCTAATATTAAAGATGAGCACACAGCTACGTAAATCATAGATGAAGGGTTCAAGGCGCTTAAAAAAAACGAAAAACACCAGTACATAATATTTTTTTCCAATATTTATAAAAAGAATGTATAAAACAAACAATAATTCATAAATCGATTTAGTAAATTATGATATGAAAATTAAGCTGGATTTATTTAGGAATAAAGTGGAGAAAATTGTAAATACGACAACATTACCATCGTTTCTTATTCTTGTTCTTATTGGTTATGTCGGCGTAAATATGAAAAAGGAGATGAGGGCGGGATACGATTGGTGTTTAACGTCTAGTAGCAACTATTTCAAGGATATAGGGACAAAACCATGTCCCTGTGAATTGATTATTTTAGTTAAGGGTGAAGGTTGGTGCCTGTTAAAACGTTTAAACCCGCAGCATTTGTTTGTTCCTGTCCTAAGTCAGAAACCTGTTTCAGTGGTTGTCATTTTTTGATGTGGTTCTTAAGTGTTTCTCGTTTCTCGTTTTTTATATAGATTAGAACGTTTGTTTTCCTGTTTGAATTGTTTTACACTAGTCATTTCGGGCCCTTTATAGCTTGCTGTTCGGTTACAGCCAAGGCTCCGTGTTGAAGACCGTACTTTGACTTATAATTGTTTACTTTTTACATTTTGTAACTTGGATGGAGAGTTGTCTCATTGGCACTCATACCACATCCTCTTATTTCTATGAACCATGTTTGTATAAGATCGACACGCTGGGTTTGATTTTCAACGCCGTAGTTTTAATGTATAATAAGCCGCAGGAAAATTCTACCGTGAAACATCATTCTGACTGCGTGCCAACAAGTCTTTGTCTGTCGCAAGGATTGCGGAAAAACAACAACTACGAATGCCAATGTCTTAAGAATGACTCGGTCGGGGATTCATCCAACAACCTCCCGCTCTAGGGGTTGAAAAAAAAGTAAAAGACAATATGCTTGTTCAATTATATGATAGAATTATCTCATGTTTTAAACACAAGCCTAAAATGGGGTGCAGTGTGAATTTCACAACACGACAATAGAGATTTAGAGGTGCATGTATTAATATATCCTAATATGATAGATGAAGACAAAATCTGTTAGTAAAACGTTTTCAAGGTGTATGTAAAATCTTTCCAAACATTATGATGCTGCTCTTTCAAAAATCATTGACATTAAAGCAGATAAGTATAACGAAATATTCATGTACCGAGTGATTATGAATTTTATGTTTTTATAATGTTAGGCAAGAGATATTTACCAAACCGCTACTGTATGTTCGTAATCACCTGATTAGACTTACAAAATGTATTTCAATACGGCGGTTGTCACTTGTGGAGCAGGATTCGCAGACCCGTCTAGATATCATACGTTTAGAATCAGTTAAAGGTAAGGTTTCGGTTGCTTATTTTACTTGATTATATTTTATTTTATTTTTTTTGGGGGGGGGGGGGGGGGGGGGTTGCAATGTTGTTGTTTAAAAACAACTATTTCCTTATTTTGTTGTATTTTGTTATCATTGTTTTTACTGCAAACATATTTTGTACAAAAAATTTTTTTTTCTTTTTTATTTAGGAACGTTATTTTACCATGGTGCATTGTTGTTTACTCTGTGTATTGTTTTGTTTTTAATCACGAACAGGAATTATAGTTTTACATGATAGTAGTAAGAACCAAGCTCAGAGACAAATCAAGCCATTTTTAAAAGCGGTGGTTCCAACCATATGTCCCCATTCAAAACATTTGATCATCAACAAAAGAGGGGGAGTTCCGACCCCCGGAAACCCTCACCCCTGTCTGTATCCGCCACTGAAGCTATAATTAGCGAGAACGCTTTCGAGAATCCTATCGTTTGTTTGGATGATTATATTATGAGTACTAGTGATTCTTAATTTGAAACAGTATCATCCGCAGGAAATATTATGATGCAAAAAATTAAAGAATACATTTTTTAAAAAATGGCACAAACACATTACAGTTTTATATTTGTTGCAAACAAACCAATGCACTTATGTGAGTAGAATAAATACAGGTTTTATTTTTTTTTTTCTTTTGAAGCTCGAATGACGGTACATTCCTAAATATAGAATTGGAGTTATCTCGCGTTGTGTATTTTCATGTTGAGGAATGAAGAACTAGGAATTCTTTTGGTCATATCGCTCTCCAACTTTTTCGGTTCTTTACATCCTCTGATTTCAAATATTCGGCTTTGAGCGTTCCTGTCAAAGGTTAATCCTGAAAAACTCTTCGGACTCATCAATTTTTTTAAGTTTTGTTTTAATTTTTTTCTGTTGTTTTCCCCTGTTAAACCATGGCAATATTTGGTTAGAAAGCGTACCGGAACTCATGCTGATGGATGTCACATGTTTTTCATAAAATGTTCAGGAGTTCTAGATCCGGAATACAAAAACCGACATTGCAACATGTCATACATATGTATGACACACGTTTAAACAGAAAACAAAAGATGAATTCGCACATTTATTATGCTTTAAAGTTGATGGTTACATAACTGCATTGTGATTTTTGCATTTAAATACAAAAGGAAATATGTTACCACATACATGTATGTTAAATGTTTACACAAATAAGCTTTTAAAATATTTTTTCGCGCGAAAAGTCTGTGATGTCGCCTTGGTGGTCTAACATAGGTTGAACTCCAATGCTGAAAACAGAAAGGATAAGCTACTAATTGTAATGTATTATAGAAACATGCAACAGTCAACAATATTTTTTTGTAATTTTAAAACTGTTACAAGGTTTTTTACAATGAACGTTTGTTCGCGATTTTTTTTTGTGTGTTTTTTTTTGTTTGTGGCAAACATGTGTTCTTCCTTTCATTATTTTTATTGATTTATTTCGCATATTTGAATTATTTAAATGTTTAAACCTTAAGGTTTGATTGGGTTCGGAAATATGGTCACCTGGACTTCTCCATTCCAAGAGTAAAACTCATACTAAAAAGAAATGTCCGTTCGGATCTATGGGATGTATAAATAAACAGCCACGTCAGGTAGGAATATGGACATTAAATTGGATGCAAGGATAGTGTCAAGTTTTCAGTGTGTTAAAGAACCATTACAACAACAAGATGTGGCGTCTGTGGGTGGCCTATTGCAAGGTACGATTTCTACTCAAACATATAATACTTTTTTTTCCAATGTCAGTCTAAATTATCCGCCCTTAGTTCTGGTCGACCCGCTTTGCAGAACCTACTTTTTGAATTAAAACTGTTTTTATCACTGTTCTCGTTCTGAATATGCATACACTATTTTAAACTGGATGTTGCACAAGCAAAAACCAATAAATGAAAATTAGCAAGTTGAAATGATTAAAAAATAGTTTCCAGTATTTCGGAAGAAAGCACACAAAGTGTTCACAAGTAAACATACATTCTTTCTCTCTGGTAGTTATGTCTTAGGTTTTTTGCTTGTTCATTGTGCGGATTTTATCACTTACAAAATTTAGATAATTCCCCATAACTAAATTACCTGCTTATTTATCATGATAGTTTGTAAGCTTTATCGAACTATTTTGTGTCGACAAATAATGCTACGAATGTGGCCGCATACTCATTTGACGATTCCCAAAAAATTGTTTCTCGTTTGGATGGTTTTTTTTTTTTGGGGGGGGGGGGGGGGGGGGGGGGGAGGAGGGAGTATTTGACATCACGCAGGTGAGAACAGTTTGCTCTAAGACGAATATTTGAAAGCCAAGGATATGTAAAAACCAAAACAGCTGAAGAGCTATACGACTGAAACAAGTCTAAAAGAAACCTCCACTGTCCGATCTAACACGAAAGGCTGTGTATCCTACACAGTCCAATAGACTGACATGAAAAACGCATTAACATATGTATATCAATAATGTTCTCGTATTTTGCAAGACTTTCACAACAATACATTTAAGCAAGTATAACATCTAGCTAATTTTGTTTGTTTTATTGCGAGAGATGGAGACAGATGTTCTAAATCTTTTTTAAAAATATTAAGATTTCTCATACTGCTCGTACTCTGTAAGGGAGTTACCATTTGATTTTTATGGGGGCTAGGATTAAGTTTGAAAAAAGTAAGCAGGACAGGAGTTTTGAGTTAAAAAAAAGGCAGGATGAGACACTTTGCAAAAAAAAGGCAGGATGACAATTTACGTACAAAAAAGTCAGGATAAAGTAATAAAAAAAAGGCAGGACCGAATAGAGTGAATAATAAAAAGGCAGAACAGAGATTACAACTAAAAAAAATGCAGGACAAAATTTCCCCCCCCCCCCCCTATAAAATCAAATGAGAGCTCACTAACGATATTTACATTGAATTATAAAATAGGAGATATGATATGATTGCCAATGACACAACTATCAACTTGAGTTTAATTGACATAGATACAAACAATTATAGGTCACCGTACGACATTCAACAAGGAGAAAAGACTATAATTAATAAGCATATATCTACAATAAAAAGTAATACTTTTTTCAATTCTCTCTTTAACCTTTACGTCAATCGTATGATTTGATACACGTTAAAAAAAGAATTAATAACTTCTCGTTTATAACGTGATTTCTGCCTTCAGCTGATAGCATTATACGATACACCAATCTTATTTGAGTTTATCTTACACTATGCAAATAATACTTTCTTTAAACGGAGTGTCTATTGTTCCAGCTAGCCAGAAGAAAAGTAAAACATCTCTATCTTTCCGGCCATCCGTTTGCGGATGCGCAAATGTTCAATATCAACAGAAATGTCATGTGGCGCGGAAAGTGTCCCGGATGAGGTGTCGTATTGCAGACGCGCGTATGCAATTGACGTTTTAAGAATTGGAGATCGAGATTTATATTTAAAGATGTCCTAAAGAAAATTAGAGAGAATGTGATTGCTGTAAAAACAAAGGAGAAGGTTCACGAAGGGTTAAAATTGGCCCTAAATGTTTGATGTATTTTAATTCGGGCCAAAAATTACAAATTTCCCAAAGAAATACTTATGATAATACTATTGAGACAAAAAAATATTTTTTTGGCACCTTCCTTTAAAATTTATGAAGCTATGACCCCTTAAATAAACATTATTTGTATTTAAAGGTCAATTTTGGTCATTTTTTTTCCATAGTTTTAATTGTTTTTAGCATAATTAACCTTGGCCGCCATCCACGATCCAAAACGTATATTGATGAATTCTATATCAAAATTGGAATCTTTCGGTTACAAAACATTTCGGATCGTAGGTGGTGGTCAAAGTTTTTCTAAAGCTTTTTGGTCTGCAATTTTGCCCAAAATCATCATATTTTGACAAAATGTCCTAAATGGGCTTATTTTTGAGAATATTATGCACTTTTATGAAAAAAACTGATTTATTTAGCATAAAGGCTTTTGAAATAGACCCATTTACGAACTATTTTGTGACCTTTTTGGTGTTTTATGATAAAGTTGATATTTTAGGCCATTCTGTGCCATAAGTGAACCTCGTCCTTTCTATAGGACAGACCCCAGAACAGAAGCGTGTGCACGTAAACTGAGAGGGATAAAGCGTGAGATCAAAATTAAATTGCTGATTTACCCCATTACCTTTACCTGTATCAATGGAGGCATACGCATAACAACAAATTCACAGGAATACGACTTAATCGAATATACTTGGATTCATTATTTCTACGTTCTACTACAACGGAGATCTATGAACATGCACTGATATTCCTGGATTGGGAATAGTATACAAGGATTGGGGTATTCCCCCTTTTTTATTCTGTTTTATTTATTTTCTCAATAAAAAAATATTATATTTTTGCTATCGTAAAAACAATCTTACTTTTGGGGCAGTTTACATGTGCCTAATGTTTCTCTTTTTTTTTCTATGTGTTAAAAATCACCAAACATTATGAAAAAAAAAAAATCTTGCAAAATCATTCGACGACTTAATTCATTGGAACCGATAAACTCATGATCGATTTTCTTTGGGAATCATAGATGTCCAGTGAAGCCATAAATCAGTGGCCCGATTCCTAACCTTGCAGGAAATTCTTAAGTAGAACATAAAAAAGGAGAGGGATTTTTGCCATTTTGATTTGTTTTAGTGAATGAATGGAAACTTTTTTGCACATATGTTTGCCAAGACTATCCATGACTTTGATTCGAAGTGTATTTGCTGCATACATGTATCAATCGATTTTGATATTATTCTTTTCTTTTTATCTCATTTGACAAGCTGTTTATATTTACGGGGAATCGGCGTGTACCACAGAATAGCCAGTAGAAAAATCAAAAATTGCTACTTGAGGAGTTTATTCCCATAATAATTCTGTTTTTATTAATTTTTTGTTCGTTATTACTATTTTCCAGAACGTTTTATCATGAGTTTATAACCAATAACGTCTGCTCGGAGAACGTGCAAACAATGAATAGTTCCAATTCTCAATGTTTGCATGTGAGTAAATTTTTTTTCACTACATTCTCCATTAGATGCTACATTAACCACTTAACCAAACGCATATTCATTATTCATTGTTATGTGTGGCCGGAATTATGGCATAATAGCAGAGAAAAGCTATTCTTCCGTGACATTTTTTTGCTATTTTCCCGGCTAGCCGGAAGAATAACCACTGCCATCTTTAAATGTAAAGTAATTCTCCCTGCCTGAAGTTGAGTTTTGAAAACTTAGCAAAAAATGCCTTTTGTTTCTTTATGTTTGCAATGCAAAGTACATAATATTATGAATAGAACAAGATGGAGGTATACGTCGGTGAGACAGCCACCCAACGACACAAGTTCAAACATATTTTGAGTTCAACATACGGTTTTCGACAGTAGACAAGTGTCTGTACAATATGTCAATCCAAAAATGCTAGAGTGTAAAACGTAATATTATAAATTAACAAAGATCTGCCATAAACATCCCCCCAAATCCCTCAACCCCCATATACATTTTAATCTCAATTAGAGGAATATCAAACAGTACCCGAATCGAGCATACGAGACAAACAAATTTATAATAATGGTTAAATTAATAAAACTATCTCACTTTGAAGAAGGAAAAAAAACATTAGGAACAAGTAATTTCTAAAATCATAATAGAAGCATATACATGAATAATCCCACAAAAGAACAGAAACAAATTTGCACAAATGCCACTTTAAACTTTTCACTAGCCAATTTACTCTCATAAAAAGAACCTATCGCGAAATGATACAAGTCAGAGGAAACAAAAATGCTAAAAAAAAGCCGAAAAAAGAATAAAAAGTGGTACAGATGAATGGCTAATTCAAAACTGAATATGTATTGAAAATTACGTCCGAGAATATTTGGCAATTATTGTATGCATTTAGTAATGTGAATCGCCGGCAAATGGAAAATTTGTACTTGTGCAATGCAAAAATTAAATTTCCTGTAAATTTTAATGCAGAGTTAATAAACGAATATTACTGTGCATTGCAGTCACTTTAAGTCACATTTAAATATACTTTGCATTATTTTCGAGACAACAACATAAAAAAAATCTTTATGTATCTGTCCCAAGTCTGGCGCCTGTGATTGAGTGGTTGTAGTTGTTTGCTGTTTGTCATATTTGTTTTTCGTTTATTATTTTGAATAGTTTGTCTTGTGTTGTGCCGTTCCACCACTGTCCAAGGTATGGGGAGGGTTGGCGCCAGCAAACTAGTTTAAACCCGTCCTAAGTCAGGAGCCTGTTGTTCAGTCGCTGTCGTTTGTTGGTGTGGTTCATAAGTGTTTCTCGTTTCTCGTTTTTGATATAGATTAGACCGTTGGTTTTCCTGTTTGAATTATTCTAGTCATTTTGGGGCCCTTTATAGCTTACTGTTCGGTGTGAACCAAGGCTCCGTGTTGAAGTCCGTACCTAGAGTTGATTACTTTTTACACATTGTGACCTGGATGGATAGTTGTCCCATTGGCACTCATACCACATCTTCTTATTTATATTACACGCTTACAAAACGTAACAATCCTCACCCGATTGATAACACTGTATGGATTGCGCACAATGGCGTCCACAGGAACTAACACAATGCGAAACGTCAGCTGTTAAGGTAGATCGGGTGTCTTTCTATGAGCATCCCTTCTGAGCATGTTTCAAAATATGTTTTTGGTTCAAAAATATATTACAAAGAATCATGCAATATACAACAAAAACATCTAATACTTGAAATTTCAAGATTAAACTATCCAATTTTTTTTTTTAATCAAGGGCAGACATTATACTGAATATTATACTAGGACGATGTGTGTCTTTTTAGATTTTTCAAGAAAATTAGGCCCGCGACCCCATATTTTTATTTGATATATTGGATATATTTATAAAAACCAATTCCGTCATGGAATTTTAACCAATTCTATCGTTTAATGTTACTTCAATAAGAAAACAAAAAAGTTTCCCCTATGTACTCTATATAAAATAAATGTGATTTCGTAATTTTTATTGTATTTTAACGAAAAAACAAGGTCATTGACCCCCAGGTTTCAAATTGAAACTTAAAAGTACACTGACCCAGAAGTCTTTTCCAGAAGTTAAAGAAAATATATCGTCGAACATTTAGACAACCCAGTTACCTTAAAGAGATAACCAAAACACGAGAACAACCAAACCAATATCAAAGTAAAGTTAGAGGATATGCTATGATGGCCAGAGTCCAAATGAAGCAGATGCAAGCAATTATAAGTCACAGAACGTCCTTGATCAAAACCCATATAGTCCGATATAAAAGACCCCGACATGACAAAATGTAAACAAAAACTAACGGCTTGGTCAATTAACGAAAAACAAATATGAAAGACGGCGACCATCGACAACCACTGAATTAAAGGCTCTAGACTTGTGCACCCGGCCCATACATAAAGTGGCAAGCATACAGATTTGTAAGAGTGCTCCCCAAACCTTGGACAATGATATATAAGAACAAACAGGTCAAATCAGTTGGCAATAGCTTGACTCGTCAGATCGGCAGCGCGAGCAAAAGCAACTGACACAAAGACAAAAGCCATTAAGTGCCGATCTAAGAGTACTCGCGGTTACTGTAAGCTAGTTCAATGACACCTAATGATATAGTAATATAAATCATATTCTCCCAGACTTCAGTATCAATCAGTACATATCCTGTAGACAAAAGATATGAAAGTTCAAAATTCAACCTAAAACACAAGAAGATAGCATTTCAACATACAAGTATAAAATCATATAAAATCTCCCCAAAAAACTATCATTAGTTGTTCATTAGATGAATTCATGTAAACTAGGTTTCCGAATTGTTACACACGAATTCTACCTGCCAACAAGGTCAACTGTCGAAAGAGATCTGATTTATCTATGTGCAGAAAGATAAAGTCAGGTCTGCATGACGTCATGGAAAACGTCCTTCACCTACTACATTTGTGGTGCACCTAAGAACGTGGAACAAATCTCGACGTTATCAATAAATTGACAAGGTGAACTCAACGTGGGGGACTTCGTTTTCTCTCCAGTTTTTATATTTAGGACTCGTATTCAGTGATATCTGATATATGGAAAATTAATTGTAATGACTATCATATATATACCTCCATTTAGAGAAATTTGTTTACAAATATACACCATTATCGTCTTTATGTTTATCTTCCAAGGAAAGAAATGAAAATCCGATTTAAATGATTAATGTCAAGTAGATACATTTATAGTTGTCTGCTAGTCTTTAAAGAAAGCAACACAGAATTGACGTATATGAGAAGAATACGGTACGTTACAGACTATTTATCATGTTTAGCCAAATGTTGGTTGATAGTTACATTTACATTACAAGTTCAGCTGAAAGGCAGTTATCACCGGAAGCAGAAAATACCATACTTAAAATACAGCTAGTTGGTGAATTTGAATCGTAGTTACTTTTGCACAGAACACTGAATATAACCAAATATACTAATATACAGTAATATATTGTTTTCCGAATAAAAAGATTTTGCATTATTGTTTTTCGTTTTTTTTTTTTTGTGTTTTTTTTTTTTCATACTATATTTAGCAATTGGTGTTCTCTTTTGAATTTCTTTACTTTGTGTCACCCAAGGACCGTTTACGGCTCAATGTACGGTTCAGTTTTGCACATTGTTGAAGGCCGTACTATGACCTATATAAGATAAGGAGAATTGGTATGATTGCCAGTGATACATCTATCCCAAAGAGTCCAAATGAAGTAGATGTATACAATTATAGGTCACCAAACGGCCTTCAACAATGAGCGAAACCCATACTATATGGTCAGCTATAAAAGACCCCTAAATTACAAAACGAAAGAATCCAACGGCCATATTTATAGTTGTTTCAACCTCGTCCTTTGGTCTCTGCTGTTTAATTTTTTAATTGGTTATCATATCACATCTTCTTATTTTCATAAAGAAGCATTTCTGTATTAACAATAAAAAAAATTGCAGATAAAGCATTTCAAACCCACCTCTGCAAAATAAAATTAACGATGTTGCATTGCAAAGAAGGAATACAAATATCAGGTAATTATTTGTAGCTTCTTGTAGCTACTATTTTTACGATAATTGATATGAACTTATCGTCTTTGTGATCTCGTAGTGGCTTCGAGTGCAAGAGATCACTGAGTTGATTTTTTTGTCATACTCAATATAGAAAAAAAAACATGTACATCTTGTTCACTAAGCACGCTGGTGCCTCAGAGTCAGACTGATGTGTAAAGGGTGAACCAAACGCATTCAAGCGGACCTTATGAGATACATGTATTTCGTACAAAATTGAACACAGCGTGGTAGTCAGAATGAAGTATTTTCGTATAACATTTGCATTAACATCGTTCTGAAGCTATTACACTATTGTATGATGATTTTTCAATGGTTACGTAACAGCGGATTTAAGCAGGAGTAACAAAAATCAACTAATTTGTGGAAGATAGTCCCAGTTGTTATTTTAATCTACTCCTTAACCTTAAGCATCTATTTCGAATTTGGTTATGACATGATGACATCGATCAAAAGTAGGAGACGGGAAATCAATCTTGCATACACACCGCACTCCCTAATGCTAGCTGGCATATTGAAGATATTGGCGGGTAATTTTGAAGTATTTGCTAGATCCTCCATTTAGTCTGTAAATTGCTGATTTTACCCCATGTCGTTGTTCTTCAGGGCATACATGTAGCGTTAACGTCTTAGCGACATTGGCGCCGTTGGATAGGGGCCGTTTTGACTTAAGTTGACATGTATATTCCCCTATCGAAGTCCTTATCGTGTTGTTTTTTGGATGAGGAACATCAATAAAAGAATTGTGCGTTTGTTTTGCAATTTTTCAAGTGATTGTGTGTTATAAACCAGTAAGTACTGTATATTTGTTTTCTCATTGCATTGAATAATTTCAGCATTCAATTTTTTCAAAGTACTGTAGTAATCCCACAGCAAGACTTTATAGAAGCATACATATCATTGTACATGTAGATGAAAGATCGGGACACTTCAACAAGGTGCTACTCCACAAACCAATTTTGTATTCGGTGATACAGGAGGGTCTGGATTGGAGGTCCTTCATTTCTCATAATTCGCAGAAGTGAATGAAATACTAATGCACTTATTTCATTGTGTAACAGTTGTAACTGTATCTACTTATTTATTCAGTGTAGTAAGGCACATATGTAAATTAATCTTCATACAGAAAAGCACACAATGCTAGTAGTATCCTTAAACTGAGACAACGTATAAAGTTTTTCTCGAAAATTCGAATTTTGCAATTGAAATGAAACTTGACATATTATCAGATGAAGGTTCAGATTATATTTAAATGCAAATCCCAAAAATTGTTTGCGCGATTTTCAATTCGTTAAATGTGAACAAAATACGTCAAAACATTTTTTATTTTATTTCAGTCGTCCGATCTGTAAACTGGTCTATGAACCTGATACTGTATTGTTTTCTTTTTTAGTCGTACGATCCACTGATCTGAACTCGATAACATAACAATGACATAGAATCTGCCGTTAATATGTTTAAAATGCATGCAGTGTACACTAATGTATGGAGAATAAGGCTGCAGAGAGACCTCTTAACATAAAAAAATAGGACACACAAGTGCATTTTAACTAATTTATCATCCCAATTCAAACATTTAGACATCGCAAACTCAATGGAATTGTATTTCTTACGTTCACTGTCTAGCAACAATACACTTAAGTGTCAGATGTGTATTGGTATATCCTAAGCAACTATCGCGTAGTTTTTCAAACAAATTGTACACTGTATATACTAAACTTTTAATCTTCGTGTTATCTTAACTTCACATGTATCTCGGCTGAATATTTACATAAGATTTGTGGTTTTTAAAGTCTTGAATCGAGTTGACACTTTCATTAAAAAGGTTATCGTGGTCGCCTTTGTATGCGGTTACATCGAGTTACGAAGAACGTAATTCACTCCATTATTTTGCTGATCTTACTAAAATGATTTGATGAATGAATAGATAAGATTTACGCTAATATCAAATTCAATATTTATTTTATTGAATTTATTGCATTTACTACTGAATTTATTATATTTACTAACGTATTACGTTAATCTTTTTTCACTTTTGATAAGATAAAACTTCAAAGCATTTTACAATTAGTTTAAAGCTTCACTAATAAATTTACATCAATAAATTATTGTTCATGCGTAATACGTCCGTATACACGTGTTCTAAACTACAGAAGAAGAAAGATACATGGTTTCATTCTGTTGACCTCTTCTTAAGTAAATATAAACCTAGTAATGAGATATGGTCTATTGTATGATTGCCATTGAGACAACTATCCACCAGGTTCCCAATGACGTAGATGTTCATTATGTTGGAAATACGGGGTGGATGTGTTCATTTCTGGAAATATCAGTTTAACCCCACCACATGTTATAATGTGTGTTTTTGTCCACATAGACGAACCTTGTAAGATTTTTTTATATATATATACTTAGTAAGTAAGGAGAAGGGGTTCACTAAGTTAAACTCATAATGTTGGCCCTAAAATCTGCGATAATGTTGTGAATGTTTGATAAAAACATATATTAGATTGCCCAGTTATTTCAGTAAAAAAGATTTTGACAAATTGCGACATGAGTGGTGTATTTCTGACGTCATAAATGTAGGGGAATTTCATTAAAACATGATTTTTTGCATACTTTGTCAAAATTCATGACAGTTTTCAGAAAAAATAACAGTGGCGCCACCCCTCGCCCAAAATTATATGTGGTGAAGTACCATATGCTTTACTTTTCAACCAAAACTTCAATGTACAAAGAACGGTACCAAATATGAAATCATAAAAAAAGGTCGGAAAGGGGAAAAATTTCTAGAACAAGGACTAAAATGAAACCTTTTCCTATTTCAATCTACTATATTTATAAATATGAAGCAAATTCACATATTTTTCTATTATATTTTAAAGATAATACATTTAGCATAACATACATTAGATTTACTCAATTTCAAACAAATACACCTTTACAGGGGCGTTTATTTGGGTTACTGGCTCACTCCTTTGTTTCGTTTTGGAAAATTTGGTGCTGATGACTGCCCTTACAATTGGTAGTCTCTGTTATTTTGAAGATATCTACATAATATCAAACTCGGAGCGATTCAGAGTTTGACATAGTTATTGTAAAGACAACAATGTTGGAGGACATTCGAGGACCTTATGCTAGTTTGCCAAGAGGTACCAAACATCTCCAGACCTATAAATCATAAAAGTGTAACCTTGATTCTATTATTAGGCAATGACCCTCTTTTTTCAGTGGTATATTAAGCCAACATATGTATAATGTATACAGTATAATATTGAGCAATTCTCGTACAGAATATTCCTGAAATGTATAAATGTCTCTGCCATGGATGTTTATCGAACATCAACCAAAAAGCAGTCCAAAAACTGTTGATTGGAGTTGTAATTTTGCTATATATATAGTTAATGCATTTCAGATAAACATATTTTGCTATGTGTACCAAATTAATTTATGAAATTAAAGAAAATATTTTAAGTATTAATTTTCTTAGTAGAACATCTCCTCTGACATAAATTATTTCAAAAGAAATTATAATAGTCAGCAACTTTTTCATTCTGACGATACATTTTGGAACAATTTAGGCGATTCCCATTAGCATATATTTACGAAGAGGGCACGGAAACTTTACTAAATCTCTTTAATTTCCTTTTCCATAAAATAAACTATACTCCACCAAAGACTGTCTGGGTTCATACTAATTTTGGCCAAATGGAAATAAAAACTTCATTTATCAAAATTAATTTGACATCGACGCAAAGAAAATTATCAGTATGAGATTTTAACATTTACTTTTCTTGTCCATTATAGGTGTTTCTGACTAGATAATTTTATTTGCTGTCATTTAATTTCTAATTTATAAATTTAATAAACGTACGATAGTATGAAACAGTATATGTTGACCCTGCTATGACGTATGTCTTGCTGACGTTGTTGTTCTACATTTCTAATTAGACGCTCATTTATTTTGATAGTAAGTTTGTCTAGTGACGTTTAAATACTCTTCCAAAATTATACTAATTGACTTATATACTAAAATTATTAAAAGAAATATATAATTTCCGTATTTTGAACTTTTTTAGTCCAAGCTTAAATATGTTACTCTTTTGAACAATTTCGTGACTTCTCATTTGTAGAAAATGCGAACACATACATGTAACATACATGTAAATGAACTACTAGTGTTGCCTTTAAACGCGCGAAGCCGTAATTTGGAAGAAAAAAAGGAAAGGAAAATATTTGCATTATTGTACGAGTCACATTTAAAATTAAGAACAATCCAATGACTATACACTGGGCGTTAAGCATTCAAAAATTAATCAATCAATCCAATAATTATATGAACTGTCTTTTGAATTGAAATGGCATACGATGAACGTTTCTCGGAAAAAACAAAGCATGCAATAATAGTTTTCTTTATCTACACTTTAAAGATCTGTAATTAGACCGAAAATAAACACTAACCTAATCATCGGAAAATTCCCTTAAATACGTACCCAAACTGAAAAATATATATGTAATTACTCACTAACTCAATTGGATATTGCAAATATTTTTCAGCGAATTTTATGCACTAAAACAGCGTTATATTTCACATATTTCTACGTCTTTTTTTAAAGATTTTTGATCGTATGGTGATTAACGGTATTTTGTTTTTTAACATTAACGATAAAGATTTTACTACTTTGACGCTTACAGGAGCTAAGAAAAATGCGATGAGAAAATTGCCTAAGATTTTTCATTCCTATATAAGATCTTGAATTAGTACATGTACATGTTCTCGCTTAGAGTGCGAGGACGTTAGTTTGATTCAAGAACGGTTCAATTTAAAACTTTTGCTATCTTGGCATTCTTCACCGAGGTGAACTTCATTTTGGCATGGGAGTAAAGAGTGGTTAACTAGCATGTTAAAAACATCGCTCATCGCGTCGGTCTCATAAAAAGCTTACATTTACTTCTCGTCATTGATTGATTGATTGATATTTGGTATTGAACGCCACTTCTATATTATTGGCGATTTCGTGTCGGCCAGGTTTTATTGTGGGTGGAGGAAGCCCAGAGAAAACCACCGTCTTTCGGTAAGAAAACCGACTATTCTAGTCCATTAAGATTGGAGTCAAACGCACTAGTCACGTGCGGGTTTGAACTCGCATCCTCAATGTTGACAGGCTTGAGATACATTAGATGAATTTCTTCTTAAACTAATTGGACACCAATGCCTCCTAGTTCTTGAAAAGTTATCAGCTGGACGTTAAACTTCAATCGATCTATCCATCATTATACAAAGACCAATCTAAAGATTAATTTATATGCATATGATTGAAGATATGTCTTATAAAATGAATAACTGAATCGAACTGTAAGGCAACAATTTTGCAAAAGAATAACGGACAAAAATAAATCTATTTGACCAAGTGTAACTACGACTTAATGTACTAGGTAAACGAGATATGAACAAGTAAAGTTTTTCCTCGAAGTATGACAACTAGAAGATTTTAAGAAAACCTTCACCTATTTTAATGATCAATGAAATAGTATAGTCACCTTGAGACATGCATTATATGCAGACTACTATCAATGTCAAAGAAAAGATAAAATTATTCATATTCACTTTAAGACCTTTACGAGGATGTCTTACGTTGTACTTGAACTGTTCACGAAATGTCTATGTCAAAGTCTTATATCAAAGACAAAAAACTTTACAAATGTTCCCCTTGCTGCATTTTAAAGAACCCCCCCCCCCCCCCCAAAACTATATTCTCATTAATGATTAACTTCATACAAATGCAAGAGATAAGGCAAGGTATATAGAACAGATATTCACCGACATTTAAGAAAAAACACTAAATGCGTAATATAGACTAAGTATTGCATTATCTTCTTGTTAAAGAAACTCCCTTTTCTGTAAAATTACCATAATCACATGTATATAGATTAATAAATGAGTTGTTGTTTGCGTCGGTTTGTGTTTGATATTTTGTTTGTTGGATAGAGGCTAGTTAACAATTTTCTTTTACATATATGATTTTTTACTTTGTATGTATGTACTATTAACCTCCATTTGTCAAAAAAGTTGTCATTTTATAACTATACGGTAAAGGGTTTGCGAACCATCTTTTCTTTGCACAAATATTAAAATAAAGCACGAATTTTCGTTTGTAACAAACTCATAAAATTCATAGTTCAAAAAGACTGCATTAAATATTTTTTGAGTTGGCTCTAATATTACACTGAATGAATTTATGATGACATTAAATTATCAATTTTGTCAGAAGCCTCAGTTGCCAAGTGATCCACGTATTATTATCTTCAGTGATTACTTAAGTCTAGCCTGTCAACTCAGTGAGGTTGTGAGTTCAAAAACCGAAGTTGGAGAGGTGTGTTCGACCCCGGTCTTAATTTACAAGGATTGCAGTTTGTTTTCTGTCGAAGGAGGTTGTTCTCTCTGTATATTGCGGCCTCCTTCACAAATACCAATATTGACCGCCATGATTTTATCGAGGTCGCCGACAGTTGGGTTTAACAACAACAAACTACAACTTGTTCAATTGTTGGTATATCTCAATATAGAATGGTTTGTGACCTCTTTATATCAACCTTAATTTGTGTTGGTTTTATTTCTTCTTCACTACAATATTTATCTTAGGTATAGCCACCCCTTTTATTGTAATGTTTGTAGGATGCTCTAGATTCTTTTACCAATTTTTACAATGGCCTATGTTGACGCATTATTGACAATAACACTACGGGTGTCGCATGCAAATATATGTTCACATCCTTGAAGCCCTTCTTTCACACGCACCGTGGGTGCGTTTTGTGTGCGTTCTGCCAATTGCTTAAACGCCATAGTTTTGAAGGCTATATTGTCTTATGTTTATTACCCGATTTGTCTGTACACATGACTGTACTTTTATGTCTTACATGTGTTGTTGGCAATTTGTCACCTAAAAATGCACTGTTTATTTTGTCTTTTGAACAAGTTAGTTCCGTATGTTTTCCTAAAACGTTAAAATGTTTATCAGAGTAAAAAAATATTGGATAGATGCAAATGAGATAATATAACACTTTCAAGTTCAAAGACAGAATACATAACTGAGGCTGATCTCCCAGCTTCAACAGTGATACATGTTTTGTAGGTTAACCACACCAATTGGCACAACAAAAACATCTAGTATATAGATAAAAGAATCTGAAAGACTATACACATAAGACCTTCAATTTATCTATTTTCAAATACCAAAACAATACAAGTGAAGGTACAAAATAAATAAACACATAGTTTTAATTTTACTGCAGTTAATTTTGTTGTTTTAAGCAAGAGCGTTAAATATAAAAGCATGGTGTGTTTTTTTAAATAATCAGTGGTGTTTTACAGCATGAGAAACAATAAGATTGATTGATTGATTGATGGTTGCTTTACGCTGCATCATAACAATGGGATATATCGAAGCGAGGGATAACATAAACCACGTTCGAGTTATGTCCTTCAACGAAAAAGTTCGTCAATTATGCACGCCTTTATGACGTCATTTACCAGACAGAGGAGATCGCCTGTATCCCTGCACTATTAAAGTTCATCAAGCGTCTTCGTGATCGTCATTATGCATGATAAACTAGAAATAATGTGTGTTCCGTAGGTACTTAATCACAATTCCCTAATGACAGCAGTGCTTATTATCAATTATAAGAATTTAACATACCGAATAATTCGTGCAATATAACATCATATTTTTTCCACCGCTCGCTCAACATGGGAAGGAAGTGATGATGCCCCTAAACGCACGAATGATGTTCACTGAAACCAAAGTTTTTGACGGAAATTCAACGAACTCGAAAGTGGTCTATTATGATAGAGGTTGTACTGTTAGTTGATATTCGACTGTACACGAACTTGAAAGAAAGATCGAACTGCAAGACGTTGTGACTATGCTGAACAGCTTATACAACTTGCCTAGTCATATCATCAACACGTCGATAGTATCAATGCTAATATATTAGGTCAACTGTGCAATTAATTTTGTCCAGGTCAGATAAAACATTGATTTACCTCTAACAACCTTGTATGTTTCACCATACGGGAATATGTTACAAAGCTATTATAGTGCTATAATTAGATTGAATCTATTGAAACAATTATGTTTCTGTCAAGATATCTCAATATTGTTTTGAACTATAATTTATATAAATGCAAGAAAATTCCCCACAGCGTCCGAATTAGAAATCTATTGTTCACTAATGATTATAAATATGGTAATTTATTTCCAATTTAATCGTTAAAACGTAGCATCGATAATACTATTTGTTTAAAATAATACATTTAAGATGTAAGTACAAACATGAAGATTTACGAAATAAAAGAAACAATATATTAATTGTTCCAAATTTGTATTCTTTGTGTACTTTCACCAGATTACCATCGTCGAAGTCTGTATTCGTTATTTGTTAACCCAATTAAATGACGTTTGCGCCTAAACCTGAGTTTCGTTTAATACATCAGCCAATCTTTATACCATTTATCATTAATCAATCCGTCCACTCGTGCCTAATATTATTGTATTTCGTATTTAGTATTTCCAATTATATTAGGGGTTTGGACAGCGTTCTGGAAAAATGCTAAGTTTGAAGATTTCCTCGACATTGATACCTCAAGCTAGAATATATGAAAAACGTGATGATTTTTAATTTCTAATTAACTTCAAATTTTTCATTCGATAACCTACCATCTTAATCTCTTTCCTTTTGCAATAGTATTTAAACTTCTGACTTATCTACACTTTCCATCAGTATTCCATTTTTTTAACTAGAAGACAGACTGAAAGATTAGTCCAGCTTTATTTCATAAAAAAACCAACGTACATGTAGCTGCAAATATCTTGTTTTTGCAAGCTATAAATCATCCTTAGTACAAAACCACTTAGATTTAAACACATATTTTTTTTATAGCTGACATCATTAAGATGTTTTAATTTTTAGAGGATGACTTTTTGTACTGTTTCATAAATGTCACAACTTTTCAACCATTATTTTATATCTTTTGGAATACATATTCCCTAACATACAAGAATATCAGTGCGTATTTAGCCCTGCCACTTACTTTATGTGTCTATCCTAAGTCAGGATCCTGTAATTTAATGATCGTCATTGTCTACTGTCTGCCATATTTGTTTTGTTTATTGTTATAAGAACTAAGCATACCGTTGAATTGATCTCCTTGTTATACTGGGAATTCGTATAGCCTACTATACGGTATGGGTTACTATAGGGGAATTCTTATAGCCTACTATACGGTATGGGTTACTATAGGGGGATTCTTATAGCCTACTATACGGTATGGGTTACTATAGGGGGATTCTTATAGCCTACTATACGGTATGGGTTACTATAGGGGGATTCTTATAGCCTACTATACGGTATAGGTTACTATAGGGGGATTCTTATAGCCTACTATACGGTATGGGTTACTATAGGGGGATTCTTATAGCCTACTATACGGTATGGGTTACTATAGGGGGATTCTTATAGCCTACTATACGGTATGGGTTACTATAGGGGGATTCTTATAGCCTACTATACGGTATGGGTTACTATAGGGGAATTCGTATAGCCTACTATACGGTATGGGTTACTATAGGGGAATTCGTATAGCCTACTATACGGTATGGGTTACTATAGGGGGATTCTTATAGCCTACTATACGGTATGGGTTACTATAGGGGGATTCTTATAGCCTACTATACGGTATGGGTTACTATAGGGGAATTCTTATAGCCTACTATACGGTATGGGTTACTATAGGGGGATTCTTATAGCCTATTATACGGTATGGGTTACTATAGGGGGATTCTTATAGCCTACTATACGGTATGGGTTACTATAGGGGGATTCTTATAGCCTACTATACGGTATGGGTTACTATAGGGGAATTCTTATAGCCTACTATACGGTATGGGTTACTATAGGGGAATTCGTATAGCCTACTATACGGTATGGGTTACTATAGGGGGATTCTTATAGCCTACTATACGGTATGGGTTACTATAGGGGGATTCTTATAGCCTACTATACGGTATGGGTTACTATAGGGGAATTCGTATAGCCTACTATACGGTATGGGTTACTATAGGGGGATTCTTATAGCCTACTATACGGTATAGGTTACTATAGGGGAATTCTTATAGCCTACTAAACTGTATGGGTTACTATAGGGGGATTCTTATAGCCTACTATACGGTATGGGTTACTATAGGGGAATTCGTATAGCCTACTATACGGTATGGGTTACTATAGGGGGATTCTTATAGCCTACTATACGGTATGGGTTACTATAGGGGGATTCTTATAGCCTACTATACGGTATGGGTTACTATAGGGGGATTCTTATAGCCTACTATACGGTATGGGTTACTATAGGGGAATTCGTATAGCCTACTATACGGTATGGGTTACTATAGGGGGATTCTTATAGCCTACTATACGGTATAGGTTACTATAGGGGGATTCTTATAGCCTACTATACGGTATGGGTTACTATAGGGGGATTCTTATAACCTACTATACGGTATGGGTTACTATAGGGGGATTCTTATAGCCTACTATACGGTATGGGTTACTATAGGGGAATTCGTATAGCCTACTATACGGTATGGGTTACTATAGGGGGATTCTTATAGCCTACTATACGGTATGGGTTACTATAGGGGGATTCTTATAGCCTACTATACGGTATGGGTTACTATAGGGGGATTCTTATAGCCTACTATACGGTATGGGTTACTATAGGGGGATTCTTATACCATACTATACGGTATGGGTTACTATAGGGGGATTCTTATACCCTACTATACGGTATGGGTTACTATAGGGGGATTCTTATAGCCTACTATACGGTATAGGTTACTAATTGTTGAACATCGTATGGTAACCTATAGATGAATACATTCTCTTTGATGTTGTCTTTGATAGACATATAAATAGAGTGACTTTGGCTGTACATTTTCTTATTTCATATCAACTTCTCTTTTCTACCAGCGTAAAAAGCTATTGGACAGATGTACTAAATGAGACAATATCACACATACATGTACAAGGAGATAGAAAGAACACATAACTGAGGCTGACCTCCTAGTCTTCATCAGTGACTGCATGTGTACACACACCAAATTTCAGAAAAAGCACCTTTCTATAAGTAAAATAACCTGAAAGACTATATAAGAAAGACTTACTTTTATATTATACCAAAATACTGAAACAGTTAAAGTGAAGGTACATAAAACAAAATAGTTTTATTTTTGTTAAATTACTATTTTTACTTAAATGTGTAAAACACTGTTGGTGTCTGTCATGAAAAAAATTATCATTGCCCTAATATATCAAGTCAACTGCGCTATTAATTTTGTCTAGGTCAGATAAAACATTGAAATCCTTAAATGACCTTAATTGTATGTTTTACGCTAATGTAATACTTTACAAAGCTATTGTGCTATAATTAGATTGAATCTATTGAAACAGTTTTGTTTCTGTCAAGATATCTTATGATATCTGATGATGGTAAATCCTGAAAAGCGCTTCGGACGCATGCAATTATTTAACGTGTTGTTTACATTTCTTAATATTATTTTTAAATAAAGTCTATATAAGTGCAAGAAATTTCCGTACAGTGTCCGAATTAGAAATCTATTGTTCACTAATGATTATAGATATGGTAATTTATTTCCAATTGAATCGTTAAAACATAGCATCGATAATACTATTTGTTTAGAATAAAAAAAAAATAGATGTAAGTAGAAACATTAAGATTTGCAAAATAAAAGAAACAATATGTTTCTTGTTCCAAATTTGTATTATTTGTGTACTTTCACCAGATTACCATAGTTAAAGTCTGTATTTGTTATTTGTTAACCCAATTAAATGACGTCAGAGCATACACTGGAGTTACAGTTAGTTAAACAACCGTTATGTACAACATTAACCGATCATGTGTCCGTCCACTCGCACCTGCTTTAATTTGATTCGTGTTGAGTGTTTTCAATTATATAACAGATTTAAGCATCCTATTTGTAAAATGCGACATTGTAGCGCATGTTTTATTTTTTTTAGTTTTTTTTGCGGTCTGTATCAAAGGTTTCTTTACGTTTAAATACTTTTTGTCAGTTGCATGTATGCATTTTGATTGTTGTAACTTGTAACTCTGGGATTTCGTTTTATTTTATATCTATGTAATAATTTAGATTCCCTAGTTTTCCTTTATTTACATCTTGTATACTTCTCAACTACAGTCGACAGCATAATCGACAATGTTATTGCAACAAGGTATACATATCTTGCTAGCGGTATTGGTTTTTATAATCTTTTGTGTATATATGGATAGAATCATCTCAACAGTACAGCTTTTCTCTTGTGCCATGTAAGAACCAATCGCAATAAATAATACTAAATTAACTCTCGAAAAAAATTGTTATAATTGGTAATGTGATAATCCCAAATGCATATAGTCGACGCATATTGACTTTTCAAATAGAACTTTAGATATTCATTTATGTTAGTTGTAAAGAGGTCGGCTCATATACGTTACGTTTCTCAATAGAAAAACAAGGGATCTTGGGTATCCATCCATGACACCAAATAAGCACATGCATAGCAAAAAACAAATGAATTAAAAGCAACAAAAAAAAAACAAAAAAAGAAAACAGCGCTTTTATTGATGTTCTTGATTTCAAAGTCACAGTGAGGCCTTCATTACGGAGCAAAAAAAAAAAAAAAAAAAAAAAAAAACGCATCTCATTGCAAGATTTAGACGGCCCCTAAATCTCCAAATCGGGCCCGGTCAAAAAGAACATACTGGGAAGTAGTACATATTTAAAACAAAGTTGTTCCTACGTAAAGGTGTAAATATCAAACAAGTAGAATATATTTTGTTAATTTAGGTCTCAAATGAAAGGTGAAGGACTGGTGATCCTTGTAGAATACATTTTGATAGTTTTTGATAACACAAACATGTAAAAATGACTTCTAAAACTGAGGACATATATTGCCCTTTTCTCAGATATGAAGTTCCTGGTTTGGTGTATCCAAAGTTCCGTAACCAGTACGGTATGATGTGTAAATAACGGTATATTGATCTCGCCATCAAAAACTGTTTGAAAGTAATCAAAATTAACGTGGATAGGAATGAGGGCCACGAAAAGGTGGAGTGCGTTTTATTAAAATTTTGGTTATATGAGTATGAATCAGCGGTATGGTATGTTATGTAGGTGCCTTTCATAGCTTACTATACAGTTTGGGTTTTGCTCATTTTTAAAGGCCGTACAGTGACTGATATTTGTTCACATCATCGTCTTCTGGTCTCTTATGAATTGTTGTCTCATTGCCAATCATTCCACATCTCCTTATCAATTTATGCGACTTTACATATATGAATTAATAATATAAATAAAATTAGGCATACCAACCAAAATCGTCTAAGGTTCATTTGAATCATTACATGCATAGATTATAAACTGAAGATTTGAAATCCAAAAATTTTTTCAAAATGTTACCAGTATTTGAGTTTTGGGAACTTGACTTATTTGACATGGAACGACAGCCTACCAGTAGCTTCACCAAGCCAACGGGAGTAATTTAAATGTTTGATACCAATTTGTAAACTTAAATATAGTCCTTTTCCTTCCCTGTGTCCATAGTTAGGCAATATCGCTATGAAAATAGTCAAGTATTTATAATCCTTTTAAATATACCATTATGATACCTACCAAGTTAGGAGTAGTGAGTGAACATTGATAATTCAATAGACATTTATCTATAATATCTTTGACAAATGGGAAGTCAAAGCAAACTATTATATTTACTTATCTGGGCACTTAAGATCTTGTTAACATTATTTCTTTGTTTACCTACATATCTTTGCAATTAATAAAGTTAAGTTGTGTTCATAGTAGTTTATGCTGACTTTTTTCTAAAATTAATTTTATTTAAAGGCATAACCGCGTGGAAACGACTATTTTTTAAATGGTAGTAGACAATATGCTATGCTTTTGCTGAATCATTTCTGTTTGTTTATTCAATACTATGTCTTGCACATGTAACAACATGGAACCGGGTTAGGAAAATTATCACTACACTAAGATTTATCTTATGATAGTTCTGTTGTATTATAATTATTCTAAATACGTCCCATGTAAGATGATTGTAAAGGTTTTATTTGCTTTATTTTTTAGTGTTTTTCTTTTTGCTTTTTAGTGTTTTGTGTATGGGATGTTTATACCGGTAACAATCTTGTCTAACCTTTGTCATTTGGTGATGTCTTAGGATTACATACAAGTCAACTACCAATCCGCTATTGCGTGATGCCTAATCACTTGATATAACGTATAAACATATTTTATAGGAGTAATAGGATCTTTCTTGCGGGGCCCTAGCCATTTACAGCAATAACCGCGAATATAGAGTGTTCCCATGATATTAAGATATTATCAAATGAAGATGACAGCAAACATTTTGCATGGAAGATTTACGAATATTGATTTTAATATTTTAATAAGTGATTTCTTATTTTCAAACAAACTAAAATGAAAAAAAAAAAAAACAAACACAAATGTATACTTATTTTACACAACCGAACAACCGGCCAATTTCAAAAACCGGTTATTTTAAAAAAATAATGATTGCCATTGATAAATTGCAATATTTTGTATGAATCAAGAATCTTGCAATTTAACTCCCCGCATGTAAATTGCACATCAAACAAGCTTATCTTTTTACAACAGGGATTAAAAAAGGGAAATATTTACTAAACGCTGCAATATCAAATGAAAAATGCACATAAATTGCCTTGACTATTTGCAATACTATATTGTTTAATATATTTTTTTTTTATGTTCAACAAAGTAAACAAGTGTACCAGTTTTCTTTGAATACGAATACTTCATTAGAAGTACATTTTTACACCGGTGTTGAAAATTCCACACATCTTGATTGCACCAAGACAACTAGTATTACAGGGTGTAATTAATTTTCAATCTCTTTTCTTGTTACATATTTTAAGTAAAAAAAATCACAAACATGAACATTATAGCTGTTAAATTTCAATTATATTTTCTCAAGTTTGTGTCCACTCTCACAGTATTTGATTATTTATTTTAAGTTATACACTTATACTCTCAAATTGTTAACAAAACTACTACGTCAAAGACGGAAAACTAACGAGGTTCACTGCTAATTTCCCTGACGACGGTAAATGCTTCTCTGGCATCCACGATATAGTCGAAGGTGCAGAGAGTGTCGTTAAACACCAACAATAATTCAATCATTTTTTTTTGTGTTTTTGTTGAAATTCCAATGACATCTGCAATTTTGTGGTAAGTTCATTGCAAAGTGGAAATACACGAGTGTATCCAACAAAAAGAAAAAAATGATTTTTCGTCGTTCGTCATGATTGTTGTTATTGCTGTTTGAAAATGCAGACAAGGTATACTTTACAAAAGCATTTAAGCCAATCATTACTTATTGTGTTTAAGCATCAGTTAACAATTTACGTGTTTATATTTATTATAAAAAAGACAAAACATTTATTATGCAATCATGTATGAGAAGTCATTGAACCTGTACTCTCCCGTACTATATGCCAGTAAAGGTTTACCTTAAACTTTTTAAGAAATCACTACCAACTCAATGTTACAGATTACATGATAACCTCCAGGTGTTCACTTTTGGTCAGCTCGTGTCATTGAAAAGTTGACTTATTGACGTTTTCCCTATGTAGGTATTATAAGTTTTATGTATTGATGTTAATGCAAACATCTTGTAGACATTTGATTACTAGAATATATTTCCTAGCTGTTGTTCAACAACTAATTTAACCATGTCAAAATATTTTGACAATGTTAGATTATCGCCGCAACATCGTCACAAAATGACATGGTTCAACATAATTTGTGTACTCAAGCATATAAGTTTACTATCACATATGCAGCGTGTTTACAACCTAAATGATGACGTACTGTTTTTAGCTTTTAAGACAGCTGTTGAAATTATTTAGGTATTACTGTAGTCCAAAATACCATCGTATAATTCATCGCGTACAACATTATAAGCCTGGTATCTTTAATGAGGTCGATGCCACTGCGATTGTACGTTTCTGCACTTAGTGCATCACCAGCCCAGTTGTCAGCACTTTTGATAGGTTAATTTTCTGTAAATTTGCTGTATTTAAATGTTGAATTATCCGAAACAATAAAGTTTTTTCTCTCTCATGTATAGATTGTTATTGTGGTTATTGGCACAACTTATCGGAATTTATGTATTTGATTTGGCGTTTCAAGTCTTCTAATTTGAGCTCCAATGGTGAGTCTTATGTAGCAAAACGGCGTATAGCGAACAAAATTATAAGCCTGGAATCTTTGATAATTTTTTTACAACCACTGGATCGATGCCACTGCTTTTAGACGTTTTGTCCCAGAGGGCACCACCAACACAGTAGTCAGCTCTTTTGTGTTGACATGAAATATCATTGATATGATTATTTAAGGTAAATTTACCGTATAAACCATGTTAAATTATTTGAAACATTAAGGTTTTCCTAGTATATCCTGCACCACATTATTACTGACGTAAGTACTAATGCAGTGACGAATAACATTCATGATGTCACATTCGAGGAAAAGCGGACGAGATTGTTATTATGACAATCGGGTATATCCATCCTCATCTTTGAAACAGATATTAAATAATGGTCAACACACGCGTGATTGCGTTCATAATATTTTCGAAAGGATTAACAGTGCCTTCTATATGAATAAACTTAAGGTATTCTATTTTTATCAACTCTCTGTTAAGATTATATTGAAATTGATGTGAAAATCTTTATTGCAATACCCTGGAAAAATTATTCAAGCAAGTATAAAAATCTTAAACATGTACTACATTTGAAAATACTCTGGATTCATTATTATTCGTTGGATACCAATTTTTGTTGATTTCATGGGTAATGGGGAGTTCAACGAAGTTCAGATTTGCTATAGGTTTGTATGCAGACTTGGGCAAAACCACGAAATCAAATATACACGAAATTACAATTGTTTCACAATCCACGAAAATTGATACCCACGAAAATATATGAATCCACAGTTATCAGTTTCTACTGTTGTGTTAAGGCATTTTAGTGTATTACCACGTTTAATACATATCACTTTCCAAATTTGTATGATCAACCATTCCAAGACACACGTGTTGCGCTCACGAAAATCTTTTTTAATCATCCTGTGTGGATGAATAAAATTACGAGATGTTCATTCCATGGTCAATATTTGAAATATGATCAACGGTTACATTGCCGATATCATGTATAGGTTCGAGCAGATCTACAAACAAGCGAGGCAAATCGGCAAATGCACTAACTTTTGCTAAATAGAAGTTAAATCGTTATAAAAGGTGTATTACCAAATGCAGTACTAAAATCTGTATGCACTAAGTGATCGAAAGAAATAGGACAAATCTTACTAGAGGTCTTCTTGAGATAAGATCAACTAAACGATTTAATCAGAAATCTTAACCCAATTCCCCGGATCAAAGGTATATCACAATAACCCTGAGACAGGTGAACATTTTTGTGACCACCAAATAGACAAAAACTAGGCATTGTGTACCAATAATTTTTTTAGTATTTGATGCTTAATTGTTCTCCAAGACATGCAAATGAAGTCTGAATAGAGGATTTGCTTTTGAGAATAATTTTAAATAACATGTTTTAGCATTATTTTCTTCTAGATAACATAAACCTTCGTCAACGGACAACACCACGACTGTCAGAGTCTTGATTTAAGTGTTTGGCTTCAGTTCATGGCTGCATCCCGTCAATACAGCATTTAATTTATTTACATTTCGTCTGGAATATGTTTCTCATATACCAATGCATTTTAAATTACCGGATTAAGTTTCTTCAGCTCGATTGCAGCATTAATATTACAATTCTTCACCATGTTGTAGGTGTATTTGTTATCATTGTTATTAGTTTAAGGATGTTCAAGTCTCTTATATACATTTTGAATATACAAATTTAGGAAAACAATTGGTGGAATTCCAAACAAAGCGATTTTGGGTGCAACGACAGGATAAGCATCTCCTACTATATATGCGCAACCCGCCATGCGTATCCATACTCGGGCAAAATGTCAATATAAGGAATACGACACAATCGGTAGATTAACAGAGCAGACGACTATATTCTGGTATCCAAAGATCTTAGACCTAATTAATCAGTTTATCTTCATACTACGTCTCTGTGTAAGTTTGTAAAATCACTTGTGATATTTTATGTCTTTCGCATATCAAACACTCACTTTTGTCCATCTGATCTTTTCAATGTTCCTGTCTTTTACACTTATAACTGGATTCGACTTGGAAAATGTGTGACAGGTATAGTGCAAAAAAGTTTTCACTGTCAACACACCTGGTTTTACTCAAAAGTTCATTATCTTGTGACCTTTGTTTCTAATTTAATAGTACAAAAAAGGAACGGCAAACAATTCCGTAATGCAATTTACATGTATAATAAAATTTGAATTGGAAAATAGTGTATTACTCATCGCAAACTCGTAACAGCTTCCATACATCAAAACTTACACATTCTCTCTACATTTGTATAGACAAGGAATACAGTTGGCCTACATGTACCTAGGAGTTGGCACCCATTAACAAATGTCACAAGTCGACGATAGAAACCGTCTTAAACTTACTGGAAAAAAAACCAGTACAATATTTTATTCATCAGATGCGCATTTTGACAATTATTGTATTCTTTAAAGATGATCGAAGCTAACATCTTTGACAATTTTAAAATCTAAAAAGAACAACCAAACGTCGATACAAATAACTTGTCTTACGAAGAGATATATCATACTTTGTAAAAAAAAAACCGCTGTAATTAAACCGAAAATAAATTTAATCTGATCTGGACATTATTTAATTCATATGAAACTTCAAATTAAAAAAGTTAAAGATGTTTTATATACTTAAATGGCTAAGTTTTACTATAAAACAACTTTTCGTGAACTTTCTTGTAAAAGAATGTCCTTTATATTACAAGTTTTCCATAGGCTTATATACAGATTTTTGCAAATCCACGAAATTGTAGCTTTTCGTCAATCCACGAAAATTGGTACCAATGGATATAAAACAATCAACAGTCGATAAAGAACAAAGCAGCAGGATCAACCGGTTTGTGGTTGGGTTTGTGATTCTCGGTCTTTATATGTTGTGTTTTGTATACTGTTGTTGATCTGTCGGTTTGTTTATTGATTGTGTCGGTCTTTCTCCGACATTTGAGTTTTGATTCTATATTTGGTATCTGCCACGATTGATTTATTATATTGATATTTTGTATACAAACAGGAACTGCTTGCATATGTGTTTGTCTGCATGTTTTGCTATTTTATACTAAGAAATTTTACAGCAAGTTATTTGTTACTAGAATCGCATTAGTGTTTCTCTAGAGACGGAAGAGTTGTCGTTTTTTTCTGTTGACCATAAAAGTTCTAAATCAATATGTACTGAGCCCGTGTTAAAAAATATTTCGTGTATAAATTTTTGTCTAGCCTCTTCATAATTTTCACAAAATAGTAAATAATTCCACGGTTTCCAATTGACCACATTCACACTTTGGATCTACATTGGAGTTGATTTTGTTTTGGTATTTTTTTAGATAGTATCCTGATCTTAAATGTCTAACAGTTTTTGATGTTTTATGATCTGGAAAATTAAGTGTTAATTTTTCATTGACATTATGGTGGAAATTATAATAGAATCTTCCTGTATCAGAATTGTCCAAACGATGTTGTCATTTCTTATTCACTAAAATCTTTGCTGCTGTTTTCATATCTTGTTTTGTTACTGTAATATGGGCTTTCTTTTTCGATTTCATTCGCCTCTTTAGCTGCTTATTTAGCTAGCATATCAGCTATTTCATTTCCTCTGACATCTGCATGTCCTGGGGTTCATTCAAAATTAATTTTTATTCCATAGTGTTTTTGGATAGATTTAATAAGAGAGATTATTTCATGAGAAGTGGATCTGTGATTTTCAATTTTCCTGTTTAATGAAAAAATTCCAAAAGCTGATTGGCTGTCTGAAAATATTTTTACTTCTTCTATTATGGTTTTATTTTGAGTTATGCTAATATAATCTAAAACTAATTTTATTCCTACAAGCTCTGCTAAAAGAATAGAACCTCTTTTTGATACTGGTTGTTTTAATTCTATTTCTGAATTGTTGAATATTACAATTGCACCTGCTCCACAAGGTCCTGTGTTGGACTGGCAAGAACCGTCTGTAAATGCAACAACTGTTGAAGAAGATACTGTGTTAATATTGAATTTTTTCCCTGTAACTTCTTGTTCTTTTGTTATGTTTTTTTTTAGGAACCCAAAGTGCGCCAATATTCTGGTGGAGATTTTGATGATTGTAGACCATTAAATTGATATTCTGGCTCTATGTCATCAATTCTGATATCAGTTTCTTCTTTCATGTTTTTGCTTGGAGTAACATTAAGCCTAAAGGTGATATGAATTTGTCAACTGTTGGTTTGTTTCTCCATTCATCTATTTTGTTTCTGATAGGGATTTTTGTTGAATATGAGTTTAATTTGGCAGTATCTCTAATTGCCATTTCTACTCTTCTAAGATCTAATTGTAAGTTATTTTATTGACGAAATAGTGTACTCTCATTCACTAATAAGTTCTCGCACTTACAAATGATACTGATATCAGGGCTTGATATATGATAGGTTATCCTCCCACTCACTAATGCATAATCTCTTATGAAATGGGTACTGATATCTGGGCTTGATTTATGATTGCTCATAAAATGTTGAGATGGTATTTTACAATGTACCTTTATATATATTTGTTTATTCAGCTTAAAAGGAAGAATACTAGACAACTATTGGTAAGGAAATTAATATACGTATAACATCGACCTTTAAAAATTAGACAAAAATTACAATAGTCATAGAAATAGCTAGGAAAAGGTCAAGAGAAATAAAGTGTAAACAAAGTAAAGATATTGAAAAATCTTCAGATGAAAAGTTCTCCTTTACACATTAAAATGTATTCAAAACTTTGCATATCATTACATGTATTATATAATTGAAATGCATACATATATGTAGGAGTTGCGATTGGGATGCTGAAAATGCGATGGTCACGCTGAAGTGCGATGGTCACGCTAAAGTGTCGTGATCTTCACCGAAGTGTGATGGTTCTTTCACTGATGTGCGATGATGACGCTTTTTGTCTTTTTTACTATCTACAAAAGTGCAATTATTATGAGAAGTAGATTTATTTACAATTCAGAATATACATTTGCATTCATTATTGTCCATAAATCATTTATGGCCTTTCGGTGTTGCTGATATGCATGTGTATGGTTGAAATAATAGAATCATAAAAATAATAATCATCCTGTAATAGTTCTGTTTACCATACAGTTGTGAATATATGATAATCGTATACATGGTATACTCTTTGATATATTATCTACAAGTTCCCTGCTAACATTGTAATTTCATTTATACCTTTGATGTACATCTCCTTTAACGGTGTTTTCAACATTTGAAATACAAGAATATATTTCATATTATGTACGTCTTAGCTGCAGTTTTGTATTAAATCGTCCTATTTAACATGTTTAATTTTGCTGCATACTTTCCATGATTTACCCGAAAAGCTGCTTGTAACAAACCAATTGACTTCTACATCGACATGTGAACATACAAAAACTTTGAAAATATAATTTATGTAACCCATGCACTTCGGCGTAGCTATCAGCAAAATAGCGTAACAATGCCACCATCGCACTTCTTTGCGATCACAAATGCACATTAGCTCAAACCATCGTATTTCAGGCTCGTCATCGCGGTTCGGAGGACAATCGCGGTTTAGAGTCATACATATATAATAAAGTTTACACAAGCATATTATAGGTATGTAGTTTCCACAGTTTGTCAAATAGTGATATGTATTTTGAACTGTTATCATTATCTTTAAAGCGGTCATGTGATCAATCCTGAAAAAGAAATATTATACCGAGGGTCAGATGTGAAACACTCTCAGCACATGTCGGACGAACATGGGTAACTAAGTTGCTAGTATACGTTCGCAAATAGACATTTGGTGTCATTTTCTTCCGGTTTGTAACTCACAAATAAATTAAAACATGTATGTTTTAACTGCATCGATGAATTCAATTACATGGAGTTATAACAATATCTACAATAATATGTATGTAAGTGTTTGCCCCATCATTTAAGTCATAAGTCTAGGAGACTGAACCTACATCATAGGTGCACCTTTGTGTGCAAATTTACCTTGTTTTAAATGAAATTATGGTAGAACCTGTTTCATATGTTTTTTTAATGCAATACACTTTTTAGAAAGGCACATATACAATTACCTTTTATCTGGATACCTTAAAGAACAGTTATTATAACACGTATAACGACACAATTGACCTTTCTTTCTTTTCATGATTTTGCCCAAAACGTTTTTTAAAAGAAAAAAAAACATCTAGCAAAATTCGCTCTTACCAACTGTTATGTGTATAATTATAATTGCAATAACTTCATTTCAGTAGATTTTTTTATATCGATCTGCTTGCCTTAAAAGTTTGAGAATCCTAAAAAAAAAAATTCGATTAAGAGAACTAAAGTGCCGCTGTCGACATCCACCGATACTTGTCTGATATTAGTTTTTCCTTTGCAAACAGTAACGCCTTAACCCAATTAAAATAAGACAGACTACGTCTTTGATGCTTTTGTTCAGAGTCCATCGACACCCACCACTAATGATAGAGTTAAGATATACGTCTTTCAATTTTTATTTTAAATATCATAAATAATTCAACTTATGATAAAATATGCAAATAATCTACCCCCACTCAATAATAAATAACGTAAACTGAAAGTGGCATTGATATGAGGATACTGAATATGATGTCAGTTTAATTTCCAATTTGAATGAAAAGACTATAAAGAGTGTTTTGTCCAAAGACAAGGGGTTAAAATTAAAAAATTAGACATGATGAGATCTCGATAAATGAAAGCCATTAAACGTTAATAAAAACACTACAAAATGCAAACTAACGTGTGTATCTTTTATTTATGTCCAAAGCACCGTCACTTAGAATGCGGTGGAAGTAAACCGATCGCTGTTTAAACAAGAAGTTGCTCGCACTCCACTCGTATCGAAAAAAAAAAGAAGTTGCGAAGTAATAGTTATACACCGAGTGTATAACTAACTTACACCCCATTCTAAACCCTATATTTGTTAACATTGATTATTAAATGAAAAAAAAAAACGATAGCATATTTATTGATAATATCAACCATGATTTCTAAGAATATTTTTGTGTTACATGAAACCCCACTTGTAACCTTTCTTTGGTTATCTTCGTTCAAACTTTGACAAGTGAGTATATTTTACAAATGTCAAGTTGTTTTGCATATTCCCGTTAAATCCATGTGCTATTATGGATCAGCAGGTCAAGGTTGACTGTTTCGTGTATTCTTATTACAAACAAAAAAATACATCATGCTCCTGGTATACAGTTGTCAATATGGACGGGTATAAGACGGACGACATTTTGTGGCAAGGCTTGGATTTGGTAGAAGAGACTCAAGATAAAGGCAAAGTACTTACCTGTATCAGTCTAATAAAGGTAATCATAACTGTATTTTATATCTTACGATTTTATCAAAAACAAAAGCCCCTTCCCTCATCTCGAGAATAAACAAACATTCATATTCGAACATACTAAGGAATAGGTGTGTCTGCATTAGAAACCCGACTACAAGACACGCTCTACATACAATATTTAAAATTGAGAAACTCCCTTTTTTTAGGGGCAATCAGGGGCTGATCCAGCCGGGGGTTCCCAACTCAAGAGAAAAAGGGGGGGGGGGATCCAACCATTCAAATGCATTGATCTTTTAAATAAAAGTCGGGTCCAACCCGCGGAACCCCCAACCCCGGATCGGCCACTGGGTAACCGGGGGAGGGGGGTCCGGGAGTTAGAATCCCAATTTTTTTTTAAAGATCAATGCTTTAGAATAGTGACATATGACTGGGATAAAAAAATTACCTTCAAGCAAAAAAGTATTTAAATGACTATTTTTGTATTCCATATAGATGCTTATTGGAATTTCCTAAAATGTGTTTTTTGAATATTATGAAACAATTTGTAGTGAACACTATTAGTAATTTCTTATGTTCATAATCAATTTCTATTGTTACGAATAACAATGGACTTTGTTTGCGGAATGTAGAAGCAGGGGTTTCCAGAAACCCCGCTCGTCACACCCTGTGGTCAAAATCCATTGTTACAATGTATTCGTAACAATAGATCTATTCAATTTACACTTGTTTCAGAAATAGAAACTATGAAGTACAACAATAGAACTGGGGTGTAATGATAGATCTGAATAGTGGTCAAGTTTTATCTCATGACTGACAACCTTCTTACCAAACATGAAGTCACTGACAAACGGACAAGGTAAATGCAATATAGGCCGGTATAATATCATTAGTCTATGTGTGAATACAAGACCAGTCAGGATTGAAAACGTATAAGAGAAAAACTTATTGAAGTTGCATTAGAATTTTGTTCTATAAATGTAAATGGCCAGTATATAATAGTCCTCAGTATCCATTAAAGATTATTCGAACGATAAAGAAGAAGTACTGGATAGATTTTGTAATGTAAAACATTTTTTTTTAGAAAGTAGACATAGCTGGTTTAACGCACTTTTAATTTTCTTGGGGAGAATTGTGCGACAACTAAGAATAAGAAAATATAAGTATTGTCGTGCAAATGAAAAAAAAAAACAAAAACACTTCGTCTCCAGTGGCATCATACAAATCAGGCTGTTAAAACGTGTTTATGCACCTGTCATAAGTCAGGAGCCTGTTTTTCAGTGGTTGTCGTTTGTTGGTGTGGTTCATAAGTGTTTCTCGTTTTAAATATAGATTATACCGTTGGTTTTCCTGCTTGAATTGGTTTACACTAGTCTTTTTGTGGCCCTTTATAGATTGCTGTTCGGTGTGAGCCAAGGATCCGTATTGAAGGCCGTACTTTGACCTATAATAATTTTATTGTTTACTTTTTACACATTGTGACTTGGATGTATAGTTGTCTCATTGGCACTCATACCATATTTTCTTATTTATTTTCAATATTGAGCGTCAGAAGGGAAATGTTGAAAGTTACTGGTTAAAAAGGGGAATTTTTTTCTGATTCTGTATAACATCTTTCTTTTTTTTTTTCAATCAACACATGTTCAGAAAACTGTTACCCATTTTTGTATTTTGATACATTACAGAAAACATCGATTATTATTCAGAACTGCTTTCATATTTTGACTTTTTTTTCCAATGTACAATTAAAATTCAAAACCTTCAGTACAGTGCAAAACTTCTATACCTACTATTAAAAATGCCCTGAGATCGTGTGTGCATTTTGATAAAAAAAATAATTTTGTAAAGAAATTCTGCAATGAAATACAAAATGTATGTTAACTGTCCTAAAATTTAAGTATAATTAAAGTAAAGGGAAAAAGTTCGTATCAGCGGATATGCATCTTATATTTGAAGAAGTAGAGGATAAAATGGTAAATTAAAGACTCCAAGCAAATAAATAAACCGAAAGAAACATTGTAAATGGTTGGTAAAATAGTTCATGTATATAAAGAAATAAAGATGCAATGCATAACAATATAAATGTCTTGAACATTTGTAAACAAGAGGTAATAGGCCATACTCTTCACATTATAAAAAATACTGTCTATCAAAACCATTGAAGTACCATTTTGCAGACTCTTTTGCAATAACATATAAAGAAAGAAAAATATTAACACGTCACTTGATTAGAAATTCTGGTACTATGGACCAATTTCTCTTATAGTAATATCGTTTTCTCTGTAATACATCGATTTTGTTATACAAACAGAATTTTCGAACTTGTAATAAACAGCTTTAATTGTCTTATGCCTTTATCCAATGTCTAAATTTAGCATATAACTTGTAATTCATCATTCGTTGCGATTAACGATTCCTTTGTTTTAAGGACATCAGCAAAATTTATTAATAGAATTTAAGTATAACGACGTACTAAATGATTTTACTATCTTGTCCTGCTTTTGTCTGGGTTTCGTAAAATCTAGTAACAGTCGGCGTTAACCGCTTAAAATATGTTTATCATTAGCATTGCAGTAACCTGCATTTCACTATTTTTTTTTCTCATAAAATCGACGTTGCTTGCAAAACACGGTCTTAAAGTCATCAAATATTTTCCTCACTCTAAACGCTACCCTACACGCCTTATTCGTAAGGCATCTTCTGCTCTTTACAACTGCTCATCGCTTCGATTCTAACACAACGTGTTTTTTTCATAATACAAAATATTAATCATTATCATGATACTTTCGACATCAAGCAATTGTTTAATAAAAATCTTTTGCAAACAGTAACGCCCTTATTATTATAAAAGGATATGAAGAATTACGTCTTTTTGGTGCTTTTGTTCAGAACCATCAACAACCTTTACTTACAATGGACTCAAATACAGTTCTATCATTTATCATTCGCAAATATCGTAAATTATTTTACTGGTGACAAAATAAGCTAATAATCTACTCCCACTCACTAATAAAGATTTTAATTTGAAAGGAATATATGACATGAGAGTGCGCTGTATATAATGTCAATTTACTCTCAGGTTTGAATGTTTATATACTATAAATTAAATAACTGGAACAGTACTAGAGGACTACTGTGTCAAATATAAGGAGTTACCTTAATACAACAAGGCTGTATATCATAAGATAACGACAACCTGGACCATTGAGAACATTAAGACAAACACTAGCGCAATATATGTATAGAACAATGAAAACATACATGCTTCATACGTATCTTAAGATTTAAGCCATATATAACTGATTTTTACATGTTCTTATGTTGTGCTGTAACACCACTGTCCAAGGTTAGTGGAAATTTGGCGGCACTCACAAACATGTTAAATCCCGCTACATTCTGTGTGTACAAGTCCTAAGTCGGGATCATGTGACTCAGTATTTGTATTCGTTTCATGTCTGTTATATTTTGTTTTCGTAAATTTTTCTGTTATGAAATATGCCCCTCAGGTACACAGCTACTTTAGTACAAGTAATCTTGATGTACAGTTCTAAAGATGCATATCAAATGTACATCTGTAAAGCTGTATATAAACTGTACATCTGTTAAGCTGTATATAAACTGTACAGCTGTAAAGCTGTATATAAACTGTACATTTTTAAAGCTGTATATAAACTGTACATCTGTTAAGCTGCATATGAACTGTACATCTGTTAAACTGCATATAAACTGTACATATGTAAAACTGTATATAAACTGTACATTTTTAAAGCTGTATATAAACTGTAACCTTGTAAAAATGTACATGAACTGCACATTTTTCAATCTGTGTATATGCTATACGTATAGATTCTACCACTGTATCTTGTGTGATACGATATCTATCCACACTTAATTTACAGTTTTACAGATGTACAGTTTATATACAGCTTTACAGCTGTTCAGTTTATATACAGCTTTACAGCTGTACAGTTTATATACAGCTTTACAGCTGTACAGTTTATATACAATTTTACAGATGTACAGTTTATATGCAGTTTAACAGATGTACAGTTTATATACAGCTAAACAGATGTACAGTTTATATACAGCTTTAAAAATGTACAGTTTATATACAGCTTTACAGCTGTACAGTTTATATACAGTTTAACAGATGTACAGTTTATATACAGCTTTACAGATGTACATTTGATATGCATCTTTAGAACTGTACACCAAGATTACTTGTACTAAAGTAGCTGTGTAAAGTTGACATGAGATGAATTTGGCTATTTTTTTTAGGTCCATATAGCTCCTCACGTTTTCAGGTCTTATACATCCTTGGCTTGGCATAGTGAAGGCTTGGCTTGGTGAAGGCAAATTCAGAAAAGCGCTTCGGATGCACGAAATTATATATTAAGTGTTTTGTTTCTTTTTTTTTTTTAGTTTGTAAGTTGATTGATAGTTAAACTGACATTGTTAACTGTTTTTTCTAATGTTTGCATGTTTGTGCGTTGACTATTGATATCTTAACCTTTTTCCACCGATTGTGACATCACCGAATTTGTACTAACCTTGAGCCACTTGAAGGGTGACACTACTTACCCTTGCATAACACCTGAGACCATCCCATTTTTGGTGGATTCATGTTGTTAAGTCTTAAGTTTTCTATGTAGTGTTTTTTGTATGTGTTTGCCATGGTCCGCTATAAAAGCTTCCGACATAACAAAATGTGAAATAACTTAAACGAAAACATAACGGAATGTGATGAGTCAAGTCTTGTCAAAAGGATTTTTTACAACTATTTTGTATGTTGTGCTGTAAAATTACTGGCCCAGATTAGGGGGAGGGAAGAGCGCTCACAAAAATGTTTAACCCTGTCACATTTTGGTTGTCTCGTTGGCAATCATGCCACAAGTCTTTTTTATAATAGTAATAAAGCATGTTCATATTACCCGTCAGAACATTTAGTGCATTTGAATAAAATTAGCATGACCACTGGTTACCTAAAATTTATAATTGACAAATTTTACCATACTTTTTTGAACTGCATGACCAGTATATGTTTTATCCCTTGTCTTCAATTGTTGGAAATGACTGCTGTTCAATACACGATTCTCTTAAAATAAAATATTTTTTTCTTAAAATGTCCTGTACCAAGTCAGGAAAATGGCCATTGTTATATTATAGTTCGTTTCTGTGTGTGTTACATTTTAATGTTGTGTTTCTGTTGTGTCGTACTTTTCCTCTTATATTTGATGTGTTTCCCTCAGTTTTAGTTTGTAACCCGAATTTGTTTTTCTCCATAGATTTATGAATTTCGAACAGCGGTATACTACTGATGCCTTTATTTCTCTTAAAAGAGAGGCGGAAAATACCAAAAGGGATATTCAAACTCATAAGTCGAAGACAAACATAACGACAAGACAAACAAGAGTCTACAAAACACAACATGAAAAAACTAAAGATTGAGCAACACGATCCCAATACAAAATCAGGGGTTATCTTATGTGCTCTGGAAGGGTAAGCAGATCCTGCTCCCCACATGTGGTACCCATCGCCAAAGTATAGTTTAACAGACACACATGGACCAAATAGTTTCAACTCTTTCAGCATATTACGATTTTTTTAATCATATGTATTTGCTGTGCAAATGGATGCTTTTCATTTGAAAATTTAAATTTTTCTACTTTTTATAAAACTCATCAAAGATACTATTATAAATTAATAATATTATTATAATATGCATGTACTTGTATATACATTTAGTTGCTTTCGTTGACTTGAATATGTTGAACAGTCGACAATGACCAGATTATAGTTGCAAAACAAAATAATGTGTGCATGAAAATTTATGTAGAGGTATGTTTTACGTTGCTGTCGGCTTTGATTTTCATTTTTTTTGGTTTGTTTGGATTTTTTTTTTTTTTTGTCTCTTTGAAGACTTGTCTGTTCTATGGTCGGGTTGTTGTCTCTTTGACACATTCCCCATTTCCATTCTCAATTTTATTTTCGTACATTTAAGGATGAAGAACCACTATGAAATTAACACTCATAGGGTTATCTTTTCTTACATTATGTAAATGTTGTCGTATCCCTCAAATTTATATATTTGTTTTCGAAACATTTGCGTCAATCTCATTTAGTTGTTTCCTATATGTTGGATCGAAATGTCTTTCGTCGATACCGTATAGTTGTTTCTAACATGTTGAATTGATTTTTTGTTTGTTTCAACCCCGTATAAAAATAAGGAGATGTGGTATGATTGTCAATGATCAAACTATACACAACAGTCCAAAAGACGTGGATTTTACTGTACGTCAATTGAAACGAGAAAACCAACGGCCAAATTTATGACATAAACGTTAACAAAAAACAAATATAGCAGAGAGCAGCAACCAGCGACAACCTCGAAATTACAGGGTCCTGACTTGGGACATGCACATATGGTTGTTTTCAAAATGTTGGATTGAATGTTCATGCGTCAGCCCTTACATTGTTCCATTAGTCTTGCGTAGTTGTTCCTCAATGTTGGATAACATTTGCGTAAAGTACTTTATAACTTACGAACTCTTTCCAACTTTTGAGACACGAAGGTTAAGATAACTGTCTGGCACACAAAGTCCGTGACATTTGGTTCATTTAGGTCCTATAGATAATATTCTACAACTTACATGTACAATCAGCCTGTAGTGATTTAGATTTCATAAAGTAGTACAATATAGATAATACTACTTCAATAGTGTCCTCGATAACTTATTAATTCTTTGTGGTGGTTGAAATCGGGCATATGAGAGAAGACACATTTCTGAACTGTTAGATAACGGACAGTTGTTACCTTTGAAAAGCTCTCGAACTACATTTTGTATCTTAAGGGTTATCAATTGGATATCAAAATAAACATTAAAGGAAAAAAATGAAGTGAAATATCTTCAAATTAAGTGTATATGATACCAAGTAGGTCAAAATGTCAAACAGGTGATCAATGAACAATTGCAAATTAGGTAAAAAAAAAATCTTTAACAATTTTAATGTTACAACTAAAGTACTTCGTAGGTCTGATCGGTGCATTTTACTTGATGTCGAAAAACTCTTTAGAATTTGCGAGGTTACAAATGGCAAGAACACACGACTTAAAATTATAAAATTTACTTATGTCTATTTATGTCTTCTGCAAATTAAATTTTAATGTAATGAAATGTCATTGTATTCTTTTGTAAACTTCAAGCGATATCAATGCAAGTGACTTTTTGCAGGAAGCGCAGACATACCGGTACCAAGACAATTCCCTGCCACAGTTAAATCCATACCGATGTGTTGTTCGTTTGATAGAATGGGACGAATAAATAGGAAATTAAGCTCGAAATGTTGATGCTTAAATAATATGTCCCGTGTTTGTAGACATTTCCGGCACGTTAAAGAACCATTCCACCAACTTTTTTAAGGGCTCCGTAGATGACCTTTTGTATAACATACATGTACACTGTTAATTTAAGGCATATCACATTGCTCGCCTCAACTCACTTTGCAGAAACTAATTATATGATTCATTGTTAAATAATATGCCTGAAATATATGCCACTGGACGTTAGTGGAGCAAGATTCCGTACCACAACAGTGGAAAAGAGGAGAAGACACTAAAGTGCCGATAATAAACAATGAATTTAAGAAATACACACAACAGCATGGCCAAAAAGAAAGAAAAAAAAACACACCACACACACATACAGTAGCTACCAAATATAAAAGCGCAAGATTTTTGAGGAAATGAAGTTCTATATACTGCAGGAACACGGATATATGTAGCTTGCCAAAAAGGAGTATTATTACCAAAGCATAGTTCCAGTGAAACATTTAACAGAGGGTGATGTATAAGAAACGAAAGATTTGACATTAGTTTAGATAGGAAAAAGGTCATTGTGATAATGTTTTAGGATCTTTAAAAGTTTAACCCTTGCAGTTTGATTAAATAGTAATTTGAGAGTGACTGGTTATTAGAGATTTACAATAAGTGTCTGACTCCGACCCGAGTCCGACTACGAGTCATAGTAAGACAGTTTAAATGACGGGGTCGATCTCAAACAATAAAAATATTGTAAACATTGTGCTTTAATTATTATAATGCTAATTGAAAAGTTGTTTTTCGGCGATTTACAATACTCCCACATACTTCAATAATGGCTTTTAGTTTGTGACGAGGATGCCTCCAAAGAGTTCCCATGACTTTATAGCATTTCAACTCGCCAATAACATGTTCAACGGAAACTCGGTATGCTTTTATAAGTCTGTTTAACTTTCTACAATTTCTCTTAAAATGTTCCGACTATCTGGTTATCTGCTGTCTGGTGTAAAGCATCACAACAGGATAGCGGTTTAGATATATTTTATTACCAAGTATATACTTATTTAATGGGAAATGAAGGTTTTCGTCTGTCCCGATTTGGCGCATAAATCTAAACTGTCGGGCATCGTTCTGATGTCCCAGAAAACCTGACTCCAATCAAACTATGTTACATTGATTGTTGATAACAACATGTGGGTGAATACAGCGAAAGTGAATGTGGCCAGAAAAATAGTGTTTTTGTGGATCTGAGGAAGATATATTTCTGTTGATATTCCGTCGATTGCATCTATTGCGGATGGTAATTTATGCCAGGCACCGACGTCGATTATCGTTCATGTCCTGTAAATACACAAAATACATAAATATATGTAGATGCATATCAATGTATCTCCGTCCGCCTTTCTTCCGTACTTGAATTATAAAATAGCCCTACTGTGTATAGTTTTATGCGGGTAGCTGTCATTCTTCCCAAAAAAAAAAACTGGGGGTGATCTCAGGTGCTCCGGAAGGGTAAGCAGATCCTGCTCCACATGTGGCACCCGTCGTGTTGCTTATGTTATTACAAATCCAGTAAATAGTCTAATTCGGTAGGTCACATTCGTGAAAAGGGAAGGGTATTGTAATTACGACATAAGGAACATATCCGATACCATCTGTGAAACGGTTATTCCATAACGGTCAACCAACTCATGATGGCGTCCGTAAAATTTACGAAGGGATGATTTCAACTTCACCATTTGATTCTCTTGGTTCAATAGCTTCCTTGTGAGCAGCTAATGTCTGCAGATATTTTCATACTCATCGGTACTATGAAGTTTTGCCATTAAATGAGATTCGTAATATGAAAAAAAAAAAACAAAAACAAATGTGTTACATTAGGGGTTAGTTTTTTTTCTACCTTATTACTTTTCGGGTTGCTTTCGGCTATAAAATACACATAGACTTCTATTTTGTTTCGTAAAACATCTTTATCAAATACTAAAAGTCATTTGAATTAAATATAATACATTGAGATGTCTGTTATGTTCTGGACAACTATTGGATAACGACCGAACAAACAGGCTTATTTAATACTCCAAAGAACTGTCTGATACACTTGTATTTACACAATTATGAGCAAGTATATATTGTGTTAAAGGTTACATATTCAGTTTGATTCCAAAAGCTTATAGTGAATTGCTGTCTTCTGGTATATCAATAGCTGTCTGTAAAAAGTAATGTAACAGGACATTTACTAGATGCGGATATAAAAATTTCAAAAATTGTCCATTTTTGTGTAACTAAAGATTCAATGGATTTGTAGAACCTTGTGCTGTGCAGTGCAGTTGCAGTTTTTGTTCTTTTAGATCCTACTACACTTTGCTTAATTGTTATTACTTTGATTTCGTGCTTTTGTCAAACAGCGATCGTATTCAAACCACTGACTGTTCTGTCTGCTGACCCCAATAAAAAGTACATATCAATACGCAGGAATATTTTTTCGCAAATGAGTTTCATCGTTGCAGATTTACAGGTATTTGAACGAGGGTATTTTGGTCCTTTCAATTTCAATATGTCAATGTTTGTTGATGTTTACAAACAACTTAAATATACATGTTGAGTCGTCTTACCGCGACCTACATTTGTATACGTTTTTACATCTTCGTCGCGTTGCCTCTGGTGGATATACGTGTCATTCGCAACATATCTCCTTTTTTCTTTGGTTGCCTACAAATATTGTATAGTTTCTATTTAAAGTTTTTTTATTACCTTTTTTTTAGACTCGGCATGATTTCGAGCTTGACATACTGCAGAGACACTGGTTTATTGTTGTGTATTGTTAGTAGCCCTCTTGAGTTTTTTTTGTGTTGTTGGGTTGCTGTCTTATGACGTTTACCCTACTTATCTTTGAATTCATCAGTTATAAGAATCTGGGGCCGTGTCAACGAAGCGGTCTTAGGACTAGGACGTGTCTTAGGATGGTCTTAGGACACGTCTTAGTCCTAAGTCAGGTTAACGAAAGTCTCCTAAGTTAAGATATGTCCTAAATTTGGTCCTAAAGTTAGGATATATGAATAGGTGTCTTAGGATGGTCTTAGGATAGTCCTAAGAGTTATGATGTCCTAAGTTGAAATAAAAACAACAAATATGGCCGCTGTGTATGTTCATGTAAGACGGCGAGCGAATAATATTCGCCGAAACAGAGTGTTTAGGGACAGAGACAATCCATTAGACTATTTGGACGATGCTGATATTGTACGTAAATATAGACTTTCAAGACCAATGATTCTAGAACTTTGTGGAATGTTCCAAAATGAGCTCGCAAGGCCGACTAAAAGGTCCCATGCATTTCCTGTCTCATTACAAATAATGGTAGCCCTAAGATTTTATGCGACTGGGAGCTTTCAACTGGTTAATGCTGATGTCCATCGTATTTCTAGAGCTAGTGTTTCTACTATTACACGTGACGTCACACAATGTTTGAAAAATGTATGCAATCAATACATTTCGATGCCCACAGATCAAGCATCTCTTCAAGCTTTAAAGCAAGGTTTTTATGACATTTCAAATTTTCCAAATGTTATTGGTGCTGTTGATGGTACTCATGTGCGTATCAAAAGCCCAGCTGTTGATGAACACTTGTACGTAAACAGAAAAAATTACCACTCGCTTAATGTAATGGGAGTTTGTGACTCAAACTTGAAGTTTTTAAACATTGTGGCAAAGTGGCCTGGTAGTACACATGACTCATTTGCATTGCGCAATTCAAGGCTTTGTGAAATGTTTGAAGACGGAGACATAAGCGATGGATGGCTTCTTGGGGACAGTGGATATCCACTTCGACCTTGGCTCCTAACACCAGTCATAAACCCAACAACAAGACAAGACCAACGTTACAACAGTTGCCATATGAGAACAAGATGTGCTGTTGAGAGGAGTTTTGGAGTGTTGAAATCTCGTTTCCGATGTATCGACAACACTGCAGGAACATTGTTGTACAGCCCAGTTAGATGTTGTGACATTATAGTAGCTGTTGTTGTTCTACACAACATGTGTATTGACAATAGAATTCCTTTGCCTCCAGGAAACGATAATCCAAGAGATCATGGAAACATTGGTGGACAGCAATATGTTGGTATCCAAAATGATGGTGCAGTTATTCGTACTAGATTGATTAATAACAGATTCAACAATTAATAAAAAAAATATTCTTATCCTTCTTTTTTAATCACTAATGGGTTGTTCATTGCATGTATTCTTGTATTCTGATACCTGGATGACTATCTCACAGACATATAACCAATAAAATTTCATTTGGTGGTACAAAGGAATTTAACAATTTTTAGGTTTAAAAGAAAGGAAAAGGATTCTTAAGGGACACTCAAACTCACAAGTCGAATATAAAACTGACAAAGACATGGCAAAAAAGAAAAAGAAAATGTCCAAGACAAATAAGAGTATACAAAACAAACCAGTATAGCGATTATCATTGTAAACTTATAGTTTTCAACGGAAATTATCATTGTATACTTATAGCTTGTAGTTGTCAAAGGAAATATGGTAAATTATTTACTAAAATGATAACTATATGATTATTCAAAATTGAACTATGACAAAACGTGTATTTAATCAATATGATAGAAATAGCAATGTATCACTCGTGATCACTGGCTCGATCTGAGTTTTCTGGAATATGCAAACTGATACCAAGTTGGGTCAAACGCAACTGTTCTTTGGCCTGTTCCAGCTGAAGGCGTTGGCGGTCAACATATAGCTTATCTTTTTCTACGCGAAGTCTTTCCTTTTCAACGGTAAGTCTCTCCTTCAGCAGCCTCATCTTTTCTTCTTTCAATTTCAGTGTATCCTTTTCTACCTGCAGTCTTTCCTTTTCAATATTCAACCTTCCTCTCTCAATTTGAATCAGCTGCTGAGAATCACAATCGTCCATGGTCGAAGCAGTGGTGGTAATATTTCTGGTTGGCGTAGTTCTATTACTAGCACCGCTGATTGATGGTTCTGAAATAGAATGTTAAACATTAAGCTAATTCATAAAGACAATTTTTTGAATCGACAAAATGCATGAAAAGAATAACGTTGATTGACATATTTTGGCGATTACTGTGTGTGTGTGTGTGTGTGACGTTGTGGTCTATATACACCCACATCTCTTAGTTTTCAGTGTATTATCAAATAGTTGAATCAAAAACAGATGGTTATTAAATATATTTCAAATCTTAAAAAGGACAATCATTCAAAACGGGAAGAATAAATGTATTTCAAGCCAAAATTCGATTAATTGATGATCACATCCAGTGGCAAACATTACAAGCCCATCACGACCGGAGAAAGTTCAAAAACAGGCATGTCGAACCAATCATGTCGTCACCTCCTCCCCCTTTTTTTCGCTCTGTTTTACACAAGAACTATAAGAAAATAAACAAATTACCTGATTCATCTGCTGAAGAGTAGGAGCTCCTTCTTGAAGATGAACATGACGGCATCGACAAATCTGTCGACGTTTCTTTAAAAGGGGCTGTATCTATTCCTCCGTCTATTCCATCTATAGGCGTGTCTCCAATAATTCCTACTACCTGATCTTCCATGGAGGAAATGTCTTCTGGGGGAGGACCTCCGCCTGTCTTTCTTGCCTCTCGTCTATTGTGTGCCACTTTCTTTTTGGCGTTGCTCATATATCTTGTCCATTTCTTTCGAATTTCTTCAACTGTTCTTTGGTGGTGGGTATTTGAAGAATTCATCTTTGTACAAATACCATCCCATGTCTTCTTCTTAATGTTATTTGTCGCAACATTTGACAGCTTGCTGAATAGTATTCCTTTATGTTTTTCAACTTCGGCCAGCATAATTTGAATTTCGATTTCGGAAAAATTTGGAGATCTTTTCTTGCTCATGTTGATTCAGTATACGAATTGAAATCGAGTGGACCTAAGTACAAAACTAGTTTATATAGTTAAATTGCAGCACGACAATAGCCTCTAAAAAGTTTTGAGACAATTAATTTAATCGTTTAAAGAATTTTATTCTTTCATTTTAACAGTTTATATTATGTTTTTATTATTATATGTTAAAACCTTTATTTTGTGTTTTTTTTTTCATTACAGATGAGACCCCTCCCCCCTAAAAAAACACCAACAAAAAACCTTTGAATATATATAGAAATGCATAAAAATATTTCATTTCATTCACTTCATATTTTATTAATTAAATAGATATGTTAGGATGGTCTTAGGACCATCGTAGTTAGGACTGTCCTAAGATAGCGTTGTTTTACATCCTAAGACATGTCTCAGACACGTCCTAAGACCATCCTAAACAATGTCCTAAGACATATCTTAGGACATGTCTTAGGATACTTTCATTGACACGGCCCCTGCTTAAGGATGTTTGCTCCTCTTGTTCTTGACTTTTGTCAGATGTTCGGAATCCTTTGGTTTTATCCATGCAGTACCAATAAATATTTTGCCCGCTAATCTCTACTTTTCTTTTTGAAATTTGATTACATATAGTTTAAAGAGCCATATTTGAAAATCTTATAAAATCCTTGTTATTTTTTCATAGTTTTTGAAAGAAAAACGTTGATAATGTTAAATATATGAAAAATCTAGAGAGAATCATTTCCCGCCAATTTTCCAAAGTCTTATAACCCGAAAGAAAGGTCACGGACCCTTCATTTTTTTCTGCTTTTTTTGTTCCATTATTTATATACTGTCAATTTATAACAACCTTTTAACGCGTTTAAGGATGTTCGTTACCCTGTTTCAAAATAATAAGCTTTAAAAAAAAACGTTATAAACTGATAGCATATAAATAACTGAACTAAAAAAAAATAAAAAAATTAAAGGTGTGTGATCTTGTTTTCAAGATATAAGCCATTGAAAAATTGGCGAGAAATGTTTCTCTCTAGATTTTTCATGCATTTTACATTGGCACCTTTTTTACTTTCAATAACAATAAAAAATAACAAGGATTTTCTATGATTTCAAATATGGATTTTTAAACTATATGTAATAAAATTATGAAAAGAATAGTAGGGGTTAGCGGCAAAAAAAATTGATGACACTATATGGATAAAACCAGAGGATTCCGAATATATGACAAAAATTTAAAAAAAAAAGAAGAGGAGCGAGCATCCTTAAACATTGAAATATGATAGTTTTTAGGGGAAACTCGTTATTTTTTGGAAAATCAAAAACATAAAATTACCCAAAACACAAGATTCCACATATATCCCAGAATAAATGATTAAAATTCGTAATATTAATTTAAAAAAATACTTTATTTTAAATGTTTTAAAACATGGATATCAAAATGTCTTTGTGTGTACGACTTGCATTTTTTTTCGGAGGTTTTGTATGTTTGTGGTTGGTGTGGTCTGATACTATCCATGTTCTCATTTCCCCTGAATGCGGATAAATCAATTAAAGAAATAATATCAAAATTGTCTCTGTCCTGCCTTTTTATTTTTCACTCTATTCGGTCCTACTTTTTTTTTTACATAAATTGTCACCCTGCCTTTTTTTTTACTCAAAACTCCTGTCCTGCCTATTTTTTTTTTTAAATTTCATCCAAGCCTCCCCCCCCCCCCCCCCCCCCCCCCTCCCCCCATAACAATCAAATGGTAGCTCACTAAAGACACAATTAACAGCAATAATATTCAAATCGAATGCCTAACAAATACAAAACACAATATTCAATATTCAAAAATACCGTTACATTGTACTAATGTAACCCAAAAATACAAACAAACTAACAATCAATTCGAAAAAAAAGCCAGTATTTTAAACTGTCTCGATATATTCAACAAGCGAAATGGACAAATGAAACTAAATATTATTTTTATATTCATATGCATATTAATGGCTCTACAATCTGTCGATACTGTACCTTGGCATTGCACAAGGTCATGCATTTCTCTGACTGGTAATGACGTCTTTACACTAAATCCATTGGATGTTGGATGTGTACTGATTAATATTTTAGTCTTAGATGCATGATTTTTTTATTAGTTGTTATTGGCTGCGAACTAGCTGTCAGTAACTACGAGTACTCTTAGATCTGTACTTAGTGTCTTTTATGTTGTGGAGATGTATAAATACCCCGTCACGTCCGGTCTGTGTTTTTGTTAGATGTTTTTCTGCTTTGTATGGATCTGATGAGTTGAGCCCTTTTAAACTGATTTTAATAGTTTGTTCGTATGTCGTACTGTTACCCCCGCCACATTCTGTATGTGCCTGCCCCAAGTCAGTAGCCTGTAATTCGGTGGTTGTCGTTTGTTTTTGTATATCATATTGTTTTTCGTTCATTGTTTTGTACATAAATTAGGCCATTAGTTTTCTCGTTTAAATTGTTTTACATTTGTCATTTCGGGACCTTTTATTGCTTACTATGCGGTATGGGTTTTGCTCATTGTAGAAGGTCCTACGGTGACCTATAGTTGTTAACTTCTATGTCATTTGGTCTTTGGTGTTGAGTTGTCTCATTGGCAATCATACCACATTTTCTTATTTTTTGTATAAACATTAAGGAGTTTTGAATGTGAACCTTACTAGGAGTAAACCTGATGAAGTCCTAAGTGTGATTGTGACATGGAACAACACTTCATAATATTTATACTGAGTATACATGTACCGTTGCAAGTTCTTTATCGGATTAAAGTCTACAAAGTATAGGATTGCTTTTATAGCAGCTCGTTTGAGTGAGAATGAGTGTGTTTTTGCGTTCTTTATTTTTGAAATAGACATGTGTTCTCCTTGATGTCGTTATTAAAAACTGATACACAATACCAATAGATTTGTCATCCAGTAAGGAACGATAAACAATGTGCCGAAATGTCTGTTATAAATCGTACCCATTTCATTAGTTGATTGATTGATTTACTTTTGTGTTTTCTTTAACGACAATTTCAAAACTATTGGCTATGTCGTGGTAGCCTTTTTGTTTTTGTTAAGGAAGCCAGAGAGAACCACCGACCTTCGGCGGGAAAACTGGCAATCCTTATCAGTTAAGATTGGAGTTGAACATAGCTGCAACGTGTGAGGTTTGAACTCACAACCGCAGTGTTGACATGCTAGTGATACAGTAGATGAACAACTTAGTCCACTCTGCCATTGAGCCCCCCCACCCCCCACCCCCCCCCCCCCCCCCCACCCCCCTCGCCCAACAGATCATTAGATGTGAATATTAAGTGTAATCTCGAAATAGTGGCAAAATGTGTTGTAAACTCGTTTCTTCTACATTAGACAAGCATAGTAACGTCGTCGGTATTTCTTACAGATGTGTACATGTATGAATGAATGAAAGAAGACAACGAAACAAACAAACATGCCACCTTTAGGTCAACAAACGGTCTTCAGCAATAAATTATACCAGTGTTTATGCAATATGTAAAAAAAAGATGCGAAAAATACCAAGGGGATATTCAAGCACAAAAGTTGAAATCAAACTCACAGCGTCATGACTAAACATGAAAAACGAGCAAAAGACAAATAACAGCATTCAAAACACAACATAGAAAACTAAAAAATGAGCAACAAGAAACCCCATCAAACGCCAGGATTCACTTTTTTATGTAAATATACCTGTACTGCATATAAATTTACTTGTACTGCACATAATGTAAGACAGAAATTAACTAAATAAGTTATAATTAGAATGGGTTTAATGTACAAAATGTTCATTCAATATACAGATCGACAAGACAACATGGTTAACAATGTCTAATAGCACACACGGAAACCAGAACGTTCCACTGATACTATCACTATTTAAAAAAGTGTTTTTGTTAATGTTTACACAATACATCTTCCTCTGTAGTAATATACATCATCTAGAGCAATATCTCCTAAATCGGATGGTCCCATAGCTGCCTCTAATACAACCTGAAAGATAGACAAATACTATATCAGTTTGTGAAAGGGGATTTTTTATAAAATGAAAAATAGAAATAACTTATAGAATTGTGTTGATGAATGTGTCTTCCTTTCAAAAAGCATCGAAATGCAATGTTCAACTTTTAAATCAATGTTATGGCAAATAAATAAATAAAGCTCCTTTGTGGAATATGGAAAATTGTGTGTAACTTTTAATTTTGTAGGGTCTTAGATTTAATCAGTGGGGAATATATGATATAATACTTCAGGGAAATAATCGTGTACGAGTAAACGGAACGTTTTGATATCATTATTGAATTCATACATCTTTTTAACATTGTCCCAACTGTTGTTTTCCGCAAATTAAAACAATGAGATTTAAAACAATAAGAAAGCTTTGTGTTTATTCAAAGATAAAGTATTGCTATCACTTGTATAGTTGAAATTCATATCTGTTTGTGCTAAATATTCCAATTTGTAAAATTCTATACGTCAGTTACTTCTTGTTCATGTAATGGCTTGAAAGTGAAAGGTTCTAAAAAGACATAAGAATGTCCTATGCAAAGCTGGCTCACCTGGAAATTTTGTCCTACTGTAAATTCATCATTAAATACATTCCATTGGTTGGCTTGTTCACCCTCAAGGGCTTTAAATTCTTTTGTAACAGTTCCAACTCTAATATTTACGGTGGCTCTATTCACGTCTTTTCCAGACATGTAATAATAAAATCTAAGACAATATGTTCCTGCTGCTAATTGAGGGCTAACCAATCTTGCCTTTTGGTTGTGGTGACCATGTGCTTCTGCTAAAGCATAATAACCTGAAAAATAAACGTAGTTTGTAATCTCAAAACTAAAACAAAATATTTCATTATCTCAAATCTAAGAAATTATTTCAATGAGAAAGCCACCAAACGACAATCCTCTTAAAACAAACCAAAATCGACCAACAAACAAACAAACGGATCTTGTTCGAATTGGTTAACAAGTTTCATGCCAGAGACTTTTATAACTGACTATACGCTATGGGTAATTCTCATTGTTGAAGGTCGTATGTTGAACTAGTAATGCTTAAGTTTTGAATAAATATAACACATGGTCAAAGACGATAAGACAGTAGAAAGCACTGATAATATTTTACTTAACAATCAAAACTAATCATTAAAGCAACCTTACAGAATTTTAGTAACAAAGAAAATCTTGTCTAAATTTGTATTAAATAGAAGTATGTATTATCAAATACATTTGAAAAACTGTTTTTGTGAAAGGAAATTACCTATTCCGTTGCTGTAATCGTATGCTGGTCCTGTTCCATTTGATTTTGTTGGTCCATTGTTTCGTACAAAGTCAAAGTCATTCAAAGAATCTTGAGTCCATTTGCATAAATCGTTTTCAAAAGAACATTTGACAGCACCTACAAAGAAATAAAGAAGAAAAATGTTTTTTTTTTCTGTCGCGTATATTTCATTTTATTTTAATAAAGTCTTAAGAGCTATTCCATCTTCCGAGAAACAGATTCAAGTAGTTTTTTTCAATCAATTGTATATATAACGACTTACAATGTATCTGTCTCCCATTGATTATTTAAAATCAATTTTCTATATTTAATGTATTGACCACATGTTGAAATTATACTGTTTGTTAGGTTTACGATAATGCTACTACCAATTTGATAACTTATGTGACGAATATCCCTTACAAAAGTATTAAGACAATTTAATATAAAAAAACTATATAAAAATTATAAAAAAAAACAAACCTGACAAGAGATTCTGTTTGTGGATCACATCACCAACTGAAATTAAAAACAATGCATGAATTACATAATGTAAAAGGCAAAAAACAGTTATGCACAATACAAAAAGGTCACTATGCACTTACTAAAATATAGCACAATGGCTATAATTTCAATAACGACATGCACCCCACCTCCCCCCCCCCCCCTCCAAAAAAAAAAAAAAAAAAAAAAAAAAAAATTTAAAGAAGCTTTTTAAAAAAAGCCCCCCCCAAAAAAAATAATGAAGCGTTTAAAAAAAAGAATAAATAAAAAAAAAATCCCATTATACATTTTTTTTTTCAAGAACAAAAAACCTGCAATAGCTAAAGTATGAGTAATTTCATAGTATAGATATAGTTAGAGTAATTCAAAGAAATTCTTATGTTATTCCAAAAAAATCCAATAAATTCAGTCTTAATCTTTTAAATATTTTTAACATGAATTGCCTGTTTTAAATTGTCTACAGTACAACAAAGACCTTTTATCAAGTTCAGGAAATAACATAAGTGATATTGATAACCACGTGACACAACTAAATAAATAAATACCTCTTCCGCATCCATATCCGGCTCTGACATTTTCAATATCGAAATCACTGAGGGAAACAGACCATGGGAAAACTTCTCCTTCGTATTTGGCTTGCATGGTTGGCTTTGATGGGTCCTTAGCGTAGGCAAATGGGTAGAAAAATGTTACTGAGTTGTAATCGAATGGTGATTTGAAGAAGGTTGTATCGTTGACTTTGGCAAAGAATGTCTGGAAAGCTAGAATTAAAAAAAGGATAAATGACAAATCAAAATGAATTTGCATGATGTTATAATTGTCAACTGTAAATTCGTTTATGTTAATTCAGCAAAGAACGATATGTCAAAAAAAAAATGAATATAAAACCGATAAGACAATGGACAGCCTCGTTGTACGCAAACCTTCATTTCTTTAATTCTCATAATACCATCTGTGTAAGGCTTACCAGTTGGAATGTTGTCATAGTTGACCTGTACGAAGTTATCTCTGTCTGGGCGTCTGAATGCATTGTAAGATCCCATTGTGTACATCAAGAGTTGCATGATATCCGCTTTTGCCATGCTGTCTGTTACCTTGACAACCTGTCTACCGCCGATACGTCCAGGCTTTGCCACTCGTCCGAAGCTGTCTCTGAAATTGAAAAGATACTTTTAAGCACCCGTTCACCAATAAACTCTTAAGATTAAAAAAAAACCCAAAACAGTATCGAACAAAATAGTTTTATGCATCAATTATGGTATTATACATGTATTTGTATTAAACATGACTTCTAGTTTGAACATCACAAGCAAAATGTATCAAACAGTTATTAAAATAAATCAACCATCATAAGAAAAAGATATTGCGGAGCGTTCCGTGTTCAATGAAAGACTTTACTTTAATGGACAATACCTAACCTGGAAAGGATTAATCTTAGGATTAAACATTTCCCAAAACCGACCTTGTTTTGACAATGCGTAAATGATGATCAATTACAGTCCAGTTTGCAAGAGGTTGTGGGTGCCAGGTATATTCTTCTATACCAAAAGAAGTGTTATTTATATAAAATAGGAAATGTTGCATGATTGTCAATAAAAAAACTACCCACCAGTACGAATGGCGTGAATGTCAACAACTATAGGTCGCCATACGTCCTTCAATAATTTAAGACAGGTTTCCAGTGAATATTCCCTTTGTTACCTTTGTTTCATATATGTTATATACTTTTTTCTCGTATTCTGGTGTGGTTGCTTTTCCCTATTTATTAGTTGATCTTTATAATTTAAATCATCGTCCTGAACATGCATGAAATAGTTGCCTCTGGACGCAAAGCAACAATCAATCAATCATTTATGTCAAGTAATTATATATACTTACTGGGACTCTGTTGAAAATTCGACGTAGTCAACTTCATTTTTACGTGGGATATATGTGATGCAATCCCGTCCGCCGCTGTATGTGTCGAACTGGATTTCTTGGATGGAAGCCAAAACTCGTTCCCTTGTGAAGCCATCTGAAAAAATCACAGATGAAATGTCAATAAATATAATTTTCCGATGGATATACGACAAAAAAAGTACCATAGTGTCACAACACAAAATCCCTACATGGACTTGAAAAAAACAAAAAAACACAAAGAAACAAAGCCTTTATTGCTGTTCTTAATCTTTAAGTCACGACGAGGTCTGAAAAAATACAATAAACAGTAACACCTCACTTAAGTCCAAGACGGCCCTAATCACATGTTTGCGCAGAATCCTTGGCTACATGTAGAATTCGATAATGCTACAACTGTGTATTGAGGAACACATCTGCGAGATAATTTCAACCATCTTGTATTTGGTAAACAGGAAGCGGTTTGGCAATGAATATGCATCGCACAGTATAGCATAACTACACGAAGCCTGATACCAAATTTCAGTATGCTATAATTTGAATTTCCTGATAAAAAATAACAACAGTCTATACATTTGTAAATGCCTATTATGTGTAGGAATATATAAATATTTGGTAAACAAGAAATGGATAAGTCATGAATCTGAAAATCTCGCATTACAGCATGCTTACATTAAGATGAGTACCAAATTTCATGAAGCTCTGATTGATAGTTCCTAAGGTGAAGAATTTTTGGGACGGTCGGACGGACATTTGCTCCAACTACACATTCAAAACATATCATGCACAATTGGCTATTAAAACGCCCCATGCATAATAATGTCTGCGCCGACCTGAAATTCCATTGTCTGCTTGAAGATACAATTTCCCTCGGTAACTAACTCGGATGTTTACAATCAGCGGGAATTAAACATTGTATGAAATTTGAAAGACCTGTTATTAAGTGTTCTAACATAAGGCACCTAAAGTTACTCAATAATAAAATCATACTTACTGACGGAGTTTGTGAAAGTGATTGGAATTCTTCCGAATGGCCAGAGCTCTACACTGTCACCACTGCGCCCCTGAGTAGAAACAATTTTCGAATCAGTGTCATTGTATACATGACAATACAGTCAGTTGTCTTTATTAAGCGCATGACCGAAATGCACTGCATTAACTTTTATGCATTTCTTGGGATAAATAAACAAATAGATATTATACTTGATAGTACAGCATATCGATCTAAAAATCTTTTTGCAAAAGGTATGTATATATATCTATCTAGATATATATAGTGTCTAAAAATAGAAACAATCAACATTCAATCTATCTAGTCGTGGATCAGTTTGAAAATAAACTGATGCAGTTACTAAATGCATAAGAATGTAACTTTAACACACGAATGAGTGTTATAAAATTAGCTGTTATATTGTATATATTCACGCAATATTTCGCTAAACAAATTAGCTTCATATCCCTTTAGTAGTTAAACAATTTAAATGATGCGAATAAACTTCTTATGGCTTACTACAAGATAATTTAATTTGAAGATAATGTTAATAGTTGATGTTACAATAAAAAAAATTATTCTGCTTCATTTTGTTTTTTTTTATATCCTATCCCATTTAATGCACATCGATATAAGAAAAAATTCTTTTTAAATTTTTGAAATTAAAAAAGTCAGCATGCTTACCTGGGGTGCACAGAAGACACACTGTAGAACGACTGCAAGAGAAGCGGCAAGCCTGAGACTAATCATTTTGGCAAATGGCTCAGTTGTAATGTAATCTCATGGTTTTAAAGGTCTAATCACGTGGTTTTATTTCGGTTGAAATAAGATTTGACAATTTATCACATAAGAAGTCTTATCAAGGTCCGACCCATTTATCTCGTTAAAACTTTCTGGCACAGCCCACCTTGTTTACCTTTATTAGAAAAATTTTAGTACACTATTTGAGCTTCAAACTTATTTCTTCTAGCTTTGTTTTGCATCAAATTTTAAAAATGCAGTGCCTTTTAAAATGCCAACCGATTTTTATTAAAAAACTACATCACAACTCGAACCACTGGAAATTTTAACATCATTTCCATATAAAAATTGCACAAAAAAAAACGAGTGAGAAAATAATCTCCTTTTCATGTACTGTATCGACTGTTTACAATTATGTAGAAAAAAGTTGGGTTATACAGTTTTTGTGTTATGCTATGCTTTTATCGGAGATGCTTTTTATTCCAGAGCCAGGTTATCATTTTTTTTCCACCTTTGGAATTCAGTGATAAAAAATTGAAAGCGTCCTATTCAATTTTAAACGTTGCTCTCTCAAAGATTTATCCACCACAACTTTAATTTGTTTATTAGTTGATTGCCTGGTAAATACATCGTTACAATTTTGAACACATGCTCTTATTTACGTTGCTTAGTTTGAAACATTGCAAAATCTTATGAATAGTTTTGTAGGAAACTGTTGATATTGTCGATGTTTTCTGAAAAACCTTCTTATTCGGTAATGTATGTTTTGTATCTAAGAAGAATGTAAAATAGACCAATAGTTTTGTTTTGTTTTAAATGCTTTTCTGTATCAGCCCTTGCTCATTGATAGAAAAACCGACAAAAAAGAAAACAGAAACATAATAGAAATACAACAAAAACCAAAAAGCTAGTTTTATAGGAACTGCAAATATTATAGATGTTATCGAAGAGCCTATACCGCTTTTTCGGTAATCTATACTGTCTACTTAAGGAAAATGATAATTAGACCATAGTTCTGATTTATATTAAAACCTTCACTGTATAAGTCCTTGATCAATGATTGAAATTTGTAAACAAACAACAACTAAAAAAAAAAGAAGAAGCAGAAATAAAATTGAAAGAATACAAAAAACTAAAAATCTAGATTTTCAATCTAAGCATTTTGCTTAAAGTACCCATTCACTTTTTTATGTTGGCTGTGCGACATATTACCGCATTCACGCCATTTTTCATCAAATGATATGTAAGTTGTTAGTAACACAGACATTAAGTTAATAATTTAAGTTCTGGGGGATACACATTTCTTACACATACTCCGCAGCCCTAATTTTAACCTAGCGACACTGTTATGAGCTCGGGACAGGGGATACACATAGTATTATTATCAGCAAATGTTACATAATTGTAATGGTCATTTGGTAAATAACTGATTTAGAATAAACAAATGTTTGTGAAAATTGATCAATTTGTTATATCTGTGCCAATACGGAATTTTTAATTTGTTTATATCATATCGAACTAGTGACCTTATTTTCTTGTTCGGGTTAATAAAAACAAAGGAAAAATCCAGGCTAAGAGTTTACAGTAATAGCGGAATAGTCCCGAGGCAAACTCTTTCTTTTACAAAACTGGTGTCCAAAGCCTTAGAATCTTTAACATCATGCATTTTCTTTCCTTTCAAAAAGATTTCTACTGATTTATTAGAAAATTGCCTTATTTTACTGTGGCCGGCATTATACAGAAGCTGTAATTCAATGCTAAGATTTCTTAGTTTACATTTTGTTGTTGCAAAAGTTATTACATAAGTGACCGAGTTAAAATGTAAACAAGTATTGCATGCTATCTTTACCCGTTTAGGAGTGTAATACAATAAATAATGATAAATAAAATACAAATGTTAACTTGTCTGGTGAAATAAACAATGTTTGTTATCTCTGATTGTACTTCTACTATCAAACAAACAAAAAATAGAACGTGCATTTTTAAATTTAAAGGGATTTTCTTTGACTTAATTCCATAAGAGTACATTTTATACATTTTTTTTAATCCATGTTTCAGATACTTTAGGGGGTTTTGTTTGACTTTATTATACAAGAGTATCTTAAAACGTGTGTATTATGATTCCATGTTTTAACAAAGGAAAATTTAGTTTAAATCAACAATCTTCTATAGTAAGGATTTGTATCAGGGTACAAAGAATCGTATCGCCTGATACTGTTTCAAGAGCAATATGAGTCATACAATATAGTAAACAAGCATCAGTATACTATGGGTACTTTCGAACTCGGATAACACCGCACGCGAGTAGTACACAAACATGCTAACCGAGTTTAAAAGAGGGATTCTGCGCAGTTGGACTCTAAAGTGCATGTTTTGTTTCACGATAAATCTTAACAACATGCGTGTTTTTTAGTACAATAACCATTGTGACGTTTCTTGCGGTTTGTTGTTTTGTCCGAAGTTCATGATTTCATTTTAGTTTACCGAGTGCTGATAGTAAAACGAGTTCAAATCAGGATACTACGATAAATTGTGTTTGTAAACACGACATATTTGAATACAAGTATATACAATTCCAATGTTAGTCACAATAGTTCTGTTTCATATCCCAGTTTTGCGTTCCTACTATGTTTTGATTAAATAATTAATAACAAGTAGAAGCAACTATGTTAAAAAAGGGAGAAAATACACATGGGACAGACAAAAACCATGAGTAAACAAAAAATATACAATACCATTGCCAAAAGAAGAACGAGGAAAAGACGACAGTCCTCAGAACATTACAAACAAAACTAACGATAGAATAAGATGAACCCAACCAAACATCGGGGTTGAAGTCAAATGCTTCCAAAAGGGGGAACACAAACAAATCGAACTCAAATTCTGGTTGACACTCTGGCTAGTATAGTAACTTACGATTCAATTATAGTAAAATTGTACCTTTCAGAAGCTTACGTTCATGTAATAGAGACCTACTGAATATGAATTATTCACAATTATAAATGGTATATACGGTAATTAAAAGAACATTAATCTAAAGGAAAAAAAATATTTTCAGATCTTAAACAATTGACAGGCGTCTACAATGCATGTCAATTCCTCAATCGACCCGTGTTTTACGAAAAAGTAATGCAGAGGCTACAAGTATCAAACATGGGCAATTCACAAGCAATTTCCATATGACCCCCCTTTCCCCCCTTCCCCCCCCCCCTTTTTCCCCCGAAAAAAAATAATAAAAAAAATAAACCAATATCATTATATAAATAACATATATCTGAGAGGTGATAGAGCAGATTGTTAAGCCTAGGTTGACAATGTCTTTTCGAGGGGTAACAATCTGCTCTATAACCCTCTCAGATATGTGTTATTTAATTTATTATACTGAATGTTCTTTTATTACTGTCTATTAAATTTCAAATTCAAAGTCGTCTTGTACATAACAATCATCCGTATTTATTAAAGCACACACTTGAGCAAGCGTCTCCGTGAAGGGTAATAGAGTATTTGCCATGGGATAGAGTAAATTGTCTCCTGGTATTAACCAATCACAATCTGGCATTTTGACATGAAGTATAATAATAAAAACTAACCATTGTTTGTCTGGTACAACATTTAATTAGGACAGTCTTGACGACATTTACCATTTAAAATGGGCGGATCACTTTTCCTTTTTCTGTATCTATGCAAAAGTAGATCATAAGGGTATTATATATAACAATGTATTAATTATAGGCGTCATCGTAAAATTTGAAATATCATTTGATAATTAATGACTCGCGTATTTTAAATCTGTTGATGTCAGCGTCTACGGGAATTTTAAATTTATTGAGCACTCAAGCACAACAGAAAACTGCACCAACCATTAACAATCCCTTTATGCATAAAAAAAAAGCATACAGACATTTTATTTATCTAAAGAACAGTATATTGATATATTGTAGATGCATGTCTATTGTTGAAGACTCTAGGGGTATTTTTGTTAATAGTCTTATTGACATATAACCTACAGCTCCATTCTCTCATATAACATACAACATACATGCTATAAATTAATAAGCGTAGACACAACCTTGAATTACCCTTCTATCCAAACCTTAGATCTTGGCCATACGTCTTTGGTACACAATGCAATGTCTGAATGTAATGACAGCTACTAATAACTTGATATATAAAGGACAATAATCCAGAGCTTGACACATGTATAGATGATGATGATAAAAGGCTGCGTAACGTCTTGCGGCAAATTAATATGCATATTCAGGACGAGAACATGTTAATGTAAATTTATGAATATTAACCCTGCTTTGCTACTTCACAACGTAACAGTCCGCAGAAAGACATGTAATCTTACCCAGACACATAATCTGACTCCGAGCCGACCAGTCTTTGCTCTTACTCCTTAATGCCGAGTGCTTAGCGGAGAAGCAGCAAATACCAATTTTAAAGTCTTTGGTTTGACGACCAGGCCGGGATTCGAACCCACAAACTACCGCACTTGAGGCGAACACGCTACCAAGAGACCACCGAGCTGTCCACATGTATAGACATATGTCTGTTGTTGAAACTGTTTGTTGCTTTCTAAATGTTTTTTTGTTATTTTTGTCTTGGGGTTGCTGTCTAACTGACGCATATCCGACATCTCCTTTTATTCATATGCAATCATTCCCTTATATTTGATTTGAGAAGATGCGTTTCAGGGTTACTTAATTTTGAGTTAGGCATGTAAACAGGAGGGCAGAGGAAAATGAGAAATTCAGTTTGTCGCTCTATCTATCTGCGAATAGATTTAAACTGTTATTGGATTCAGTAGAGCGTTATATAAATACAATTTTTTTTACATTTCTTAACCCGTAACAGTCTGTTATTTGGTGATTTCAACCTAATATGGTTGCATCATTGGACTAATGAAGCATAATCGCCGTCTAGCATTGACTTTCGCTTAAACCGATGCCAAACGCCCTATTGCACTGGACCTTAAGCTTTTGGTGAAGGCCTCATTGTCACTTTGTATAAAACAGTACTAATAGATCTATGCATTTGCTTTACGTGTTATCACGTGTGAATATACAAAGGGATGCATAAATAGTAAAATACACATATATCACCATCTTTGTTTGGATTTTTCTTGGTGAAAGTTTTTTTTTTAATTCTTTTATTACAGTGTCGGGTGATGTATGCACTGCAGGAGATGCGAACCCTGTTGGTGTACCCGACTCGCCCAGTTCGGAGCTCATGCAATATATTTGTTTTTTTGTTTTTCCTAATTTTTATACTTTAATTGGATTTACGAGATGTGAATATCGGGTGAACCATTTAACACAGTTAGTTGTCGAAATCTTATAGTACATGTAAGTCCTAATTTTCATATTAAAGGTTCCAAATTTGTGAGAAGAACTGCTATACAAGAGATTCGGAGCACTTTCTTGACCTGACAACATGTAATTTGATTGACATTTCATAGGGAGCAACCCAAATTTTAATTTCACGTATATTCCAATGTTGTACGGCCTAACCGGCCGCCTCTCAGGTCAGACCAGATAAGAAATTTCACAAGATAAATAGTTTAACATTTAAATTATCTTAAAAGTAGATTGAAATTTTGGAGTAAAGAACCACGTGGTGTTCCAAATAAAATCTCAGGTGGACTCTTGATCTGAGCCATTTGCCAAAATGAATTCGATCGTATTCCTCGCTGCCTTGGCTATCGTTTTTGTACAGGTAAGCCGGTATTGTAGTTTTAGATATAAGTATATTAGTTTTGTAATACATTAACAATGCCTTTAACAGTTACACACATTTTAAAGTATATTAGCACTCAAACATAAAAAGATAAAAATGCATTTTCATTATTTTTTTTTTATTTTAGGTGTTTTTTTTTGTTTTTTAATTTTTTTTAAATGAAATGAATTGGAAAAGGAGATAACATAAAACAATTAAATTTTGACATTTAAACACTTTGCATCACACTCAGTTTACTTAAAATTCCGGTAGTTTTCACTTTGGTAATATTTCATGGATATTTATGACTATATATATAAGAGATAACTCCAATGCACAATAGGCTAGCTCGTATTGACTTTTTTCAAGGAAAATTGCATTTACGTTTAGTGTACCGCTTTATCATCATGTACATCCATATCTGATAAAAGTTAATAAATTAAAAACAAAAATATATACAAATGCAATTTTCGATGGATTTAAAATAAAGAATATCATGTACAAATTATGTTTCCTTATCTTAGGCCCTGTAGCCCTGTACGTGGACTATTTTATTATATTTTTCTTCCGTACTGTTCAACAGTTTGACAAAATAACAATGCAAGATACGATGAGCACTTAAGCTACTGTAATTTACAGACAAACATTATCATATTCAGTATTTTATCATGCTCGCAAAATACCAAAAGATGCAATGAATTTTGATGATAATTTATGTCTCGATTAGGGTAAAATATTGAGAAAATACGGATTCATGTAGTAAATAGAAATTTCAAACCGCATTAGTTTTGTTGTTCTTATAAAAGATAAAACACTTAACGTGTTTTCTGTTGTATCTGATTAGTAAAATGCCATATTACTTATTAAAATAACCACCAACTTTAATTCTACAATTTTCTTATATTGTAGAAGTCAGAAAGTGCTATCAAAACATGGCCTAATGGAGTTGTTCCAGTTGCCTTTGATGATAGTGTCGGTAAGTATATACTTTGATTCTATTTTTCGTATTCATGTTTTGGTATGTTCTTGCTGGAATGGTAAAGGCCTATTGCTAGTGATTAAAGCGTTTCGGAAGCATTTAAGGGGTTGACAATTAACTTTTAAATCAGTCGTGCTTTTATAATAGCGAGGTTCATTAATGCCTTTAAAGCACTTTTGTGAAACAGATATAAAATAATCTGTGTAACATAGAAGCTTAGATTTTCATTAATGAAAATGATTTAAACAAACGAACAAGACATTTTGAAGAGTTATGTCCCTTATCCAAGTCTACTCCTTAATATCGCAAATAATAAAATTTTATGACGTTTTTATATGAAGAAAACTCTTGAAATAAAATAAACTTTACTTGCTTTATCTTGCCAAGGAATCTGCTGATTAATAAAATCCTTGTTTTAAATACACATTGAGATCTGCAATAAATGATAATAATACAAATATATATGCATTTTAGATGGCTTCGCCAAGGAAAAACTGTTGGCATCAATGAACGAAATCCAGATTAGTACCGACAACTGCATCCAGTTCGTGCCACGGGAAGCTGAGACCGACTATGTTGAATTTTCCACAGTTAACGGGTTAGTATTTTTTCTTGAGAACAAACTTGAATATAATCTATAAATCATACTAAAATATAAATGGCTAAATGTTAATTTAAGATAAAGGTTATTAATGTAAATATTGTCTTTTATAAAAACCTTCGCAAAGTAATGTGTGCGTCGAATACTAATATGCGAGGAGGCATTTTTTTAATGTTTGTAACTACTGCTTAATATGTTTTATTTGTTTTTGCAGACTGACTGAAATCCCAGTCCCCGGTGTGAACAGTGGAAAGCAATTTGTTAAAATTGCAGATAATCTGGAAAAAGCCGATATGATGCAGCTTTTAGTTTACAGCTTAGGAATGTACAACACATTCAGAAGACCCGACAGAGACAGCTTTGTGAATGTGATGTACGACAACATTAAGGACGGTAGGTGTACTCGATTCCCATTTTTTTAAATCGTCTAGCATTAATAAAGAACTGCATTCTGAAATATTTGCAAGCAGATTGAAACTTCACTGAGCATACATGTCGGTTGTTGTCTCTTTGACACATTCCCCATTTCCATTCTCAATTTTATGTAGCTATTTTTTCTAGTGAAGAATGATCAAGAATGGTCTTTCATTAATTATATATTTCCTTCGTTTTATTCTATTATTTTTTAAAGTAAATATAGATGAATATATGATTACGCGTGATGTTTACTTGCAACGTATATGTAAATGATATATGTTATAATCATACTCCCATAAAAATGTTTTTGCCGTTACATGCTTACAAAATTTCAACTAAGCTCGATGAAAATATCGGTTTTATAAGCAAAGATTGTATTATTTCTAATAAAAAAAAAAACTACATGTGAATATCAAGTACGATTTTTTATTTCAGAATATCAACAATACTTTGCTATTTCCAACGACTCAACATTCGTCCAGTCACGATTCGATTTCGATTCAATCACCTTCTTCTATCCATATGCCTACGCTAAGGATGCATCAAAACCAACATTGACTGCCAAATATGAAGGTGAAGCAATCCCATGGAAAGTGTCTCTCTCCATCAGTGACGTACACAATCTAAAACGAGGCTACGGATGTGGTGGAGGTAAGAATATGATGATGTTTCCCCGTTTACCATATATAAATAAAGTAAAGTAAACGACTGAATGTGAAAACACTGTCTGGAAAACTACTAGATATATTTTTGTTTTTTCTGTGGTTTTTTTTGGTAGTTGTCTCATTGACATAAATGTATACCTCCCCTCCCCCTAATTACAAACAGCAAGCCACAAAATTCTTAATATTGATAAAAAAAAGTAAATAAAGAGATGTGGTTCAATGTCTAACAAAAAGAACTGTCAACCAGAATCCAAAGGACGATGTTGTAGATATCAATACGTCATTATGGCCTTCAACAATGAGCAAACCCCATACCATATACATGTATATATGGTAAACAGAGAACCAACGGGCTGATTTAAGTTCTTTCCCATCTAATCAGATTAAGGTCTGCAAAGTGGTTAATGTTGACGCAGACAGACAAATCACGAAAATGTACCCTTGCGTAAGAATTTGATCATAAATGAAGATCAGAATTAAGGACAGAAAAAAACGCGAAAATAAAAGCTTCACGAACGCCGTGTTTTCGGTTGAATTAACAAAATTGCAACTCTGTAAAAATAAGAAGAAAAAAAAACTAAAAAAAACCCAAAAAAACGCACACACACAAACAAAAATCCCTTTAAATATTATGATGTAGTACTTAATCTATTATGCTTGAATATTTCAGAGACAAATAACAGAATGGATCTCCTTAAAGGTAAGTTTGTATAATATATACGTTGTTTTCAATTTAGACTTGTTATATCTATATATAGCTACAATTTAAGGATTGACAAGCTTTATAGATCATCCTTCAATCTAAAAACTAACTGTGATTTTTTTTCACGTGAATTAATATGAAATCACGTTTCTGTACCTTTATTGCATCAGTAGAGAAGAACAGCATCTTATTTTGTAGTATTTAACAAGCTTACTTCAACCCCTTTTTTGACATTGTATTACTTATCTTACTGACCCAGTCTAGTTTTATTAAAGGCAACACTCTATATTTTTATATCTTCAGGACTTAGTCACTGCAACTTTGAGGATGACCTCTGCACCTACCAGAATGACCCAACAGCAGACTTTGAATTCCAGAGAAGGAGAGGACCAACACCAACATCTATGACTGGTCCAAATGCAGATTATAGCAGTGGAATAGGTAATGCAAATAGAATAACTAACTGATGTCAGTCACATACCAAAAGTCTAGTAACAGATCTACAAACACCGAGCGAAACCAGTGAAACTAGGTGGACTGTATCTAATGCGGTCTTTCGTTAAATGTTTTTTTATCTTTTTGTTTAGAGTGGGATGGAGTGATGGGTTTGGGGGGGAGGGTTTGCTTAATCCCCCAAAGGAAGTTTATTATCGGATGTACGAGATGAATAGATTAGAAGACCAATCCTGTATGAGAGAGCCGAAGGATACTAAAGGGACGTTCAAACTCATAAGCTTAAAATCAACTGACAAACGCCATGGCTAAGAAAGAAAAAGACAAACAACAGTACATCAAACACAACATAGAAAACCAAAGACTGAGAAACAGGAAACCCACCAAAAACTGGGGGTGATCTCAGGTGTATGAATGTGGAACGTAAAATCGATTTCCTCGAGTAGGCAAAGTGACACTCTTTAAGTACGTTTACGAAATCTGATGATTTGTTTATGTATCTGTATGCGACCAGTTACAATGAAAAATGTATGCCCTTATCCAATACAACTTCTTTATCAAATGGCAGTTTTAATTTCATGCCCTTCGACCACTTTGCAGGACATATCTTTTTGATTTCATGTTATTTTTTTACGTCTTGAATATTCATGACATATTTGTAACTGGACGTTCAGAAATCACCGACCAAATAATTATGATTTCAACTGAATGTCTATATTTCTTTTTACAGGATACTATTTGTTGGCTGAAGCCAGAACTAATAATATGGAAAATGCAAGATTACTGAGCCAAACAATTTCTGCTGGCGAATACTGTGTACGATTTTATTATCATATGTTTGGTGATAATGTACGTAAACTAAGAATAATGGCCCGTAACAACGGCAACGATGTTTTGTTGGAAGAAATGGAAGGAAACCAAGGCAACGAATGGCACAGATACACAAATGCTTTCACATTTAATCAACCAACAGTCGTATGTATTTATTTGCTTTTGTAACTTACCCCTGACAAGCGTCGCTGTGTTATGTTAATTTGCTACAGTTGAAAACCAACATATAATGTCCGCAGAGTATAGTTCTCCATCGACACAACCTAATGAAAATCTATAAAAATGGAGATTCGGTATTTACGATTGCTATTGACACAAGCACCTAACTTTGACTAAATTACGTACATTTTTGAGATGTCAGCAACTAAAGGTCGCCGTACGGCCATCAACAATGAGCAACTACCATACCACAAAGCTGGCTATGAAAGGTTCCGACTTAACAAAATTTAAAACAATTCAAACGAGAAAAGTTTCCTTTACCACACAAACACTGAGATTTTAAATCAGCCAACAAATCTATGAACAGTTCATTATATGTACGAATACAAATTTACCTTAAATTAACAAAGAAGCAGTTTACTAAAACTTTGTAATTGTATTTACTGATAGTATTACTGTATGTAAGCAAGGTTTTGCTGGAGTGAATTCAATGCAATAAAAAATGTATGTCTCATAAAAATTGTGTTTCATATAAAAATAAGATGATGTGGTATGATTGCCAATGAGACAACTCTCCACCACAGACCAAATGACTAGTCGTTAACAACTATAAGTCACAGTACGGCTGTCAACAATGATCAAAACACATACCGCATAGCACTGCAATATCCCCGTGCTATGTTATAGGAGTCTATATATAGATACATGCGTTAACCACAAATCAAACTTGCAAAAATATCAAAACAACAAACCTAATGAAGAATATAATACATATTCTTTTTTTTTTTGCAGTTGGTTCTCGAAGCTATTGTTGGACGATCAGACACCGGTGATATAGCTATTGATGATATTTATATATACAACGGAAAATGTATTGTGTAAACAGTTGTCGTTATTTATGTACATAGATGTCGCTTTCATCAGTAACTTCCTGTTAGTTCCGAATTCATGATCAACAGACTGGATGAAATACACTAACATTGTATGATGTGTGTACATTTGTACAGTTTTCGAGGGAATAATCTGTTATTATAAATGTACGAATAGTTTTTACATTAAAAATGTTGTGTATTCCGTTGTTTCATTTTGTCGTATCCAACTCAAATTATCTATAAGTATTATATTGACTGACAAAATATATTTGTAAAGACTGCAAGCACTATATGAGCTACTCCATGCTAAAAGGTACAAAAAGTGTTTTTGATAAATTTTTCAGGACACGTTGTTAAAGTTCGTTAAAATATTTTTGAAAAACGATTTATCCGTAAAAAATGGTATTAATGTAAACATTCATTAAATCGTCAATTTTGTCCCGAAGTTGTCAGTTAAAACCGAAAAAGACGTAGTATATCTGAGTTTGTTTTGTGCTTGGGCAAGTGTAAGAATCATTTGTTACCCGGAATAATGATATACTGAGCCGAAATAAAACCGTGTATGACACTCTATGGAGAGAAAAAGTAAACAGTTTATCTATCTTTGCCTTAAGAAAGGAACACAGCATTTAAACGTACAGGAAAATGCAAAAATAATGTGTTTTTGAAATTGATATTTAAGTTAAGTTAAGTTAAGTTATAAATATAAAATAAATCAACCGTCCTTGGACGGGATTCGAACCGTTGGCCCTATTAAATTGCATTGATTTCTGCTTTGTGAGCGAGAGCCCTGTCCCCAGTGCTACCCGAGTGAACAGAATTAAGAGGCAAGTTAAGACACTGAAACTTAACATAGAAAAATGCATAAAAAAAGTAAATAACTGAGCAAAATCTAAAAAAACAAGGGAGGCGGTGTGTGGTTTTGGGGAAAAGGGGGAAGGGGGAGGGGGTTGTAAGGACTGAAAAATGTGTATAGCTTACAGCTTAATCGTACGAGGAAAAGATCACAAGTCTGCTAGAAATAGTTATGCACACTTTTTACAATTTCGCATTTTTCGTGTTTGTACCTTTTTGCATAGACTGGCTCATATGTCTATAAACATTTTGCAAAAAAAAATGTAGATGATAGATACCTAAACTTATTGTACACACATATTCTCCACTTAAAAAACGAAACACAATTAAAGTCGAACGCAGAATCATGAAATCCCTACTATATCTTCTGTTGATGCCAGAGTGTTTTCGTAAAAAGTTAGAAAAAGAATCTTTGTGTAAGGGATGGATTGCTCACAAACCATTGAACTCAACCACACACTGTCCAAATTCAGGAGCCTGTACTTCTAGTGGTTTTCGTTGGTTGCTGTCTGACATATTTGTTTTTATGCCCCCTTTGCTAGGCTAAGGAGCATTAAGTGTTGACCATCCGTGCTTCTGTTCGTCCCAAAAAGTATTTTCACATATAATAAGCAAGCTTGAGCCGGGACATTCGTATCCTCAGACACATTCTTCTTTTACTTGATATTGTTTTTATCATAAATCAGGACGATGTTTTTTCTCTTTGGTAGTGTTTCAATTTTTGTCACACCGGAGTCTTTTGTTGGATTTTTTTTCCATGTTTTAAGACCATACGATGACATGCAAAAGTTTACACCATCGGTCTCTGGACTCTGATGAAAAGTTGTCTCATTTACAATATCCCATCTACTCATTTTTATAACTTTGGGAAAAAATATCTGGAAAAATCCAAGCAGCTAAGAAAATTAATATCTGCTTCTGCCCGAAAGAATTATAAAATTGAGAATGGAAATGGGGAATGTGTCAAAGAGACAACAACCCGACCATAGAACAGCCAACAGCAGATGGTCACCAACAGGTCTTCAATGCAGCGAGAAATTCCCGCAACCGGAGGCGTCCTTCAGCTGGCCCCTCAACAAATATATATACTAGTTCAGTGATAATGAACGCCATACTAAACTCCAAATTGTACACAAGAAACTAAAATTAAAAATAATACAAGACTGACAAAGGCTAGAGGCTCCTGACTTGGGACAGGCGCAAAAATGCGGCGGGTTAAACATGTTTATGAGATCTCAACCATCCCCCTATACCTCTAGCCAATGTAGAAAAGTAAACGCATAACAATACGCACATTAACATTCAGTTCAAGAGAAGTCCGAGTCTGATGTCAGAAGATGTAACCAAAGAAAATAAACAAAATGACAATAATACATAAATAACAACAGACTACTAGCAGTTAACTGACATGCCAGCTCCAGACCAATTAAACTGATTGAAAGATTATGTCTTCATCATATGAATATCAGGCACAATCCTTCCCGTTAGGGGTTTAGTATCATACCATCATAACATATATGAGAAGAACGTAACCCGTGTCATGCCAACAACTGGTTTTTAAATAAATGTGTTTAGTGCCGATGCAAAGACCCTATAAGTGAATCAATATTAACGCCAAAATATGCAATCTTTAATGACCTGACAACAGTATCGTAACTATATCCCTTCTTAATAAGTCTATTTAAAGGTTTTGTTAGCTTCAGAGGTGAATACTGACATTTTTGTGTTTTATAAAGAATATTTCCATAAAAAATTGGATGTGAAATACCTGAACGTATAAGAAGTCTGCATGTTGAGCTATATTTACGAATGATGTCCTTATACCGATGATAAAATTTAGTAAATGTTTTGACTAGTTTGTGATATCGAAAACCCTGGTGTAATAATTTTTCAGTAATACATAAATTTCTCTCGTTAAAATCTAAAACATTGTTACATACACGAGCGAATCGTACAAGTTGGGATATATAAACACCGTAAGATGGTGACAAGGGAACGTCACCATCTAAAAATGGATAATTAACGATAGGAAATGAAAAATCATCTCTTTTATCGTATATTTTAGTATTAAGCTTTCCGTTAATGATATAGATATCAAGATCGAGGAAAGGGCAGTGGTCATTGTTAGTATTAGCTTTATTTAAAGTAAGTTCAACAGGATAAATTTCTTTAGTATACATACTGAAGTCGTCATTATTGAGAGCCAAAATATCATCCAAATATCTAAAAGTATTATTAAATTTGTGTATCAGATGTTGTTTCGATGGGTCTTTGCTGATTTTTGTCATAAATTGTAACTCATAGCAATACAAAAAAAGGTCCGCAATAAGTGGTGCACAGTTATATTAGTCCCCATTGGAATTCCGATAACCTGACGATATACGGAATCTCCAAAGCGAACAAAAATGTTATCTAGTAAAAATTCAAGGGCATATATAGTATCAAAGCATGTCCAATTGACATAGTTTTTTTGTTTATTGCTACTAAAAAATGACCTAAAAGAGTTTGAACATATATATTCACATTCTGACTTTTTAAATGCCCATTTAATTAGGTGTGTGAATTTTTTCTTAATGAGAATGTGAGGCAATGTGGTATATAGGGTAGAAAAATCAAAACTTTGAACAGATTCAAAATCACCAATATATGCATGCAATTTATCAAGTACTTCCAACGAGTTCTTGACACTCCAAAAGTAATTAATTCCACTATTTTCGAAGGCCTTATTTGAACAATTTATTATCAGGTTTTTGATTGTACCAAGTGTACTGGTAAGAAGAATAGACAATTTAGTAGTGGAACAATGGCTTGAAGACGAAATGAATCTATATTTGTAAGGTGTTTTGTGTAGCTTCGGAAGCCAATACATAGTTGGGACTTTCATCGTATTTGGTTTTGCTTGTAAAGCGGTAGCTAAAAGTTTATGTTTGTTACAGATGTCGTTTTCTGAAAATGGAGTCAGTTGGAATGTTGGTGAATTGGTGATTTCTTTTTTCAGAACCTCAATGTAAAATTTACGTCAAACAATAATAATATTATTAGCAGCTTTATCGGCCGGGACAAAAACAAATTCCTTGGCTAGTTCTTTTAGTTTATGTTTGATACGAGAAAGAGGTTTATTGTGGTTATTGTTAAGAGTAAAATGTTCTTTAAAATGTTGAATACGTATATCAACTATGTTCATTACTGATTTAAAAAAAGAGTCCAAAGATTTTTTGTCAGCTTTTTCCCGTTTTATCCATTTCAAACAGTAAGTATGGAGTGAGTTGTGGATGATATTACGACACTCATTCCAATTAATAATTGACGGGGGACGATATTTAGGTCCTTTACTGGGGAATGATTTTAACTCTCGGTCTTGAACGATGTTAAGATCTCCTGTTATAACATGGGAAATGGGTCCATTACTTCATTTTACAGGAATTAAGCAGAAATTGAGGCATCTACGGCATGTGTATGAAAGGAAAAATATGCATGTTTCGTTATCTGCACTACCGACACAAAAACGAAGAATCTTGTAGCGTCAAATAAATTAACTGTTCTCAATAATGTTCGCCACATACTTTCAAAATAGCAGACTTTAATGAATATTTTTTTTTCTTCTCCGACAGATACCGTATTATACATTTAAGCATGGAAATATAACATTTACTGAACTGGTATATTTTTTAAAAAGTCAATGCCCTAGAGTGGTTGTCCTGTCTTGTTTTGAGAAAATCTCTATAAACGTGCCACATTGAAACAATAAGTGATTTGGAAACATAGAATATTTTTGTGTGCTACTTTATGAGATACAAGCTTTTAACAGTTTGATTTGATGACTTTGGCAAGACTAGTACTATTGGATTTAAAAAAGAAATGAGGAAGGGCCGTTTTTCACATTGGGTCATTCAAAAAAAAATCTTTCAATCTTTACTTACACTCCTAGTATTACAGCACACGGCTCTAGCGATATTGTGGAATATTAATCAAAAGATCAGTGAATTAAAAACTCCTGAAGACATACGAAAACCGTATTTTCACAGATTTTGACCAATAAAGAGCATTTATGAAAAAAAATGAACGACACCGTTAACCGAAAGTAAATTAATGATATTTATAATTGTCTTTCGGATACAAGTTCGTTCATTTGGTAAGCGACGTCCTTCGATGCAACATTTTACAAAAGCGTGTAAAATTTTCAAATATGTTTCAAAATGCCTTCAGCAGCATTATGTAGCGCTGAATACTATTATATAGATTTAAAAGAAATATGTAAAATCGTTATTTTAAGTATATGATTTTTCAACTCTTTTATATCCAATTTTCAGTAGGGTTTAGCAAACTTTTATACTGACCCTATGAATGAAACGCATACAGGGGAAATTGATCCTACCCTATTGACTTTAACTCCATGCCAGAATCTCATGATTGATTTTTGAAGTACAACGCTGTAAATGTAGGGCTGTAGATATACAGTCGAACACTGAAGATGTAAACTCCAGCGCTGCAAATATATTATAGCAATGTAAAGTCTAGCGCTGGAGATATGAAGTCAAGCGCTGTAGATTTAAAGTCAAGCGCTGTAGATACAAAGACCACTTTAAATCCCAAGGATATGGGAGAATTGAGGGCTTACAATTGTATATGTACAATGTAGTCCGTCATTATTGTTTTTCATATTCGAAGTATTACAAATAAGGCCGCTTTTTCACATTTTGCCATCCCTTGGCTTTCTATAATAGCTTACTATGCGGTATGAAATTTTTATGAAACTCTCCAACACAGACCAAATGACTAGACGTTAACAACTATAAGTCACAGTACGGCTGTCAACAATGATCAAAACACATACCGCATAGCATTGCAATATCCCTGTGCTATTTTATGGGAGTCTATATATAGATACATGCGTTAACCACAAATCAAACTTGCAAAAATATCAAAACAACAAACCTAATGAAGAAAATAATACATAATCTTTTTTTTTGCAGTTGGTTCTCGAAGCTATTGTTGGACGATCAGACACCGGTGATATAGCTATTGATGATATTTATATATACAACGGAAAATGTATTGTGTAAACAGTTGTCGTTATTTATGTACATAGATGTCGCTTTCATCAGTAACTTCCTGTTAGTTCCGAATTCATGATCAACAGACTGGATGAAATAAACTAACATTGTATGATGTGTGTACATTTGTACAGTTTGCGAGGGAATAATCTGTTATTATAAATGTACGAATAGTTTTTACATTAAAAATGTTGTGTATTTCGTTGTTTTATTTTGTGTCTTTTTGGTTTATTCAACTCAAATTATCTATAAGTTTTATATTGACTAACAAAATATATTTGTAAAGACTGAAAGCACTATATGTCTTTGAACATATAGTACTATTTTTAGTGCTACAAAAATGGTATTTGGTAAATACCTGAACTTATTGCACAGCAATAGTCTCCACTTAAAAAAAATGAAACACAAGTCGAACGCAGAAACAGAAAGTCGCTACTATCTCTTCTATTGTTGTCCGTTAAAAGTTGAAAAAAAAGAACCTCTGTGTAAGGGGTTGATTTCTCACAAACCATTGAACCCAACCACACACTGTCCATGCCTGTCCAAATTCATGAGCCTGTAATTTTAGTGGTTTTCGTAGGTTGCTGTCTGACATATTTGTTTTTGTTTATTTTTATCATAAATCAGGACGATGTTTTTTTCCCTTTGCCACGCCGGAGTTTTTATAGTAGGAATTATGCATTTTTTAAGACCGTACGATGACATGTAAAAGTTTACACCATTGGTGTTTGGACTCTGATGAATAGATGTCTCATTGGCCATAACATCACATCTTCTAATTTCATAACTTTGGGGACAAAATATCTGAACAAACTCCATGCAGCTTAGAAAATTAACAACTGCTACTGCCCGAGAGAATATTTTATTTTACAGAAACAAGTGGAAAACAGAAACCTCTATGGATATATAAAAATGCATTGTGTTATATGCACTTCCGACGGTATTTTGGCGTTGTATTGAATGTTTACTACAGACTTTCAAAATAACAGAATTTCATCAATATTTTTTTTTATCTCCAGCATATACCGTATAATACATTTCATCATGGAAACATTACATTCTCTGAACTGGTGTATTTCAAAAATTAATGTACATACTGTGTACATGTATGTCCTGGCTAGTTTTGAGAAAATCTCCTCGTTGGGACAAAATGTAATTTGGAAACTTAAACATATTTCTATGTTTGATATCTTATGAGATGGATGGATGGCTGCTTAACGTCCAGCGGCAAATTAATATGTATATTCAGAACGAGAACATGTTAATGAAATATGAATATGTACCCTGCTTTGTACTAACCCGACACGTTCAGTCGGATTTTTAACGTGCTTGTTCACAAGATAACAGTCCGCAGGATATTTAAAGTTTGATTTTATGACTTTTGCCGGACTTTTGAAATTTCTTTTTATATTAGAAATGTTAGATGATGGGTCAATTTTCATATCGAGTCATTATCAAGAAATTTTTCAATCTAAACTTACATTCATAATATACAGGACCGCCTCGGTGGTCGCATGGTAGCGTGTTTGCATCGAGTGCGGGCGGTCGTGGGTTCGAACCACGGCCGGGTCAAACCAAACATTTTAAATTGGTATTTGCTGCTTCTCCGCTAAGCACGCGGCATGAAGAGGTAAGAGCAAAAACTGGTCGGCTTGGAGTCCAAATAATGTGTCCGGGTAAGGTGACATGTCTTCCTGCGGACTGTTACCTTGTGAACTACAAATGTAGCACGTTAAAATCCGGCTCAGAGTGTCGGTCTAGTACAAAGCAGGGTAAATATTCATATTACATTAACATGTTCTCGTTTTGAATATGCATATTAATTTGCCGCTGGACGTTAAGCAGCGAATCATCATTATCATCATCATCATCATCATCATCACCATCATCATCATCATAATGTCACAGCGCAATGTGTGTACTTTAGGGTTCTTGCAATATAATGACATTTTTATTCACAGATTCGTAAATTAAAAACGTCCGATGACTTCGAATCGCAATTTTCACAGATTTTGATAAATTTGGAGCATTTATCCAAAAAAGAACGAGGACATCGTTAACCGAAACAAACATTATGAAGGAAGTAAATTAAAGCTTTGTATTGTTCTTTTAGTGATATAAACGTACTAGCGGATCTTAACACCAGAGCCAACTGAATTATGCAACATATTTTAAATGTATGGTAGTAAATGACAACTTTTATCATAAAGTGATACAAGCACCACTATGTGTTTACCATATAAATGTAATATCTTACGCTGTATCAATATGGATACATTATTTGTATAAGATAGTGTTTAACTTTGTATAATCTATAGGGCATGCTGCAGTACCAGAAACCGTTTCAACATGTTTTTTGTATGACTGTAAAGTTATACATTCATAATCAAACGGTCAGATTGGATTAACAGATATTGTTTTCCCCTAGGTTTCTCCAATTCGGCAAAAGGGGTTGTTCATTTTGACTTTGCATGTTGTTTAAATACGTAGCCTGTTCTAATATGTATGGAAACATTTAATTTGATTGATTGGTTGGCGTTTGCTGTGTTAACGCCACTTTCGGCACTATTGGCTTTTTTGTGGGGGGCTAGTTTTAATTGGTCGAGGAAGCCAGAATGCCCGGAAAGAACTTCCGACCTCCGGTAAGAAACCGGGAATCCTATTTAATTAAGATTGGAGTCGAACGGATCTGCCACGTGCGAGGCTTACTGTTGTAAGGCACAAATTATCTGTCCCTTTCAATAGACGTATTTACACTTGTATGCAAATTTGTCCGCCATTACGTAAAATCACACAATGTCTTTATGGATACTTGTCTTGTTGTCATCATACTACATCTCCTTATTTGTATTATTAATTTGAGAACGCTTTATTGAAATGTAAATAATGAATTTTTATTTTTCGTTATAGTAATAGTAAAAATCAGTCCGATGTTTTTCTATTTCGAAATGTTTAACCTTTTTTCATGTCTGGGTCTTTTATAGCTTACTATGCGGTATATGTTTTGCTCGATGAGCTGTTATTCTTATCCCGTTGTCTTTGTGGATGATGTTGTCTCATTGTCATCATACCACATCACATTATTTTCAATATTACTTTGAGAACGTGTCATTGAGTTTAAAAAATAAATCTTTATTAATTGATAACTGTATTTGTTCATATTTCTGTAATCCTTTTGATTACATTACATCTGTTGAAATTACAATTGTTAGAAACTTAATTCTTTAATCTTTTGTTTGGGCAGCAGAGGCCATCGTCTCTTGATTCAGAGGACGTGCAACTGTCACATGGTATTTGTATAGCTGGGTCCGTCACTGGACACACTTGTGGAATGTTACACTCCAATTCTTAAAAAAATTATTGCAGAATCATATACAGTACAGTGATATTTGATACTCCGATATACCATGAAATTGACGATAATGTCTATCAATAAAATAATGATTCATATAATATAACCTATTGACTAGAAAGATTAGGGGAGGGTTTGGCGCCGCAAGCATGTTAAACTGTTTAAATCGCCACTTTTGCATATGCCTGTCTGCCGGAGCTTTTAATTCATAGGCTGTCGTTTGTTGCTGTATATCATATTTGTTTTTCGTTTATTGTTTTGTTCATAAGTCAGGCGGTTAGTTTTCTCCTTCGAATTGTTAAAGATTTATCATTTCAGGGCCTTTTATAGCTTACTATGTGGTATGGGTTTTGCTCATTGTTGAAGGCCGTACGGTGACCTATAGATGTTGATTTCTACATCATTTGGCCTCTGGTGGAGAGTTTCTCATTGCAATCATACCACATCTTCTTATTTGTATAATGTATCAATCTTACCCCCAATTTAATGTGACAACTCGGACATTCGCTCTCACATATATATTCACTCGAAATTAGCATAACATACTTTTAATTGAACAGTGGACTGAAAATTGGATTAGCGACTTACTATACTTCTTATTGACATAATTGTGCATTTTATATTTTACACGATTGTTCAACTTAGCCAGAATGTATGAGGGTTTTGAGGGGTTTTCGTTACTGTATATTCTATAAATTGGAAGGAATTTTCGCCATTCTTTATTGTTTGGCCATTATTCTGTATTCTGTATAGTATTGGTCCATTATAAGTTCTCTTTTCTTTTTATTATCGACACACTCTTGTTGAATAGAAAGTTGTTTCTCAACGCACATACTAAACTTTAAAATGAGTGAGGAACACATGGAATTTTGTTTTACTTTAATTTGTATGTGTTTAGTCAGAAAGACATAGGAAAGTGTTTCGTTTACATTCCACCCATTATCACTTTCCACGCCTCCATAATTGACTCTAAGAATGTTCATAACAGTCAAAGTGAAAGTCTTATCTAAAGTCGATAATAACATAACTTAGAAGAGCTTTTGAATCTATTATATAAAAAAAATACATTACATTTGCAATTAAGACAAAGGGTACACATAACAAAAGGACAATATACGCACATACAAAACATGAGATACAACACATGCATAGTATAAAAATACAAAAAAAAAATACACATAAATACATAAGCAGAGCAAGCACCATGCTGTCGCAAAATTAAAGCATAACAATCAAACATGTTAACTAAGCGATACAACTTAGTGTTGTAAGTAAATCTGGATATCAACATGAAATTACAAAATTCAACAAAACTTTGTCTTTATTTAAAAAGCAAAGAAAGATCTTAAGTCAACCAAAAGTACTTACTTGGAGTTACGACTGCAATACACAAGTCATTATTAATTATGAATGATATATATGTTCACAAATAACGAAAAAGATATATGAGGGTCTGAATGGGGGCACATCATTTCTGTGTTCTCTAATTTTTCTGACCATTTTTTCCTCTATTTTTTATTCATTCTGTCCATTATTCTCTATTCTTTATATCTATGCACCACATAAATTACGTATCTATTCTTTTTTTTTGTCAATTTTCCTCTTTTCTTTTTTTCTTTTTGTCCGTTATTCTCTATTCCCATAATTATTCTCTATTATGTTATCCCCATACAGATCCTGAAATATCTCAGTAATAGGCAAAATTATATATATCCGATATATAGATATAAGAAGATGTGGTATGAGTGCCAATGAGACAACTCTCCATCCAAGTCACAATTTATAAAAGTAAACCATTATAGGTCAAAAGTACGGCCTTCAACACGGAGCCTTTGCTCACACCGAACAGCAAGCTATAAAGGGCCCCAAAAATAACTAGTGTAAAACCATTCAAACGGGAAAATCAACGGTCTAATCTATATAAAAAACGAGAAACACTAATGAACCACATCAACAAACGACAACTACTGAACATCAGATTCCTGACTTAGGACAGGTGCAAACAATTGCAGCGGGTTACGATACAGTTACAGGGGAGGTAATGACGTTGCTAACGTAAAATGTTATTTTGGCGACGTCAAACTGTGACATATCAGGAAAAGATGCATTTTTCGACAGATTTTTATCATTCAAACTGATTTAACTTGAAAACGAGTTCATGGACCCCAATTTTTTGAAAATGACATTAGCTTTGATTACGTATGAAGATTATTTGTAATAATTTTTATGAAAAAGTCACCGATGAAATTTTTGGTGGTTTTTAAAATATTCCCATTTCTGTGTAGCATGTTTTGACAGATAACTACAAATTTAAGACTGCTCCTGAGTGTTGTTTGTTGTGCTCTACATTTGATGTGGCCAGGTAAACACCCAGTCTCAACGTATATGTGAGATAGCTTGATATTGTTTATTATACTGATACATTTTGTAAAAATGATTTTTCTAGCATTCAAAATTCAATGCAAACAAATAAAACAAGCAGTTCAACCATTTATTAGCTTGCTTATTTTTTTACTGGAAAAACATATATCTATTCATAAGTTTGCTTAGGTACATTAACTACAGTTTGAATACTGAATTTCTATTTTAAATGAAAAGAAAATATACACTGTAATCAAATATCTAACATGTATCTGTGGTACAAGCACATGAATCGGAAATTCTATCAATGCTAAAATATAGGGGCATCTCAAAGATCGTCGGGCAACTATGCAAAAAATATAGTTACCCAACGATCTTTGAGATGCCCTTATACCTTATTATTGAAAGCATTTCCGATTTCTGTGGTACAAGAGAGATAACTCCTGGATTTAATTCGGGGGAACATCAGCAAAACAAATACGTGTGTTGGATAAGTATATATTGTATAATTTGACACTTTGCGAAGGCCAAACTGTAGTTTGCTTAACTGTTCTAAGAAACATTAAACCAGAAAAATGTTAAATTTGTAATATTGAATCTAAAGCAAAATATGAAATAAAATAAAATACAGTCACGCAGTCTGAAATTATAAATACCTGTCTGATTTATTATGCGAACCCATAAGTTCGTGAACTGATCACAATTCGTTAAGAATCACTCAAATTTTACACATTCATGTAATAATTGTATATATCATAAATAATTCTATAAGGAAAATTGGTAAATATTCCTTGTACACAAAAATACGTTTTATAAAAGACTGAGTTACAATACTATATTTGTAAAACGATATATAACTTACCGATTCCGCATTCTGCAAGATATTATAGAAAGAATAGACAGACATGAACATATACACATACCATCAAAAATAATTGAGGCTCATTCTGTATGAACCTATCCAAAGTTAGGATGCTGTAATTTAGTTAGTGGTTGTCTTTTGTTGCTCATGTTGATGTATATAATATTTGTTTTTCGTTAATTTTTTTGTAAATAAATCAGGCCGTTAGTTTTCTAATTTGAACTGTTTTACAAATATTTTGTCATTTCGGGGACTATTATAATAGCTTCCTATGCGATGCGAGTTTTTTTCATTGTTAAAGGCCGTACAATGACCTATAGTTTCTTACTTTTACGTCCTTTTGGTCTCTGGTGCATGGTTGACTCATTCGCAATCATACCACATTTTTTAATATTATACAAATAGTTATTGATATGAAAAATAAAAGAAAGCAAAGACACATATATATGACATTGGAAGTTCGAGAAATTCCTTCAATATATGATGCAAACATTTTTCTGTTGAATCCTATTAATAATGGGATTCTTTTATAATATACATTGTAGTTTGTGTATTTCTGTCAGAACAATTTGGGCATATCTCGGATTGTTTTCAGAATACCGTTTGAATGAACTGCTGCATACGACCATTACAGGTCAAAGGTCAGACTTCGGACTGATTGTTGTCGGATTGGCTATAAACGAAACACAATTGCTTGCCTAAAATATTCTAACCAATAAATGCTATTCTTTAATGAAATGAATGAATAAGTTTTGTGTTTTTCCCGACAATTGTTATTTTGTTTGAACCCATATTGTTTTAAATTGAATGACCATCTTTAAAATAAAATACATACATTAAATTTATATTGTAAAGTTGAATAACTAAATAAAGTGATATCAATTTGTATACTCACTGATTGGGATATCTGAAAAATAGTGACATTTTTTTATGTTTTATTAAGGAATTACCGTTATATATTTTTCTGTCTATGAAGAATTAACATAAAAAATGTGGTGCACACTGAATCATCCGGTTATTTAAAAGTGTGCACCACATTTTTGAGGTTATTTCGAATAGACAGAAAAAAATATTACAGTCAATTCTATGATTTAATTCTAAATTCCATTTTAAGAAGTAAATCATGAAAAAAACGTTGATTACGTCACGGTCACATGACAAAATTATGTCTATTAGAAAACGTGTTACATCAAAATTAAATTATTATCGAAACGACAAAAGTATATTTAGATTATATAAATAGTGTTTGAAAAACTTGGGTCTTTAAGAGTACGAAAACTGTATGTAAACGTGTATTTCCCTTCCAAAACTCAATTTAAAGTGTACATAAAAGGGAAGGGTTCGATAAGGTCAAAATATGACCCGTATTTCTAATTGAAATTACAAAAATAAAATTAAATGACCATTATAACAATATATAATAACTCAACTATTGATACAATAGATAGATTAAAGACTTTTTTGAATATTTACGTAACAGCGTTCTTTCCGTGACACCAAAAGTACCTGTCAATTAACTTATGGACCAATTTCAAGGTATAAAAAGGCCAAATCGAAGGGACGAATACTTGATTTTCTAGTGGGGAGGAAGAGGATTTTCCAGAAGGAGTTGAAACCTTAGTTTTTAATATTTTCTAAGTTTAACATCGAATAATTTGATAAACGCTTGTTATAAATTATGCCCGTACCAAATAACTCACTTCTGAGCTGGTGATACCATCAAAGACTAGTAGTCCACCAGCAGCGATATCAATATGAAAATAACATTATACATTTGGTGCATTTGACGCGCTTAATTAGATTTATCTAAACATGCTGAACTAGATTGTATCTATTTCAGTATATTTTTTTGCAACTAACTTTAATTTCTACTACACAACAGAAAGTAACATGTAAAATTTTGCATATCATGGAAAGAATATAATGTATCAGTGATGACACAAGATATGCGCATGAACAAGTACAGTAGCCAATGAAAACTACTTTCATGAGGGTCTGGAATGGGGTCCTTCTATTCTGTATTCTTTATTTTGTAAGCTATTTTTTTTTTCTATTCTTTATATTGAAGCACACCATTATTCTATATTTTTCATTTGTTTGGCCTTTTTTTCCCTATTTTTCTGTAGTATTTGCCCAGTATTTACTACTCTGTAAAACCCATCTTATATATAAATAAGAAGATCTGGTATGAGTGCCAATGAGACAACTCTCCATCCAAGTAACAATGTATAAATTTAAACAATTATAGGTCAAAGTACGGTCTTCAACACGGAGCCTTGGCTCACACCGAACAGCAAGCTATATAGGCCCCAAAATGACTAGTGTAAAACAATTCAAACAGGAAAACCAACACGTCTAATCTATATAAAAAACGTGAAACGAGAAACACTTATGAACCGTTAACACTCTTTCATTGCTTATATAAAAAGAAGATGTGGTATGGTTGCCAATGAGACAACTCTCCACAATAGACCAACTGACACAGAAATTTACAACAGTACTATAGGTCACTTTTTCTATATTTCAATCGCATAATGAGGCTTTCAACATGAATGAAAACTATTGTATCACTGCATTCATGAGACGACCCCTAGCGGTAGATGTGGATCATTCTAATTTGTAAGTTTCAGTACTGTAATGTATACTTTTCAAAACGTTTGTAAAAACAGGATAAAGTGAACGTATACAATGCCATAGCTATGTGTGAAGCGTTCAATTATAAATTATTGAAAGTAACAAGTGTGCTAACATCTAGCAATAACAACATAAAGTATTTATAATTTTTTGTTAGATATACATGCAAAAAGTGTAATGAAATTAATCCTGATTAAAATTGCTATGTTTTCTTTGATGTGCAATTTGGAAATCTATTTTCCAATTTGCATGGCTTTATAGATATCGACCTTGGACTTTGAAAAAAAATATATATTAATCTATCTTAGAATCAGTTATATCAATTTTAGATTAAAAAACACTCCTCATGCAGTTCTCAGTTTAAATGCATTCGGAGATTTATTTTTGTTTCAGTATAAACTGATTTTAAAGCGTTATTCAAATAGATAATTATTGTACACCCCTACTGGCCGACTTATTTTTGTATTGTCATTGGGAAAAATACAAACAAAACCTTTTCAAAGGCAAAAAAAAAAGGGCTTCGTGAAGAATTTTGGATTTTTTTCTTCGATTTTGATACGGATGGAAGACTTCAAACTTAAATCTTTAACAAACCTGACAATGTCAGCTTTCCCACATTAAATGTCCTGTTTGTAGTCACAGTCTCACTGTACCATCGTGTTGTGTTTGCATATATCAAATGATACGCGTGCATGTTCGCATTATATGAATCTTTTTTAACAGAGAGGCTTCAGCAGGGTAATTAAAAACGACTGATCGATACTGCAGAAGTGTTACGGTCACAATCAATAATTTTTAGACTGAAACGGTAGGTCTGCATGTATCGCATCTCGCAAGAGACACAGTGTTAGCCGTCTTAGATCTTTAAGTACCAGAAGAGTTGTCTGATCTAAACACTGACCGATTGTGCCCTTTTCCCCTTTTTTGTAAAACTTTGACTAATATAACAAAAATAAGGAGATGAGGTATGATTGCCATTGAGATAACTATCCACCAAAGTTAGTTTGGATTCGCATGGCTTCATTTTGAGTTAATGCGAATACCGCAGTTTCTGTTATATATCTTCATCTTTTTATTCTAAGTTTATTTACGTTTTATGCACATAAGTAAATTACTGTTTGGTCTAACACTTTGCATAATTAGAGATACGTATAGTGAGCTATTTCCTCACCTTTCACCGCAAATGGAGGCCCAAATCCTTTACCAGTGCATATATCACATATTGTAGGATTTCCAGGAAAATATACTAAAAAGAATTATTATCAAAATGAGACTGTTTATCAATAACAAACATTTTTGGCAATTCGTACTTATTTCAATTGTTCTTTCTGTCCAATGTTTTAGAGTATCAATGCAGACAATGTTAGGTATTACATTGTCCAATGTCGTAATGCGCATAATGATCGGTTCCATTTGTCTTATTGTTAAAATATATTTATGTACGTAAGGCGTATGAATTTTCAATAAGAAAACGCGGGCTAATTGTAATAACAATAGAATAAAAAGTCCGTTAGTATTTAAAGTGTTGCGTGCACGAGAAAAGTTTATCGACAAGGGCGGCGACCATCGAGTTGTGTACTATTAGTTGTGTATATTTAGGAAGATTAATTTTAAGTACATTATTTCGTACTTTATATATTATGTGCATATTTTAATTATGTGTTTCTCTTTGTAGATTGTATGATATTCGCTTGAAACTGATGTCAGTATTTGTAGCATTACACATGGACATTTATTTTGCTTGTTTATATTAATAAATATTTGAAGATGGTCACCGCACCTGACAGTCTCTATAAAGTTGTTTGTCTTTATTAATACAAAAATGATTTCATTGTCAGACACAAATATTAGACAATTGGTATTTGCTTTTCTAGTTGGTAGTAGTTTGGTATAAGAAAATTGGTAGTCAGAGTACATAAATGGTTTATTTTCGGTTGAACAGAGTGAATTAAGAAAATAATGAAAATTAATAACATACATTTAGTTGATCGGGTCAATGTCAATCGTTTCAATGTTAACAGATCGCTTGTAATTTAGATTCGAATTCGTAAGCAAGATGATATGTTGGTCGGGTCTTTTCGTGCTAGAACTGCAACTCCACGTTACACGATCTAATCCCTGCTGAATCACCTAAGGGGAGTATAGAGTCACTTTCTTCAACAAAGAGGTACTCTGTAATGTCAACATAAAACACAACGGGTGCCATATATGGATCATGATCAGCTTACCCTTCCGGAGGACATTAGACCCCGGTATTTGGTGGGGTTCGTGTTGCGTAGTCTTTAGTGTTCTATGTTGTGTTTTGTGAACTGTTTGTATTTTTGTCTTATTATTTTTTGTGTTTTGCCATGGCATTGTTAGTTTGTTTTTGACTAGTAAGTGAATATTACTTTGGTATGTTTCGCCTCGATTCTACAATTAAAAATGTGTTTCCTTAAAATCATTGTTTGAAATTCTAAGATGTTAATTTGTACATTTGAATACCTTACTTACCAAATGGTGTACTGTAATACACAACTACATCGTGTTCTTGGTTAAACATAGCATCTTTTGCGCATGTGTAGAAATAGGTTCCATTTATTATGCGACTGATGATTTGAAGAAAAAAAAAACGAAATTAATTAAAAAATAAAAGAAGTTACTGTGTGACATCAATCTGTTATTTAGTGCATAACATTATATGTTATTTTATTTTTTAGAAAATTTATTCTTTTCTAGAACTGAAACAATTATAAACAAAACCAATTGTTTACAGAACACTTAAACGTCATTCAATTTCTAAACCATTGATAAGTAGCCACTTCCGGTTTACTCAAAGTTACTACTGGCGTCAAATCATTAATTTATATATAATCATTCCAATCAAAAAAGTGCAATAACTGTTCGATATCATATACCAAATATCTAATCGAATGTTGCGACATAAAAGCGACATTTCAAGAAAAAAAATTTGCAGAAGAAAAAAAAACCAATTGTTCAGAGTCTGCCTTTGATAGTTAGAATTTAAAAGAATTTTGGTACAGATATGCTGCTACTACATTACCGACAGAAATGTTTGAACTTTTTTTTTATTTGAAAAAAAAGTATCATTCGTTAACAAAAAGAGTGTCGGAAGATAACTTATCTTGCACAAATTCCAAAAATATAAAGTTTTCAGGTTTTTTGGGAGTGCGATAAAAAATGTTAATTTTGAATATAAGGAGGGGAGAAAACTCACATTTAAAGTCACGTACCCTTTCAACCAAAAATTATTTATTACAATTGGTCGCAAATATAACAATTCAGTAAAATTTTTGTCAATATTAAGGTTTCTGTTGATAAGTGATTATATTAAGACAAAATCATAATTTTGAAGTTAACCTTCACATTTGACCCAGACCTCATGTTTCTTTTAGTAAATCAAATCAAATTACCAATGGTCTCTATCACTTATGGTTTACGTGTTACAATTACATTTCACTTAAGTCAAGTACACGAGAAAACAACACTCTTGTGGAATCACCGGATCATTTCGGTCAAAATTATTCTCAACATCTGTGGATGTAACGAGCAATTAAGGAAAATACATTTTTAGTATCTTTTAAGGTTACGTAGGAGCAGTGGCCACAAGAGAAAGAGTGTTTGGGGAGATAATCTTACGGGATAAATTGTTCGGTTAAGTGGTGTCAGTTTCAAAAGCTAATTAAACTTTTCGATTCGATATCATATACCTAATATCTAAGCGCCATCTTGCAACAACCAAACAGCGAAAGAAAAAAAATAGTCGAAAAAAAATGATAAATTGAAAACCAATTGTTTAGATATCAATAGCATAGGTTCAGATTATCTTATGTTATACGTCATCTAATGAGATGCAGATGTTGATAGCTATTCGTATCTCTGATTACCGGGATGTTGCGGACAAACATCTACAGCATTACTGTTTACAATGGCTAGCAGTAATGCATATCAATTTGTTACACTTAAAGAAAAAGACGTACCTGGAGTTCAATTAATTTATCCATAAGTAGAAAACCATTCCAATGTGCAATTAAAAAGATTATGTAGAGGTCTTACAACAAGTGGAAACAAATCAATTTTAATTGCAAGGTATTTATCTAAATTCTTTTTCCCTTTGTTTTCAATACATATTTCCACATGGAAAACAACATAATTTCTCCAAAATGAAACAAAAGCAAAAACAAATATTAGAATTTTATAATTCTTCCATAAAAATATTATAAGCAATGAAAGTAATGTTTAATTAAAATCATAGACTTTAATTAAGAATTTGGATATACCTCAAAGCTATATCTAATACTTGTGAATGTGCTGATCATTCTTTGAAAACAAAGGAAAGCACTACATTTTATATAAAATAAAATAAAATAGAATTCAATGTATGAAGTTAAATAGATTAAAGAACTGAATATGAAATCACCATGCATGTAATTTGTTCCTGTTGGTTATCTTATAAACATACATGCACAGCTTGATATCAGACATGATAAATATCAACATTAAGAAAATATTTATTGACACATTTGAAGATATCCAAAGACGTTTATTATACGCCGGGTAATTGCATATTTCAATAATTCATTAATTTTTTTGAGAAAAACATCATGAATGAAAAAAAGTGCAATAGATAAATGAATACCTTTTCCTTGAAAAGAGTAAAAGACTGTATTGGAACAAAGAGAGATGTAATAAATGTTGGAGTAGATGATGGAAAATGGTATGACTAGAATCTTCAAGGTGTCAAAGACAGTGAAAGTCTGCAATCCACTTCAAACCCACAAGTCCCTCCTATAGTAGGGTGGAAACATTTTCCCTCAACCGATCTCCCAAATCACTTCAATGAAGGGCATATCCATCATTACATCATCGAGAGTGTTCAGTTTGTAGGACAAAAACAGACCTCAAAAGAAGAAAACGAATGCGATATTGAGGACCTTCACACATCAAAACCACTACAAAAAGGGAGGCAATACTTTAAAAGTTGACATGTACAAAACATGAAAGATTGTAAAACTGAAAATTTCTATTTTCTTAAATCAACAGTTATGGCATCCTTTAGAATTGACACTTTTTATAATGTAACTGTAACAGTGTCATCGGCCACAGGATTTGTGAAAGATGCATCTTGTAACTGTGTAGGTTCGTCCATCGGGAGATGTAGTCATGTAGCAGCAGTTTTATTCGCACTTTTAGACTATACACACCAGTTTGGTACAGATCAAGCTTCTTGCACATCCCGAAGGTGCGAATGGAACGTAGGAAGAAAGAAAAAGAAAGACCCCCCCAAAAAAAAGATGACTGCATCTACATATATAGGGGAAAAGAAAAAAAAAGTGGACAAAATTATTGAATTTGACCCACGTCCTCCTTCACTGAAAACTGATGACAACTCATCTGAAGAAGAAAATGTTTTCCTTTACAACTTACAATATCATAATTGTGGAAATACTATGTGGTCCACTGTGCTTACTTACAATTATGAAGACTATGACATGAATATCGACACCAAATTGTATCTGGAGAAAAAACGAACAGAGTTGCTGCAAAATTTATCTGCATATGGTAGTGATGTGCCATATGAAATAGTTGAAAATCAGAGAAGTGATGAATGGTTCCACCAGAGAGCAATGAAGATAACATCATCAAATGCAAAGTCTGTGTCCACACTAAAGAAAGAATCTTCAGTGTTTGATAAACTGAAGAAAATCATGTATAAAACTGATCTGATCAAAACAAGAGCTATGACTTATGGAATCGAGCATGAGAATGATGCTTTGAAAGATTATGCATCAATGAAGCAAAAACAATCTCCTTTGCTAGAAGTTGCACAATGTGGTTTAAGGGTAAATCCGAAATACACAGAGCTTGTATGTAGTCCAGATGGATTAGTAAGGGATGTTTCTGATAATGGAGGAGAGGATTTTGGTTTGGTGGAAATAAAATGTCCATTTATGCTTGAAACATGTGAAAAGTGTTCCGTAAAAGACTTTGAGAAAAGTCTATCAAAATCTCAAGTAGCAAATGTTTGCCTTGAACGCTTATCCAGTGACCAGATAAGGTTAAAAAGAAATCATGAATACTATTTTCAAATTCAGATGCAATTAGGAACATTGGGACTGCAGTGGTGTTATCTTTTTTTTTGGTCTGAATCTGACAGTTTTATTGAAAAAATATTTTTTGATGAAGTGTTCTGGAATAGCTTGGCCAAAAAACTCGTTAAATTTCACCATACTTGTCTTTGTCCGGAATATTTTGAGATGAGATTACCTAGAGGATTACCTCCTTTCGATTTACCAGAATAGTGGATTTTAACATTAAGAAAAATACCTTTTTCCTGTAAATATTAGTGATTTTTTACATTTCTTATTGCCATTATAATATACATGACAAATATAGATGATAGGTAGCAGGAATTGGATCAGGGTCAGAATCTGTAGGACCGTTTCCACCAAAAATGTTTGCTGCATATATAGCATATGGCAAAATCAAAGGTACTTTATTTAAACCATTTGCACCACGTGACTTTGTCCCTTTTGATCAAATTACTTCCCTTAGCTTAAGATTGAAAATATAATTTATTATAGATTTGCGGATAATCCAGTCCTTTTCCGTCATGTATCTAAAACTAATGTATTTTTAAAAACTTCCTTTGGCGGATATTTACAAAAATGCTGTATACTTCTAAGGGAAAATGCTTGAAATTTGACTTTTTACGAAATGGGAAGGTTGAAATCATGATGTTTTTAAAAGAATTTGGCCGAAAACTTAAGAAAGCAGGTAAGTTAAAAGTTATTTAACTTTAAAATTCAACCTACAAGGTGTTTCCCTATATGCGAACAAATCATGTACAATATCTTCTTGCATGTGTATTTCTGTTTTGAATCTAGCTATTTTACGATTTTACGTCATTTTATTTGATCTTATATAGCAATTACACAATGGTTACGCTTCCGATTTTTAAACTAAAAAGGCCGAAAGATTTCAGAGTAGACAATGTCCATTTGTACACGGACAGAAGCCTAAAAACATGTACAATTCACCTATATGCGAACAAATTGTTCATTCGACATAGGTATTTGCATATTGGCATTTTTATTAAAAGGGCATATATAATCCTATTGTAATGGCTGCCGTCATGATAAGGCAAAATGGCCGCTATGCAAATTAGCAAATTACCCCAAATTTTGCCATATGAGTATCCTTTTTTACTCTGTGAGTTGTAAAACCTTCTCTTCTACATGCATTTATCCATCTTGTGCATTTTTCTCTATCCCTCAATGGCTTTGGAAATCTTATAAATTCCACTCCCTCCATGTAATCTTTGTGTGCATAACGTGAATCACTATTACAAGTACCATAACAGCAATGTTGTGTTGCACCTTTCTTCACCAAATCATCCATAATTAAGGTTTTAATATCAACAGTTACTATTTTATACCTCAGAGTTACTAGAGTTAGTTAAAACAAATAAAGTTATTGTTTGTATAGCATACTACTGTAGTGTATTAATGCATGTGGGAAATAAGTTTGTCCGCAAGTGAGACTGATTAATCAGTATGTATATAAGGTAATCTATAAATAGGACAAACAGATAATCTGATCATATGCTATTGAAGGTCTTACAACCCCAAATACAAATGTTTTGACAAAGAAATATTAACGTTCGGTTTAAATAACATTTCTGGTGTAAAATGATGAGTTACTCTACGCTTATTCTAAAAATAGTTGGTGTCTATACACGTTTGATTGAAATAAGGGTGACGATTTGCTACTTCCGATTTAAGAAATGTTATTGCCATCATCGTTTGATTGTTTACATGATACTGGTTCTATATACTTTTACATTGAACTACAAATTGTCGTGAAAAAAATGACTGCTTCCGTTTAACGCTAGGTCATTTTCTTTCGAGGTCACATGTCTTACAACCGAATGCAATGCAAAAAACACTTGGCTTTATGTATTCATAGGAAGTTATGACAAAGGTCATCATCTAGAACGTCGAATTTCAATTGTAGGGCAAAACATGGCTGCTTCCGGTTTACACAAGGTTATATGTCTTATGTCTTATGTCGAATGCAAAAGTTTCCATGGTTTTATCATTCATGTATATCATATCAAAAGGAAATTTTGATAAAAACTCATTATCTTGAACATCAAATGTCAAGGTCATAAGACAAGGACCTCAAATCAAAAGAGATCAGATCTCTATTGTGTATGGTAAATATGTTATATCACCATTATTTTTATTTTAAACTTTCCAGGGGAGAAAACCCCTATAGAATGACACCATAATCTTTCAACAAGTCGTATTTTACATTATAATAAAAATCTTTTGCAGATATGTATATTGAGGAGTAGCAATAACTAATAAAAGTAAAAAGCATTGTCACAGGATCTTGACCTTTGAATCTGACCTTATTTTCATTTATATGGACAAAGGACTTCAAATCAAAAGATCCTATGCCTCTATAATTTATTGTTTACCAGTTACAATAGAATTTTATCTATGTTAACTATACAAGGAAAACTCTCATATGGATTATCTTGACCACTACGATAAAGACATATTGCGACATCCTGCGGATGTATAGAGCAATTTGGGAAAACAATTTTGTTGTCATATTTTACGGTTGCAAAGAATTATCGCTAACAGTGTTAAGCAGTGTCAATTGCAAAAAATTATAAACTATTCGATATCATATACTAACTATTAAAGCGAAATCTTTCGAAGCAACACTACATAAGTAATAAGTCATCAAAGTATAATAGAATAAAGAAATAGACAAATAACAAAATAATAGAAAACATATAAATAAGGAACAATTAAATAAAAATAAATAAATAAATAGATTAATTCATTTACAAAAGAATAAACAAAAAATAACCAGATACTGAAGTTTCTGTGTTTTTTTCCATTACAGCGAGTTTTAACTATTTATTATACAAAATCAATAATATTTAACTTTTATCCCTGAAACAGTTCAGTAGCAAACATGAACAATTCTCAACACCCTCAACAACCCTTATTTGAAATGATTTTTCCACGACGTAATTGTGCTAGACGTTTGCTCTATTGTGTTATTTCGTTTTTGTTCTGACATGGAATAGGAAGAATAGTACTATAGTTGAAGAAAGGTTGACGCCAATAAGGGATTGAACGGTCGTAAATACAAGTATTCCAAAAATCAAAGGCATAGATTCCTCATTTTTCGTTTTCAATGCAATCCAGGACTAGAACATGTTTCCTAGTTCTTTAAAGTCAATTAAAGATCATGACGTTGTTTATAATCAAACTAAAATAAAATCTTCGACATCGTTGAGTTATGAATAAATATGTTGATACATGTAACACCATAAGGAAAAAATAAGCTAAATTTGTGCCGTTTCGCTAATATTTTTATGTTTCATATTTTAAACCACTATTGTAAATATTTGATATCTTTCCTGAACGAATTTCACATTTTAACATTTACTAGCATGCCATTGTGTACTAAAGTTTCTAAGCAAAAATTCATAAAAGTGTCTTCAGTTATCTGTTTATGAAGAGCTACGATGCGGACTGACGGACAAACAAACGAGCTGAAATGCAAACGCATACACGAAAAGCAACAACAATCACAATATAAATGTTGAATTGGCGTTGGTTGAATCAAAGGAAAAACACTATATATAGAGTACACCACGAAATAAGCCTTTTGCTACTTTCTAAAATTCGAAAATAATAAAAATAATATACCGCATTGCATAAAATGGACCGGATCTGGCATAACAATACCCTGTGTATGTTTCGCCGAAGATCGATGCTGAATAAGATGTGGGATCTGATCCTGAGTAGTCTAATTTACTTTCATCATTGTTTAATTGAGGAAACACGAAGACTCTTCCTTGGACTGTACACGTAAATGCACACAATCCTCTTCCCTGGGCTGAAACAAATAATTGTTTAGATATTCATTAAAATCACAAAAATTATACTTTGGTATGCATTGCAGCAAAAATCCATGAGATAATGATACTATTAGGAAGACATGCACAAGGAGATAATGATACTATCAGAAAGACATGCACAAGGAGAAAATGATACCATCAGAAAGACATGCACAAGGAGATAATGATACTACAAGAAAGACATGCACAAGGAGATACTGATACTATCAGAAAGACATGCACGCACTAGGAGATGATAATACTACAAGAAAGAAATGCACAAGGAGATAATGATACTACAAGAAAGACATGCACAAGGAGATAATAATACTACAAGAAAGACATGCACAAGGAGATACTGATACTATCAGAAAGACATGCACGCACTGGGAGATGATAATACTACAGGAAAGACATGCACAAGGAGATAATGATACTACTAAAAAAACATGCAAGAGGAGATAATGATACTATCAGAAAGACATGCACAAGGAGATAATGATACTATTAGAAAGACATGCACGAGGAGATAATGATACTGTCAGAATTAGAGTTTCTGTGTGTTTGCTTGGAATTGGTCTTATACCAACGGGGTCTATACCTTGACGACTTGTGATGTCTGGAGCCAAGGCCTGAAACAATATTCAATAAAACTTGAAATAGTTTTATGTCTTTATTTCCAAAGAGCGCATGTAAAAGTCTAATTATAATAGCAATTATAATATAAAATGACAAACAATATTCATAAGTATAAATCAATATGATAATGCAAGTATAATGCCATTAGATAATGCAATAGACCTATCATAATTAAATATTTCATAAATATTTTGAAACATGAACATAATGCGTATCGCAATACTCAATGTATGAGTAACATCTCATGTCTTTTGCATAAATATTCTAAACATTCAAATATAAACATGGTAGAGCATTTTAAGGTATTTGGATAAACTTTATTCTAAATACTGAGAATTAAATAAAGGAATAATATAAACGTCTTTCTTCTGAAACTCCAATTCAAACAATGAGGTTACTTATCTAACCATTTCTCTGTCAAGGGGGATAACTCTTGTTTAATCTGTTAAGGTGGATAACTCTTTACACAATAAAAATGGGGGAACAATTGTAGAATAGAAACTTTCCATCATGAAATCATGTTACGCAATGAAAAATATATAATACTTTGTTGTGGGGAACTAGCTATGGAATATATGCCTTACATGTATACTTGCTAAAAATAAGTCTAAATAACGTGTTATATTTATAGAAAAATAACAAACCATGTGTTTGCTGACAATAACATGTCAAATAAATTGCACATCAAGAAATCATGCCTAAAAAGGCTTTTGAATAATAAGACCTTACCATTGGAAACATTATAACTTCAATGCAATAGTAACTTTAAGGTGAATTATTATTTCTTGTCAGTGCGACAAAACAGGCGGATGTTATAAATAACTATAAAAACAGATAAAATAAGTATACCAATTTTCCGATCAGAAACAAAGACTTTTCTTATAAAAAACATAATTTACAACTATTTACAATTATAGCATAAAGAAAATATCTATATAATTAACTTCTTTATAAGATAATAAAAGATGAAAACTCTTATTAAATAAAATAACTATGAAAATGCTAAACATGAAGATTTTACAAAAAGGACAATTAAATTCTATTTCTCTTCAAAAAGAATAACGCATTAGCAAATTAATAACTTTATCAGAAGTTACTTTTAGGTAATGAAAACCTTTAAACTGAATGCTTTAAATCATATTTAGCAAAATTAAATTAACTTTGCTTACCTGAAACAATATTCAATAAAACTTGAAATAGTTTTATGTCTTTATTTCCAAAGAGCGCATGTAAAAGTGACGCTTTTTGGAATTAACTTTTTAGATTCGAATTTGGGGACTGTTTCAGGTTGTCCAATCAAAATTAACATTTAATCAAAAACCATGACAACTTTAGTCTAATTGACAGAAAATAGGTGGGGTCATAGGTGACGTGTATGACTAAAAAATATCTTAATTACTTATGTAATCTTGCTATCAATGTTTACTCTATACCATATTTGAGCCGGACATTAACAATAGAAATAATCCGAAATACATCTTATTACATGTCGGCTTCACTTTAAAAATCATATCTGTCAACACATTCTGACCATTGTCCGATAACTTCTTACGTAATCTATATACAACAAATAAGGCTTACTAAAAGGAAATATGTTTGTGTGAAAACCAAACTAAAGCTATTAAAATGTCTGTTCAAAATTGCAGTTAAATATTGAACAAAAATAATTTGCTTTAAACTTAGAACTTTTCTAATTTTTACTGAAATTAAGAATTTCACAAAAATAATAAAATCTGATCAAAATGATACCATGACAACTCCCCTCTACTTCAACTGATTTCGTCCCGAAATCTTGAACCTTCTAGATCTTGTTTATAATAATAATTGGCAGGAGTTGTAAGCTTAGTAATATAATTTAACTACAAATGCATACACATATATACAAGTATCTACAAACACATCAACATAACTAACAGCCAGTCAGTAGCCCTGAACACTAAATATTGTTTTGTCCTCATTGCTTTACTGCAGTAAAAAAAACCATTCTAGTATAAAGATTACAAAAAGTTTTTAACTAAAGATGTCTGCAAACTATTATGTGGAAAAAGTATTGTAAAGCATGAATTCTTTGATGATAATGTTAAGTTATGAATAACATTTTGTGTACCTAAGATATATATATCAGAAAAGTATGTATTGTGAACAACTTTTTTTTACAATAATTTTGTGTTTCAATACGGAAAATGAACATGAAAATGTTTTACTCTTGATCATGATTTGGAAGCTCATTTTGACTAAACGATGTACACATATCAACACTGAACCAACTGTGAAAGCACGATATAAGTATCAAATTATGGACGCTGAAATATACTGACTAACCACAAATTTGTATACAAAAATGTAAAAATAATAAAAAAATAAAATTTTAAACACAAAGTTGAAATGCAAGTCGTTTGAAATGAATGTTGCAATCATACATTTCTAGCACTGAATATTAACAGGTGGCCAATATTACTGTTAATAAAATGACTTGAAAACACCTTGTGAAAAAAAAAAAAAAATCCAAAACTGTGTAATGAAATAGTGATTAGCTTTAGTAATATTTCCTGACGTTTTCATAAAATTGATTTTTGTCAGTTGTGTTTCAAGATATTTGGTGTGTATGATAGACTTGTACTATAGTCTGAAAAATTTGAGTACTACCATAAGCATATGAGTACTTGTGTTATAAGTGCAGTCTGAGCAGATAATTCTGCGAGTAAAATGCAAGAACATAACATCAACATCTGAACAATATAGCAGTAAACTTTTTACCGATCAATTCTATATGAATCACTGAGTTACTGATTTCTCCATTTTTTAAATGAATTGCAATAAGTACAGACCTTAAAAAATATGAGTACTTATTCAATACTGAGCACTTATTGAGTACACCTGATTCTACAATCTCTGTATTTAACAGCAAGAATTTGACGTCAATGTGTCATAGCAGCAAAAATTATTTTTCTACTGATAAACTTTTACAACACATACTGAGCTTGTCAAATTTTCTTCGATTAACACTAACTTGTGAGAACCATTCATACACTTATGAGTACGAACCAAAAATATAAGTACTTACATACATGTGTAAAACTTAAATACATGAGCGTTAACATATAAAATGAGTATTAATTTGTAAAAATTAGTAATTTTCTCTAAAGAACAATTATCATGATTATGAATACTTTCCTTAGCAGAATATGCATACATATATTTAAAACAACTTATACATGTTTCTCATCAAATGATTGATTGATTGTTGGTTGCGTAACGTGCAGTGGCAAATATTTCTAAACAAACGACAATAATATTGAATTTACTGAATTTGAGTATAAATGTCAAAGTACATGAAGTAAATGAGTATGAATCTTTAACTTGAAAATTGTGGGTAACGAATTCTGCATGCTATCACCGCACTATACATCTGTTTCTTGCTTTGCTTTGCTGTTTTCGGGGGGAATTGCGTGTATCTGTATTATAGTTATGTATTTGTCAACCATTGTTCAACTTATCTTGAATTGAAACTTTCTTTCCTATGTACAGCGTCTCAGGAACTTCTGACTGTGTGTTGTTGAGGTTTTATTCATACACCACGTCCTTGGTTTTTCGGCAATGATTAACCATTCTTCGTTTGACTTTGACTAGGAACTCCATTCTTGATTCTGCTTCTCTGAACGAATTTGTTGTCTGGTGAGTTGCTGTGTAGATCATATTTCTTGTTTTTCTTTTAATTTTCCAACCAATACCATCAATTGTTGTAACTTTAAGGGATCAATTTGTCCTCTGTCATTAATCAGGTACCGTATTCTTGATCTAAAGGGTCTCCGCCAGTTGTCAGGTACCGTATTCTGGATCTTAAGGGTCTCCGCCAGTTGTCAGAATTAGAGTTTCTGTGTGTTTGCTTGGAATTGGTCTTATACCAACGGGGTCTATACCTTGACGACTTGTGATGTCTGGAGCCAAGGCCTGAAACAATATTCAATAAAACTTGAAATAGTTTTATGTCTTTATTTCCAAAGAGCGCATGTAAAAGTCTAATTATAATAGCAATTATAATATAAAATGACAAACAATGTTAATAAGTATAAATCAATATAATAATGCAAGTATAATGCCAATAGATAATGCAATAGACCTATCATAATGAAATATTTCTAAATATTCTGAAACATGAACATAATGCGTATCGCAATACTCAATGTATGAGCAACATCTCATGTCTTTTGCATAAATATTCTAAACATTCAAATATAAACATGGTAGAGCATTTTAAGGTATTTGGATAAACTTTATTCTAAATACTGAGAATTAAATAAAGGAATAATATAAACGTCTTTCTTCTGAAACTCCAATTCAAACAATGAGGTTACTTATCTAACCATTTCTCTGTCAAGGGGGATAACTCTTGTTTAATCTGTTAAGGGGGATAATTCTTTACACAATAAAAAGGGGGGAACAATTGTAGAATAGAAACTTTCTATCATGAAATCATGTTACGCAATGAAAAATATATAATACTTTGTTGTGGGGAACTAGCTATGGAATATATGCATTACATGTATACTTGCTAAAAATAAGTTTACTAAATAACGTGTTTTTGCTGACAATAACATGTCAAATAAATTGCACATCAAGAAATCATGCATAAAAAGGCTTTTGAATAATAAGACCTTACCATTGGAAACATTATAACTTCAATGCAATAGTAACTTTAAGGTGAATTATTATTTCTTGTCAGTGCGACAAAACAGGCGGATGTTATAAATAACTATAAAAACAGATAAAATAAGTATACCAATTTTCCGATCAGAAACAAAGACTTTTCTTATAAAAAACATAATTTACAACTATTTACAATTATAGCATAAAGAAAATATCTTTATAATTAACTTCTTTATAAGATAATAAAAGATGAAAACTCTTATTAAATAAAATAACTATGAAAATGCTAAACATGAAGATTTTACAAAAAGGAAATTAAATTCTATTTCTCTTCAAAAAGAATAACGCATTAGCAAATTAATAACTTTATCAGAAATTACTTTTAGGTAATGAAAACCTTTAAACTGAATGCTTTAAATCATATTTAACAACATTAATTAACTTTGCTTACCTGAAACAATATTCAATAAAACTTGAAATAGTTTTATGTCTTTATTTCCAAAGAGCGCATGTAAAAGTGACGCTTTTTGGAATTAACTTTGTCCAATCAAAATTAACATTTAATCAAAAACCATGACAACTTTAGTATAATTGACAGAAAATAGGTGGGGTCATAGGTGACGTGTATGACTAAAAAATATCTTAATTACTTATGTAATCTTGCTATCAATGTTTACTCTATACCATATTTGAGCCGGACATTAACAATAGAAATAATCCGAAATACATCTTATTACATGTCAGCTTCACTTTAAAAATCATATCTGTCAACACATTCTGACCATTGTCCGAGAACTTCTTATGTAATCTATATACAACAAATAAGGCTTACTAAAAGGAAATATGTTTGTGTGACAACCAAACTTAAGCTATTAAAATGTCTGTCCAAAATTGCAATAAAATATTGAACTAAAAATAATTTGCTTTAAACTTAGAACTTTTCTAATTTTTACTGAAATTAAGAATTTCACAAAAATAATAAAATCTGATCAAAATGATACCATGACAATACTATCAGAAAGACATGCACAAGGAGATAATAATACTACAAGAAAGACATGCACAAGGAGATACTGATACTATCAGAAAGACATGCACGCACTGGGAGATGATAATACTACAAGAAAGACATGCACAAGGAGATAATGATACTATCAGAAAGACATGCACGAGGAAATAATAATACTACAAGAAAGACATGCACGCACTGGGAGATGATAATACTACAAGAAAGACATGCAGAAGGAAATAATGATACTATCAGAAAGACATGCACGCACTGGGAGATGATAATACTACAAGAAAGACATGCACAAGGAGATAATGATTCTACTAAAAAAACATGCACGAGGAGATAATGATACTATCAGAAAGACATGCACAAGGAGATAATGATACTATAAGAACTACTTGCACAAGGAGATAATGATACTATCAGAAAGACATGCACAAGGACATAATGATACTATCAGAAAGACATGCAGAAGGAAATAATGATACTATCAGAAAGACATGCACGCACTGGGAGATGATAATACTACAAGAAAGACATGCAGAAGGAGATAATGATACTATCAAAAAGACATGCACAAATGAACACATGGTATTCAATAATCAACATGTGTCTATATCTTGTAAAGCGTATCAAGTGTATTGATCTACATTGATTATGTGATGTTTATGAATGTATATTAGTAAAGATAAAATTATCATCTTTTCGTTATAGATGATTTTTTAAACACACGTTAACATTTACAATTATGGCGGAATTCAACCATTTTAAAGTTGCAAATGCCTTGTTTAGTTTTCAAAGAAACTTTTCTATAGTCTTTTGAATACACAAAAGTTAAGAAGTCAAAATAAAGATATCGACTTCAAAATGACTCAACCAAGATCATAACAGTATTAAATGATGTGATCAAATAAGCCCTAATACGGATTCATCTGCATGCGCAATACAGATGACGTTGTTGAAATATTAAAATACGGATAGGCCATTTTATAAAAATGCTGCAATGGACCATTGCTTTATATTAAGATATTTACATTCGGTTGCAAAAGTTTTACGCCTCGACAAACTCGAGACCTACATTTTTATCAAATGTTTTTACTTAAAATTATTTGAAAATTATTAAACTATTTTTCATTATTACGATTTAAATCTAGAATATTACACAGCTTTCCACTATGGCATTATCGATTAAAATCCCTTTTTGAAATTAGCATACTGCATATATATTTGTAACATTCCCAAACGTGTCCATCCCCCCAAACGTATTCGATTCCTTAAAATCCACAATCGCCCAAACGTGTCCGATTTCACATCCCCAAACGTGTTTGATAATTGTTATTCTTTAAAACGTGTCCACTTTGAAACGTCAGAACATCTCAAAATATTTAGCGATAATATGTCCCTAGTGACATCAATAACATTTATGGCATAGTGAAGACGTCGGTATTCTAAAAAAGATCAAAGCCGCTGTCCAAGGACATCTGGAGGAAAGGGGAAGCGATGTGTATAGACAAATGAAATGGTATATTGTACACTATCCACAGTAAAAGATGAAATCACTGACTTCTGTTTTCAAATAAACCGAAACCAAAATAAGAAAAAGAATGACACAATACAAATTTATATATTATAGTGGTTTTATTATTTTTTTTATCAATATGATTCTTACTGTTATAAATTTTAAATGGAAGTACTTCACACTTCAGATACTAAAAACGTTTTCCCAGTGCTTCAACTATTGAATAAGTGGTAGTTTATTAGCATTAGTTTGTTAAATGCCGGTTGTTAATATTTAGCATCATTGCAAGTTAGTTTGTAGCACATAAATTAACTCTTGGCTGTTGATTGCTTAATGTCCAGTGGCAAATATTTCATATAAAAATTAGGAGATGTGGTATGATTACCAATGAAACATCTATCCACCAAAGTTCAACAATGTGAAAAATATATACCGGATAGTTGGCCATACAACGCCAGACATGAAAAATATGAAATGATTCATTTGAGAAAAACTAACTTATCTATAACAAAACAGTTTACGAAAAACAAATATGACAGACTTGAACCAATGACAAACACTGAACTACGGGCTCCTGACTTGGACAGGCACACAAATAATGTGGCGGGGTTAAACATGTTTGTGAGCGCTCAACCCTCCCCTAACCTGGGACAGTGGTGTTACAGCACAATATAAGAACAATCTATAAAAAATAGATGAAAAGAGCTTAAATCATCAGATCGATATAAAGCAAAAGAACATCTTACAAAACCACAGACTGGAGAGGGCAGGGTACCTATACTTCCTTAACAACAAAAAAGACACAAAGTACAGTGGCAAATAATTCATGCATATTTAGAGAAACATTTCAATTGCAATTAACTAATTGTGTGCAGTTCAATTTATCGTTTACATAGTGCATTCCTTGTACAAATATACTCCTGTGTTGCCTAATGTCTGAGGGTACTGCACAGCCTGCTTCTTACATACAGTAAGTTGTGTCTGGGCTTTTAAAGAGTTACTGTCCAATTTTTACAAAAACAAAACGAAGTTTCCTCTTATACTATTGATTACATTTGTATTTAAACAACATATGCGATTGCGAATCACTGTTTCATAACGGTGGACACGTTTGGACTCATATTGACACGTTCGGGGGATTGGACACGTTTCGGCGTTTTTGATAAATGGACCCGATTGGGCGTTCATAAAAAGGATATGCTTTGGCGCCCTGACACGTTTCTGAGTGTTCCATATTTGCTGCAGATCTGCAGCAAACCTGCTGCAAACTTGTAAGACATATTAAATGTGCATTTGCAGCAACCGTGCAAAAAGAAATAAGAATTATTTTCAATCGAATTTATATTTGCTGCACGTTTGATTCAATATATTTTATAGTATAAAATAAGTTTGATGTTAGCATCATAGTAATATCGTGCAAATTAGTTTTTCTTCTGCGTGTTTGCTGCAAACTTGATGTCTACACATCACCTTATTCAACATTAATACACAGCAAATTCAATTCAAATAAAGTTAGGTCACAAATATACAACCATTCAAATACATTATTATTGGAAAATTATCTTCATGTTAGCATCATAGTAATATCGTGCAAATTAGTTTTTCTTCTGCGTGTTTGCTGCAAACTTGATGTCTACACATCACCTTATTCAACATTTATACACAGCAAATTCAATTCAAATAAAGTTAGGTCACAAATATACAACCATTCAAATACATTATTTTTGGAAAATTATCTTCATTTTACTAAACACCTTTTACGATAAATTGTCTTTGTATACGTTAAAGTGCTCAAATATGATAGAATGTTTGAAAATATAAAAGACATATTTATTGGAAATGCGTTGTGTGCATACAGCCAGCTAAGTAAATAAATCAACATGACTTATTGATACATTATAATTAATAAGTTTTAAAATCCAAACTGAATAGATAGTACTGGTATCTCAAATACTAGTATGTTTGTTTTGCAAACGATTAGGTATTTGTGTAGGTGGAAAAAAAGTCTACGGTTCTTTGAATAATTTGTACTTACAATTAATAAAAACTATACAAATTGAATATTCCAAAAGGAAATAAAAATGGTTTTAGTTTTTCGGTTAATTTGTCGTTTTCTCATATACATTTAAATTTGTAGCTTCTCAAATATTTATTCCTTCCAAACTGTTTAAGGTTTTGTATGAGTCTTTCTTATTTCAAATTTATGAAGAGTTTATATTGTTAATAAATGCTATTTCTTTGTATATATTCACGATCAGCTGGATTAGCTAGTAAACCCACCTTAACCATTTTTTGCTAATGTGGTTTGTTAACATCCGCTATCACTTCTTAAAATGACATGTTTTGACAGCTGAGATCTAGGATTATCAATCTTGATAAAGTTATTATTAATTGAAGCACAAAATATTTAATGGAGACAACAAGATAGTTTAGGCTTAGTGCATAATCTTGCATTCATGAAATCGACTCATTTCATTAGAAAATTTGAAGACATAAAGCCATCACAAAATTAGCATGTGAATTGATAGACAAAGCTAACACGAAATACGAAACACGCTTTCTTACATGCGCTATTGGCGAAGACGTCACTAGTCTATTTTTCCTTGTTTTTTTAACCAATATGCCTTTTAAAAATAATGTAAACGCATAACTACTCAAATACTACACAATTATAGTGTTATCTTGACAGTTGGTTACAGACCACCGTTTTTTTTATATTGAAATGAGAAATTGAACATAAAATCTCCAAGACTGAGATTGGTAAATCATAGTGGTAAGAAATCTAAACTTCTCAATGTTTAGTAGACTTCTTTGTCTAAAGGTCGTTTTCGTGTTTTTGCCATTTCATTGTCAGTTTGAGTTCGATTTATAAGTTTTAATATCCCTTTGGTATCGTCCACCTCTCTATTATTACAATTTTGATAATTTCTAAATAGTTGTGTTAAATCGATTTAGAAACTGGATTTCAATTTGGTGATATCGAGGATAATTGATATTGATTTTGAGATTTTAAGATGGTGCAGTTTACTTTTAGGTATCGTTCCTACGATGTATACTGGTATTGTGACATATGTGAAAATAATGAAAAACAAACAAATAAACCGAATAATTTACAGTCATATGAAACTTCAAATTAAAAAAAAATTAAGCATATGTTTTTTATAACTAAATGGCTAATTTTCATTATAAAACTTATGTGCATTTACTTTTTTCTGAAGAAAATTCTCAAATTTGTCCAAATTTAGAAGACATTAATTACTTATTCTGAATAGTTTGCTTCCAGCCAACAATTTGCCGACATGTTTTCCGTATGCAGTTACCTCAGCGTGACCTTACTCGTAAATATCCGGTGATCGCAATTACGGAAGTGCGAAGGGGAAAACCAAATTGGCAGAGAGAGTCAACAAACGTAAATACGCTCCGTCATCGAAATAATATATATCTTATTGTACATGTTATACACGTGCTTACCTGCATATCCTTGCTTCTCTGTTGATTGTTAACATGGGTACCAATTGGTAAACTTTGGCTTATAAACACGACCATTAATTAGCTACCATATTTTCACAACAACACTGATAGAGTGAAGTATTTTTTTGACGAATATACGTAATGGATGCGTAAAAAATTGATAAATTCGTGCACAGAAGACTAAGTTTGTTATATATACATGCATTGGTTCAAGAATTGGATTAACTTTATTTTTCAACCGTCACTCGTTTCATATGACTTTAAAGTCAAATATAAAGATTTACATACACTTTTCCCTTCATTGCATGTGATGGAAGCCTTATTAAATAAAAGGTTGTACGCAACACAATAAAGACTTCTTTGGAATCAACATAACTGATATTTTAAGGTAATTTTACCACATTAAGAATTATATTAAATAATTTGGCTTATGTTTTCTTGCAAAAAAGTAACATGATTAAAAAATGCGACATGAATAATTCAGACTTTAGGTATTGTCGTTTACTTCATTGGAAAATGCCATTTATCATCTGTAAGGGTTAAATATCGAATAAATGGACATAAATACTTACAATATTTGAAGACAGTCACAAGCATAAAGCAAAACAATATGTAAATTTTCATTTTGAAATTGGATTCCAGTTTGTGCAATGAACACCACTAATATTTTCTCTTAGATTGAAACGTGTATCGTTGAGGCAGTCAATTTGCAATTGATATCACTTAGTATGCATCGATAGCTAAAAATGCAGCAGCTGGATGGCACATGGCGTATTGATTACGAAATAATAAAAGAATAGTTGATCATAATGTAGTGAAATAACTTTGTGTCAAGTTTGATCATCAAATTGGTACCTTAAATCGTTGCCTAAACATTTTTCATTCTAGTGGTCGGAATTATAGTTGATATACTAACAAACGTTGAAAAGTTAACATTTGGAGCAGGACATGCTTACCTTTATAAAGCTCCTGTGATAACACAAAGTTTTAAGGTGTTGTTCGTGTTGCTCAGTTTGTAGTTTTTTTATATCTATTATTTTGTAGGCTCTTGTATGTTTTTTCGTCGTTTTTAAGTTTTAGCCATTGTATTGTAAATTTTTATTTGACGTGTGATTTGTGATTGAACCTTTTATATATTCGTCCCTTTTTACGGCGTCGTTGAAATTTGTTATCCAAATGCCTGATATATCGTGAGCCTAAACCTATCAATTGGAAACACAACTTCAAAATACTGATTGATTTAGTCGAGGATTATGCCAGGTATGGTTAAACGCGAGAGAGAAGACGTATATACTATTTCCGAATGGATCAAGGCCGTGAGGTCGTTGATACAAATCAGAATTAAAAAAACTAAATTGGTCTATGAATAACCATGCTACATCAATCTTTAAGGACCCAAATGTTGCAAAACACATGTCCTACCTTCATGGCAAATATGTTGTTGTCCCCGCAGATAAAGTCCCAAACAATTTCGTGTTTGTGTGTAAAGCACATTACATTAACTGGTTTATAAATTGATTAGGTATTGACAATTCATTTGAATACTCAACTTATACCTCCACGACACTTACCAAAGAGGAAATCCTTGATAATCATAGGTCTGTTCTATGTTCCTTTGGAATTTCAACCAAAGATGAAGAACTAATACCTTCCATCACTGTAGATACCTAAATTACACAAGTGTCCTTACAAACAACTTTATATTGCTGGGTCTTCCAAGTGATCACCGAAATCCCTTTCTAAAGTATTAACACCAATTTTATCAGCAATCAAAGCCTGGCTTCAAAGTTATTATGAGACTACATATTCTAGAGGTGGCTTGAATCAGATGTGGATACTAAAATAATCCAAACATCTTTTAGAGAACATACAATCTAAGTCTCTTTCATCTTGGAATTTAGTATTAAAACATTTGACTTTTCTACACTTTACACAAGTATTCCCAATTTCAAACTAAAATACAAATTGAAAGAGTTGATCCTGCTTTGTTTCATAAAAAAGAATTGCCAACGTAGATACAAGTATCTTGTCTAAGTGAGAGATAAATCGTACTTTGTTAAAAATCACTCTGTTTCAAACAAAAAAATATTTGAAACTGAAATTATCAAGATACTTGATTTCTTGATTGACAACATATTTGTTACGTTTGGAGGACGTGTTTTTCAACGGACAATCGGAATTCCCATGGGAATCAACTGTGCCCTCTTCTTGCCGACTTGTTCCTTTATTCATATTAGGCCGACCTCATACAATAACTTCTTATGAAGAAAGAAAAGAAGTTAGCAGTATCTTTTAACTTTACTTTCCGATTAACAGATGATGTTCTATCACTAAATAATTCAAAATTTAGTGACTGGTGAACGCTTATATCCCATCGAACATGAACAAGGATACAACAGATACAGTTAAATCTGCCTCATATCTTGACTTACATCTAGACATTGACAATGAGGGTCGTTTGAAAACAAAACTTAGCGACTAAAGTGATGATTTCAGCTTCCCAATTGTGAACTTTCCTTTTCTTGACCGTTATGGGATATCCGTTTACAGATGACGGCGGATATGTTCCAATTGTCGTAACTACAATCCCGTCCCCTTTACCCCGAATTTGACCTACCGAATTATACTTATTATCGGGTTTGTACTAACAAGAGCATCAAAACGGGTGCTACATGTGGAGCACGATCTGATTACCCTTCCGTATCACCTGAGATCATTCCCAGTTTTTGGTGGGGTTCGTATTGCTGAGACTTAAGTTTTCTATGTTGTGTTTTGTGTACTGTTGTTTGTCTGTGTCTTTTTCTTATTGTTGGTTTATTTTCTACATAATTATGAGTTTGAATGTCCCTGTGGTTTCTTTCGCCTCTTTTTTTCACTTTCAAGAAATATAGCTTTAGATAAAAATAGATTAAATAGTTTACAAATTGGGAATTCTAACTGTGATATAGCTTTGTTTAATTATATTGGTTTTATTAGGATTTTGAATCGTCAAAATATCCTCGACCTCACTATGTGTAATTGTTATGTCACTCAGTCGACAGTCATAAACGAATAAGTAAGGATAAATAGCATCGGTATCATCTAAGTTTGTCTGCATGACAAAACAGTTATCAAATTTGTTTGATTGCATGACAAATCAGTTATTAAATTTATTTGATTTGTTTTATCAATATCATTTATTATTAAATTATCATCATTAAGCAAGGGAGGTACAAAAGAGGTAACAGGTTTGATACCAGAAATTAATTTGGTTACAGGTTTTCCACTCAGTTCTTGTTGAAAGGTTACTACAAAATGTATTTGACAAATTTTGTAAAAGATTATCTTGATATTGTTTGCGAGCTTGTCTTGAAGTGTTTACTTTATTTCTATTTTGTCTAAATTTGTTCCAATCGGCGGATCGATCAAACCATTCTGCTTCTGAGTGTATACGGTTTTTCAATCTTCTGAATTTTATAAAATCGTTATCTAACCAAATAGGGTCGGTTTTCTTCATACTTACGGTTCTATTGGGGATGGAAAGTTCAGCTGCATCTAGGATACGATTTGAAATTTCTGAATTAATTGTATCAACATCATTGACAGCAAATATTCTATCCCAATTGAATTCGGTCAAAATACGTCTATGTTTTTCAAAATCACCTTGCTTATATAACTAAATTTTTCCTTTGAAGGACATACAAGGAAAATGTGCGTCAATAAACCCCATTACTGGACAATGATACGTTATTTGATTTTAAAATGTTGGTCCGACTCCACAATACGGTACAAAATCTAAGAAATCAGATATACTTAATCAACCAGTGATGATGACTGTTCAGTAAAATTAGAAGCATCTTGAATAAGTTGCTCTGAACTGTTATATAAACAAATATTTTGTATTTTGGTGTTAACTTCATTTAGAAAGATATCGTTAAAATCTCCAGTAAGAATAATTCGATCAAAATTACCATCAATTGCTGCAGACTCAATTAAACTTTTAAATGATTCCATATCGCATTATTGCTTTTTGGTGGCAAAACGAAAAATCGATTAATTACCTTTTTGTTATTTTCAGCTGAATCATATTACCTCGACACCGGGCACTTCCAAATCATCACGTCTCTTCGATTGAACATTACCTTTTACATATACTATCACCAATTTTGTTTTACGGGACCCTTATCTTTTGAGAACCTATTCTGGTATATTAAAAGTTCATCTCAGTTTGACGAGTTCTTACTGTTCAACCATGTTTCAGTCAATGACAAGATATCAAAATCTTTTGTTTAATTTAGTCTTTATTTTTTTCATTTCTTTCCTTTTATCAACATTATTTTCATTATTGAACTAAGTAAGCTAACTGTCTCTTATATCTATATTCATAATGGCTTATAAAGGATATTTTCATGTCTCAAGGTACTTGAATAAATCATGATTCATTGCCTACATACTTAAATATACCATACATTTAGTAATTAACACTGTAAATATGTATTTGTTTGTGTGTGCTCATTCGAAGCATTCATTTTCCAATATATTAATATAAATTTTAAATGCCGCTTGTAATATTTGATTTATACCTTGTACTTGTAGTATGGAGAGAGCTTTTATAGGCTGTACCGTTTGCTCAATTCTTTTCATATCTTAATGAATAAAATAGGTTTTAAATCGTACACAGCAGCAATAAAATCATGTATTGGAAGTAAGCTTTGCACATTAAAATGTAGGAAGGAAATTAAATTTGAAAACATTTCACGTTAGCTGTTACTCTCTGAAGCAATTTCGGAACAGTTTTTGACAAATTTAAAGCAGTGAAACCAAAAATGAAAAATACATGTTAACCGAAACGAAATTGATGTTGAAAGTGAAACGTTTTATTTTTATTCGTTTACAAATTAATTCATTTTGGTATGCGACGTTCTGGCTCCAGATGCTTTTACTAACGTGACAACTTTCTATAACAGCGTTTTAATCTTATCATAGACGTAATATAGTTATTATTAAATTTATAAGTATATGATATAAAGACTCTTCAGAACATTTGACAATATTTTTTTTATACCCTTTTTAAATGAATACAGTGGATCAATCATATCTTAATTTTTACCATTTCATGGTACTAAACGTTATTGTTGGAAGAAACTGGTGCCAATGTCATATAACCGGAAATCTCTTTACGTACTGGCGGATCTAAACACTGGAACCAACTGAACCATCCAATATTTTTTTGATAATAAAGACAACTTTTATCATCAAGTGTTACAGGCAAAACTACCTTTTTTATCATAGGAATACATGGCTTACATCTTACGCCGTATTTGTATTAGATACAATACAAAGGTAACAAAGAAACAGGCCTGTAACAACCGTTGCCGGATAGTTTTTCTGCACGAGTAGTCATGTGAAGGTCCGAGGCGATAGCCGAGGACCTTGACCTGACTACGTGTGCAGAAAAACTATTCGGCAGTTTGTTTCCGGCCTGTTTTTTGTTACCTTTGTTTTGTATCTGACTTGTACGACGTTTCAAGAAAGAAGTAGTACATTTTGCATGTAGAAGAGGTATCAAAATTTAACAGATTCGAAACTTAAATGGCCATATACCAGTTAATGTAAGTTACAGTAAGACAGTTTAAACAAACTTTTTTTTCACTTCCCTTCAGCCTATAGTTTTTTCTAAAGAAATTCAAGAATCTAATAATTTCATAAAAAAAGAACCATGTTAAGTAAAAGATGAAAGTCGTACACATTTGAGACTTTTAAAAATGCATCTTCGCAAGTAAGTAATGTATGAAAAAGATTTCAGAGGTAAGCAAGCTAACATTTGATTTTTATTTGGGGGAAAACGGAAAGGGGGGCTGGGGGTTAAAATAAATTTAAAATAAACAGGCTTGATTCTTTTTTGTTGAAAACATGCAGGATGTGTCATTCCATTCCCCCATTCCGCCTTAAAAAATAATAAAAATCGTAAGTTTGCTCCCAAATATATAAATTCAATAACAATATAAAAAGAATGAATTTCCTATTTCATTAGTGAATAAAATGGTACGAAAAAATCGATTTTGTTAAAATCACCCATATATAGGCATATATTTTGGATTTTTTAAAAAAAAATTATGCTAATAGGTTTTTATATATGTCTCTAATAGTGTTGGTCAGGATCAAACACGTGTCACAATATGACCCAATCGCAGCTTACCGTCCAAAATTGGTGACATAAGTTGAATGATTTTCTTCAAGATTTGCTGCCTATTTGAACATGTGTTACACGGACACTTTTTATTTATAGGATCAATCGTGCTTTGGTGAGTTGAAAGGGATTTTATCTTTTGATTAGATTTGATTTTTTTATATATACTTCCTGTCTTTTTTATTGAAATATAAACGTCGGTACCAGCATTTCTTTACTTTCAGCATTGTCCAGAATACTATTCATGTCCATATATTGAAAAAATAAATACATTTACGGACGACCATTCAGCTTCAAAAGGGGGGTATGTTTTTTTTTCTGAGTAAGAAAATGATTTAGTTTATTAACGCTATCACCCAAATATTTTTTTTTCGAAATTAGCACTTTTATATGCGGTATTCGGAAAATCAGGAATCAGAACATTATTTTGTCATCAGATTGACCACAATATATTTTTTTCTCATAAAATTGGGGATCAGAATATTTTTTTAGGAAAAAACATAACTCCCCTTTTGAAGTTAAATGGTCAATCCCTTAGTGTACTGATATGAATAGTAATATACTGGAATTGTTTGAAAAAAATATAGTTATTGATGCCAACGTAAATATTTTAATGAAAAAGACAAGAAATATGTCGGTGAAACAAAAAGTTCAAATCTAATTGAAATTTAAAGTGCCCATGAACTCACTGATCATGCACGAGTGATTCTATTCATAAAAAGTGTCCGTGTAACAACTAAAAAGTGTCCGTGTATGATGTAAAAAGTGTCCGTGTAACACCCGTTAATGTACTGTTTTTCTATAGCTCTGCTTGGGGCAAAGTCGTACAAATTTGAATACTGTTATGGAATGTCTGTTACACAGATGACGACGGATATATTCCTATTGTCGTTACTACAATCCCGTCCCCTTTTCTCCGAAAGTGACCTGCCGAATAAGACTTATCACCAGGTTTGTAAGGACATAACCAACATGACGGATGCTAAATGTGAAGCAGGATCTGCCTACCTTTCCAGGGCACCTGAGTTCACTCCAAGTTTTTGGCAGGGTTCGTGTTGTTCAGTCTATAGTTTTCCATGTTGTTTTTTGTGTACTGTTGTTTGTCTGTTTGTCTTTTTCTATTTTAGTCATGGCGTTGTCAGTTTATTTACGAGTTTGAATGTCCCTTTGGTATCTTTTTCCTCTCTTTCACTAACCAAGATATGTTTTTTCTGTCTTTGTATAATCTATAAAGCATTCTACAGTACCAGAATTTTTTTTCAATGTGTTTTTAAAATGGCTATAGTCATACATTTATAGTAAAAAGTTGAACTAAATATGAAGAATGTCATCCCCCAGATTTTCTCCATCTGGCATAAAACCCAAAGTAAACGGGGTTGTCCATTTTGGCTGTGCATGGCTAGACTAACATTTCAGTGGCTGTCAAAATGCCGCATTTAATCCCATCAAGACCCCTGTAACAGTATCTCTTGGATTTATTGTCAATTTATTATCGTCATGGTTATGCATACATTGTAAATTATTTTCCGCTGGACGTTAGACAAACAGAACTCAATCAATGAATAAAACATTGATTCTGTTATGAATAATTCTATTTTCAAGGCGATTTCTTTTATGCCAGCCCTCACCAGATATCTCTACTTTTCCCTAATATTACAATGTTCATTTTTATTAGTAATAAATTTTCAATTCAGCCAAGCCCGTTTCAACTGATTTTTATAATTTTATTCGTACGTCGTGTTGATACGCAACTGTCCCAGGTTAAGGAAGGATTAAAAAAGAGGGACGAAGATACCAGAGGGACAGTCAAACTCATAGATCGAAAACAAACTGACAACGCCATGGCCAAAAATAAAAAGACAAACAGACAAATAATAGTACAGATGACACAACATAGAAAACTAAAGACTAAGCAACACGAACCCCTACAAAAACTGGGGGTGATCTCAGGTGCTCCGGAAGGGTAAGCAGATCCTGCTCCACATGTGGCACCCGTCGTGTTGCTTATGTTATTACAAATCCGGTAAATAGTCTAATTCGGTAGGTCACATTCGTGAAAAGGGAAGGGTATTGTAGTTACGACATAAGGAACATATTATGAGTATTGTCCTGATGTTATAATGAAATGCGGTTCCTTCAACCAACATACGTAATAAATCTCAAGACTTGAATACATCTGTCTGTACTATTAATAAATATTTTAGATAAGTTCCAATGGAGAGAAAACATCAAATTACACTGTCAATACAGAGATGACGGTTTTATGGTCTTCACATGCACATTAAAACAGGTTGAAGATTTCTTTAACATAGCGAACAAAATTGACCCTCTACTTAAATTCACATTTGAGGTGTCTAGTTCTAGTATGACCTATTTAGATACCGAAGTGTACAAAGGTGAAAGATTCCATAATAATAACATCCTTGATGTTAAATCACACATTAAAAAAACTGAAACGTATCAATATTTACCAATCACTAGTGCACATCCGAAACACACATTCACAAGTATTACAGTGTGTGAATCTATACGTCATATTAGAAATAATAGTGACATCAATGAGTTAGATAGACATTTAACTAACTTACAAGATAAGTTAGTTGAAAGAGGATACTGTATTAATAAAACAGAGAATGTTATTAGAAACGTTAAAAATACCACAAGCAGAAAAACAACTTTATTGAAGGCCGACAGGACAAAGAATGTTCCACTCACTCTCATTACTAAATATAATCCAATGGTAAAAAACCTAAGTAAGGTTATAAGAAAACATTGGAGCAATCTGCAAAAAAGACAAACAATGTAGTGAAATCTTCACCCAGGTGCCTATCATAGCGTATAAACGTAACAAAAATATCAAAGAATACCTTGCTACATCAAGGAAATAGTTGGGAGACTTTTGAAAAGGGACCCATGCTTTAATAGTATAAGCAAAAAATCCCGAAACACTGTTAATTATTATATTAATTATAGGTAACAAACTTTCATATAAATGAAATTAAAAAAACGGTGTAAAGTCTTGAGATTTATTACGTATGTTGGTTGAAGGAACCGCATTTCATTATAATTTGTAGTACGTGGCGAAGCCACACCGGAGTCCTTCCCGAGTGTATCAAAGTGATTTTCTCACAGAGATCCATACGTACCCAAGACTTATGCCACCGTTGACAGATTATCTCCTTCTCAGTGGTTGAAGAACATTAAAAGAGTTCAAAATTGGGTTACCAGACACAATAAATACTGTCCTTTGACAGTTTTAAGTAAAACAGACCACCACACACACATATTTATATGTGACTTGAGGTGAGAACAGTTCAAAACATCTCATGAATCCGAAGAGATCTATGCTAAAATTAAAACTCTCTAGCAAGTTAAATAATATGGATACAACAAATAAATCACCACTTAATAATGACGACATACAAAGTGCACAGGAAGAAATGATTAGACCGAGTTTTAGTGAACCATCCAGTAGTGAAAGCAAATCGGTTGAGCCAAGTCCAACAATTGCTAAGACTGTAGAGGAGCTTAGACGACTCAGTAATGTAAAATATAACTTTAATACCATTCAGGAAGGATTAAGTTTGGCCAAAGGGGCCAGAGAACTACCTCCGTATATGAGGCTTGAATTATCATTCACACCTAGGATGCTGGAACATCCGAGCAAAGAAGCTGTAAAGGATGAAATACGTGTAATGAACACGGAATTACGCAAGATAACATTATGTAAACTCTCCGAGATGGTAGCTCACAATATTTTGGAAGTGTCCAAAGAACTGGACATGAAAATGCAGGAGTTGGACGAAGAGTTATTAAAGTCACAACGCTATTCAGAGCGCAGGGATTTTTTCAAAGTTGTCCAAGAGTTAATAGAGGAGTACAAAGAAAAACTTAGACGCTACAAGGAGACCATTGCAAGAAAGCCAACTCAGAGTGGGTTTAAACCCAAAGACAAGTTCAAGAGGAAATTTTAAAGCGAATTCCAAAAGTGTCGTTACTCTACCATTTCTTAGTGTGAAGTGCTTACCCGCCTTTTAGTTTAACTTTTAGGATTAGTTTATATTTCTACGTTAGTGAAATACACACTATAGTATTTAGTTTTAGTCGACATTAAGTATCTAGCTCTACGTATATTCATCCCAGACTTGAATTCTTTGTGCTTATCACTTTATCGTTATGGGAAATTATTGTTACTATTTTGGATCTATTAAATCATTTAGCCGCCTCTTGTGCTCTTTTCTTTATTGGTAAGGTGTAATCAATTGTAATCTATTGCGCATGTCCAGTACAGGTAACTCCTCCCTTATTCTTTCTGGCCGACATGTTCTCATTTTCATTGTGAGAACATGGCGAACAGATCGTTTAAAAAATCTGATAAAAAGAAAAAATGCAGAAAACGGGACAAATTAAGATCCCGAATAAAAAACAAAAAAGCGACTCGAGCTGAGTCTTGTAGAAAATTCGTCCTGAACTTGTCAACAAAGTTATTGACGAATAATGAAATCCTCCTATTAGGAAAGGGAATGAAATTTATCCCTAATCCTAAACGTAGTAATATACGAAAACAAATATTAATGGATTTTAACGAGTTAACTAGAAAAATGAGATGTAAATTCCATTACTCAGGAAAAAACAACAAGAAACATATTCATCCATTATATTTGCAATTGGGGCATATACCACCCAGGGGAAATGCTGCCCTAGAAAATTACTTAATTGACACAAAACTAGATATATCAAAACTGGAGGTTAAACAGTTTAGAGACAATTTGTCAAAATTAGAACGCAAAGCTCTAATAGAACTAAAACATAATGATAGCATTTATATATCTAAAGCTGATAAAAATAACACAACAGTGATTGTAAATAAGATCGATTACATCAAAGCAGGAACAAGTCACCTTAACAGTAATCATTACTTGAAAATAAATGAACCAACTACTAACGTTGTTGTCAAATTTATAAAAGATATTGTTGAAAATCTATATAGGAAAAAAGAAATAGATTCACAAACTTATAATTTCTTGAAGAATAATAACGAATCAAAACATGGACACATGTACCTTCTTCCAAAAATACATAAAATCAATCTAGAAATAATTAATGAGGCATTTCGAGATGGTCAAATAGTTGGGAACATAAACATTCCTTACCGACCAATCATCAATAAGTGTAACTCTCCCACGAGAGGCATTGAAAGATTACTGGATCTAATTTTAAAACCATTATTGAAGAGGCATAACTTTTACATTCAAGATACAAAAGACTTCATTAATAGAATAGAGTCACATGAGGTCAAGAAAGATTGCATTCTTATTGCCTATGATGTAACGTCAATGTACACAAATATGAACATTGATAACTTAGAAGAAACAGTTATCAATGCATTAGAATCAATTGACACACAAGAATATACTTTAAAAATTCCCAACAAAAAAGATTTAACGGCATTTGTTTAATTAATACTAAGAAACAATGAATTTGAATTCAATGGACAATTATACAAACAAATTATAGGAGCGCCTATGGGTGGTATATTTTCTCCGACATGCACAGATTTACATCTGTCTGTACTATTAATAAATATTTTAGATAAGTTCCAATGGAGAGAAAACATCAAATTACACTGTCAATACAGAGATGACGGTTTTATGGTCTTCACATGCACATTAAAACAGGTTGAAGATTTCTTTAACATAGCGAACAAAATTGACCCTCTACTTAAATTCACATTTGAGGTGTCTAGTTCTAGTATGACCTATTTAGATACCGAAGTGTACAAAGGTGAAAGATTCCATAATAATAACATCCTTGATGTTAAATCACACATTAAAAAAACTGAAACGTATCAATATTTACCAATCACTAGTGCACATCCGAAACACACATTCACAAGTATTACAGTGTGTGAATCTATACGTCATATTAGAAATAATAGTGACATCAATGAGTTAGATAGACATTTAACTAACTTACAAGATAAGTTAGTTGAAAGAGGATACTGTATTAATAAAACAGAGAATGTTATTAGAAACGTTAAAAATACCACAAGCAGAAAAACAACTTTATTGAAGGCCGACAGGACAAAGAATGTTCCACTCACTCTCATTACTAAATATAATCCAATGGTAAAAAACCTTAGTAAGGTTATAAGAAAACATTGGAGCAATCTGCAAAAAAGACAAACAATGTAGTGAAATCTTCACCCAGGTGCCTATCATAGCGTATAAACGTAACAAAAATATCAAAGAATACCTTGCTACATCAAGGAAATAGTTGGGAGACTTTTGAAAAGGGACCCATGCTTTAATAGTATAAGCAAAAAATCCCGAAACACTGTTAATTATTATATTAATTATAGGTAACAAACTTTCATATAAATGAAATTAAAAAAACGGTGTAAAGTCTTGAGATTTATTACGTATGTTGGTTGAAGGAACCGCATTTCATTATAACCCCTACAAAAACTGGGGGTGATCTCAGGTGCTCCGGAAGGGTAAGCAGATCCTGCTCCACATGTGGCACCCGTCGTGTTGCTTATGTTATTACAAATCCGGTAAATAGTCTAATTCGGTAGGTCACATTCGTGAAAAGGGAAGGGTATTGTAGTTACGACATAAGGAACATATTATGAGTATTGTCCTGATGTTATAAGCGATTACTCTAAGTCTTGTTTAACGTAAATTGTACAATGTACAAATCAGGCCGCTATTTCACATTTGGCTTTTATTAAAGCTTACTATGCGGTATTAGATTTGCTCATCATTTAAGGCGTTACTGAAAGCTGTTACGGTTCATATCCTGGTACTTGTACATCTTTTTGTCTATATGAATAGTTTTCTCGTTGTCATCATATCACATCTCCTTATTTTCAATATGACTTTGAAAACGTTTTATTATGAGTTTAAAATAATGGAAACAAAAAAGAGTCTCCTAATTAATTTATAATTTATTCATATTTCTCAAATCGTATGATTATGCATTGCATTTGTTAAATAAACAATTTCTAGAAACTGTATTCATTAATCATTCGTTTGGGCAACAGAGGCCATCGTCTCTAGATTCAGAGGACGTGCAACTGCCACATGGTATTTGATGATCTGGATCCGTCACAGGACACACTTGAGGAATGTTGCACTCTAATTCTAAAAAAAAGTAATACAAAAATAAAAAATGTAAATCTATTGTACAATACAGTAATATATGATACTCCGATATAACTTATACAATTGATAATAGTGTCTATCAATAATTGTTCATATGATACAATATACTGATAAAATAGGTTAGGGGAGAGTTTGGTCCAGCAAAAATGTTAAAGCCTACACATTCTGTTTATGTCTGTCTACAGTCTGCTAGTGCTTATAATACAGTGGTTTTCGTTTGTTGTTGTTGTATATCATATTTGTTTTTCGTTTACCGTTTTGTACATTAATCAGGCCGCTAGTTTTCTCGTTTGAATTGTTTCATATTTGTCATTTCTGGGCTTTTTATAGCTTACTATGCGGTATGGGGTTTGTTAATTTTAAAGGCCATATGGTGACCAGGCATGAGGTAATGCAAATATGTAATTGTAATGCATGGTAATGCATTACATTTTTCCAAGTAATTGCATGTAATCTGTAATGCAGCAATTTTTGCATTACATGTAATTGTAATTTAATGCATTACTTTCGCAAAAAGTTGTGTAATTTAATGCATTCCATTGCATTACATGGCATTACTTTTATTCACATACTATTTATCTTAAACAGATTGTTGGAGATTTACTGAAACAGATTTTAAGATTTCTTGATTAACTAAGAACATTATCATTTGCATATATACTTTCAATTTACATTTACATTTGAATATTAGTTTTCACAGTTTATATACTAATCACTTGTATGTGAGAATTTGAAGATTGAGCCTTGCCTGAAATAGAACTTGAAAAAAAAAGTTGTATAAATACTAGAATGACCAAATAATAATACTAAATGAATAACACAACACCGTATATCAGATTGAGTTTCTTTTTTTTTTAATTTTATTTTATTTCTAACATTTTCCTGATATTTGAAAAGTTTTATTGTAAACGTGTTCCATTGTTGTCAAAAGATCAATGAATATCTTGATATAATTAAATAACAGATAACTGAATATTTTCACAAAACACTAATTAGTTTATTTTACAATTAATCTTTTCACCATTTTGACTCTTGTTCATAAATTAAGCTCTATGTTTATTATTCAATTAGACTAATTTAGGAAAGAAATTCTGAGTAAATGTATTGATTGAAATAAAAAAAAAACACAATTGTATATATCTATAAAAGTAAAGTTAGCTTTAAGTTATAGTAAGTATTAAAATTCATCTCTGTAATTTGTTTTTAGAGAAAACACAGATAGTATACCTTTTAACATTAAAACCAAAGATAGTGAGCAATCAACTATGATAGGCTTAGTCAAACAGTCGGATAGTCAGAAATATCATTCATCATGAAACCTTTAAAACCCTTATGATGTTAAAATTCAATAGTGGTATTGAAAAGACTTTTTACATATTTAAATTCAATACATGGAACACAGTTACTGCATATGCTAGAATCTTTTGTGACATGTTGCTTTTCAAAATGTTCGATTTTTGTTTTCACTTGATAAAAAAATGAACAAATGTAATGTGTAATTCAATGCATTACTTTGCAAAAGTAATTGTAATTTAATGCATTACTTTGATAAACGCATGTAATTGTAAATGTAATTTAATGCAGGGGTTTGTCAAAGTAATTGTAATATAATGCATAACATTTCAATGTAATTCGCTCCATGCCTGATGTTGACCCATTGTTGTTAACTTCTACGTCATTTGGTGGAGAGTTGTCTCATTGGCTATCATGCCACATTTTTTTCCTTTGATAATATATCAATCATACTCAAAATATATTAAAACAACTCGGACATTCGTCCTGATATACATACACAAAATTAACATAACATTCTTTGCATTGAACAACATATGTTCATGTCAATATGAAAGTAACAATGTTTATCTAAATTCAATGTGCACTAATTGCAAATGATATAAGCCGAGAAGAGTTTTTGAATCGACCACATAAACAAGAAAGTACATGTACATTTAGCAAAACAAAATAAAAAATACACATAACATTAGGACAATACTCAAATACAAAACATGAGATACTAAACATGCATGGTGAAACAGATAAAATATTAGATAAGCATAACACACAACATTATATCATACAATTAAAAGCATAAAGTAGATTAGCATAAGACGCAACATGATATTACAAAATTAAAGCATAAAATGAGCACTAAAACTTTGTGTTTTAAGGAAATCAGCATATTAATATGACACCAAACATAACTTTCTCCTAATTAAACAAAGCAATATAAATCTTAAGTTATTCAAAAGTACTTACTTGGAATTATAACTGTAATAAACCCGGAATTATTAATTATGACCGATTAGTATTCAAACAAACACCTTTCAAAATAACTTCTCAAATAACGAGAACAGATATATATGAGGGTCTGAATGAGTGAACATCATATCTGTATTCTCTATTCTCTTCCCCCTTTTTACTCTATTCGTTATTTGTTTTTCCCCACTAGTATCTTTTCTTTACATTTTAGCACCTTATTATTCTCTCTTCTTTAATTTCCCTTTTTCTGTATATTTTACCCTTTATTCTCTATTTTCCCTCATTAGTCTCTATTATTTAAACCCCACCCGAACACTCATATATCTCATTAATTGTCAAAATTAGATATCCGATGTTGTCTTTTACTGTTGTTATTAATAATATACAATGTATCTTTGAGGTGAACATTTTTAGAATATTCTCCTTGCACCTATATAGAATGTTATCTCAAAATGAGCTTGTATTTTTTGTTTATTTTTAAACTCTGATACATGAGGGTCTGGTTAGGGTTTACAGAATGAGACAAGAGAGCAAAAGGTGCAGCATAATTGGCACATACAAATAAAGAATAGAGAAGATAGGCAACACCAATACAGAATAGAGAATAGCATGTATAATGTGGTGCTAAAATATAAAGAAAAAAATAATGGGCAAAATAGATAAAGATTCATGCGCAAAATAGATAAAGATTAATGGGCAAAATAGATTAGGAAAAGAGTGATCTAAAAATCAAAGAATGAGGAAAACGAACTAAAAGTTAAAGAATAGAGACAAATTGTCTAAACAAAAATTAGAAATGAAGCACCGGTATCCACACCCTTACTTATCGCTGAATGTTTCTTATCATGAACAACATATAGTAAAAGTAGACAGATTATCCCTTCATGAACACATGAGTGTAACCTCGGATTGCTTTTGGTGGTTGTCTTTTTATGAAATCTTTCGATTTCTGTACAGTGCATTTTGACAGATAACTACAATATTAATTTTTACCATGTCTACTAGTAAGTCAAATACCTATTACCAATTTTGAATAGGCATATTAACTACAGTGTGAATATTTAATGATTTTTTTTAAATGGAAATTAAATTGTTTGATACATGTTAATCGTTATAATTGTCAAAATGTTATAAAATATGTCATCTTACTTAATATGTTTGTTATCAGTAACCAGATTTTGACTTGAAAGGGTCATTTAAATCTGAACAGGTCTTAAAAGACACTTTGCTTGCAATCAATTAAGAACTGTTCAGTCTATGTTAAGACAATTCAATATTGTTGTTTTACCTTTCACATTAACATCACACCAAACTGTTTGAATATTACGGAATTAACCGCAAGCGAATTGTCTGAACAATACTAAACATTTAACGTTTATTTGTGGTACAAGAGAGATAACTGAAAGTTTAACTTGTTGAAAAGGTCAACACATTAAACAAGCACATCATTGGAATGGATAAGTATTTATTTTCTGAAACTATGTTACCTAATTTGACATGTTTCGAAGGTAAAGCTGTTAAAATATGCCAGTATTTTACAACACACAAAAAACACACAAAAACCCAGAAAGTTAAATCTTTATTTTGGATAAATTGATTCTAAAGCAAAATAGAAAATCAAATAAAATACACGTAGTTTGAAATTAAATACCGTGCGAATTATATAAGTTGTTTGTGCTGATCTCATTTCGTGAATAATCACGCAAAATCTTATAAATTACACATTTAATAAAAAATGTATATATTAAAAATGAATTTTATTAAGGAAAATTGATAAATGTTCATTGGAAACAAAAAAAAGTCTTATATAAGACTGAGTTATATTACTATATTTGAAAAACAATATAAGTCTTACCGATTCCACATTCTGCAAGATATTAAAAAAAGTATGAGCATGTACACATACCATAAAACATAATTCAGACACATTCTACATGTTCTATATGAACCTGATCGAATGCAGGAGGCTGTAATTCAGTCAGTGGTTGTCATTTGTTTCATATTTAGTTTTAAGTTTTGGATCTTTATACAAATCATACCATACGTTTTCGTGCAGGAATTGCTCTAGATAATTTTTTCCGAGACCTATTATAGCTTGCCTCACGGTTTAGGTTTGGCTCATTGCTGAAGGCCGTACGGTGGTCTATATTTGCTAACTTCTACGCATTGGGTTGGTGGGTTGATTTCTCATTGGCAATCTTCATCTTCTCATTTTGTACAAATAGTAAATAATATTTAAAAAAAGAAAGAACGCAGACATATATATAGACTTGGTTGTATATATATATATATATATATATATATATAAACAACATTTTTCAAAAGACCAAAAAAGTGAAAAAGTATATTTCAACAAAACGCATTTGACTAACAGGTCGAACAACACATGTTCTTAAACCCTGCTGACTGCCATTGGCGATTGCCAAATAAACAGATCACCGATGTAATAAATGGATCCATTTATTACATCGGTGATCTGTTTATTTGGCAATCGCCAATGGCAGTCAGCAGGGTTTAAGAACATTTGTTGTTCGACCTGTTAGTCAAATGCGTTTTGTTGAAATATACTTTTTCACTTTTTTGGTCTTTTGAAAAATGTTGTTTGTGCTGTATTTAGACCCCTCTAACAAGAAATTTGTTTTGCATGCACACGTATAAAAATTGCGGTTTTCATCCAACGCAATCATAGGTTTGAACGTTGTTTTCAATTTAGACTTGTATATATATATATATATATATTGCAGTTAGAAGTTTTAGAAATTCCTTACATGTACATGTTTGAAGTATGAGGTAAAAAAAAAATACAGATCTCCAAGGAACATTCGAAACGGAAAGTCCCTTATCAAAATGGCAAAATCAAAAGCTCAAACACATCAAACGAATGGAAAACAAATGTCATATTCCTGACTCGGTACAGGCATTTTCTTATGTAGAAAATATATAGATATATTTCATTTCTGTTGATTCTTATTGAAAAAAGGAGAAAATGCAATAATGCCTTTTATAATATTTTCATTTGTTTTATAAGAACAATTATGGTATATCTCGGACTGTTTTAAGAATATATTTTGAATTAAATTGGCTAGAGGTATAGGGGGAGGGTTGAGATCTCACAAAACATGTTTAACCCCGCCGCATTTTTGCGCCTGTCCCAAGTCAGGACCTTCTGGCCTTTGTTAGTCTTGTATGTTTTTTTAATTTTAGTTCATTTATATGTTTTGGAGCTGAGTGTGACATTCATTTTCACTGAACTAGTACACAATTTTATTTAGGGGCCAGCTGAGGACCACTTCCGGATGCGGGATTTTCTCGCTGCGTTGAAGACCCATTGGTGGCCTTCGGCTATTGTCTGCTCTTTGGTCGGGTTGTTGTCTCTTTGACATATTCCCCATTTCCATTCTCAATTTTATGTAAAAGTGAGGAGAATGAAACTAAAAGGGACATTCGAACTCATAAGTCAAATATGACCTGACAACGCCATGTAAATGACCAGTGCAGATCAAAGTTCAAACTTTCGGACCGATTGTTGTCGGATTGGAGATACACCTAACGCAAGTTCGTGGCTAAATCGTCGAACCCACAAATGATAATTACAATAAAATAAATGAATAACTTAATAGTTATATGCTCACCGACAAATATGTTTAATTGTTTGAACCAAGACTTTGGCTGATTTTTGTATGACCAACTTTAATATAATACATGTAGATACTTGTTATAATTGTTAAGATGTAATATTAGATCATGATCATGTAGAATAAAGTCATATCAATGATATTGTCTCTAAACTAATTTGTATACTCACTGACTGAGGTGTCTGAAATAAACATTGTTTTTCATGTAGTTATCGAATTGAGTTAGGTATATTTAGATTATACAAATAGCGTTTAAATACTTGAGTCTTTAATGTTTTCGTATTACGAAAATTGTATGGATACGTGTATACTTGCCTTTCTACACTCAAATTGGAGTGTACATAAAGAAGAATGGATTCTATAAGTTCAAAGTATGGCATCTATTTACCTAAAATTACAAAAAATAATTATTTGACTATTATAACAATGTATAACGATTCAGCTATGGATAGATAGATAGATTAAAGTATGTTTTGAAAACTTTGCGTACCAGCGTTTTTACAATGACATCAATATTACCTGATATTGTACTAATCGAACATAATAAAGGTATAAATAGGCCAATCGAAGGGAAAAACATGTAATATTCTGGTGGAGAGGAGGTTTTTTTGCATAAACTATTTAAATTTTGGATAAAAACAATGTAGATATACAAAAAAATTTACAAAATTAATCTTGAACTGAAGACAAATTCACGTTGAGAAGATTTGACGCTTATAGCATCTAAATTGAACAAATGGTTTCTTCTACGAACGTTTGTGATTTATGACTTCTTAAATGAACATTTGTACGTAACACTAATCAAAGATTGTCAACATTTGCGCTAAAAATGTTGACATTTGACGTTATAGCTAGTTATATCAAACACCACATTTTTGCTGCTTTAACGTGTTGTAGACTCGATAGCCACATGTGTGTTCTGTTAAATATACAATTCATCTATTTTCATAGAAATCTCACCTTTCAATAACAATGGAGGCCAGTATCCTTTTCCATTGCAGATATCACATATTGTAGGATTTCCAGGAAAATGAACTAAAATGATATAAAATGTATAACCAAAATAGTCTGGTACAAATGACTTCTTATCAATAACACACGTGTTATAAATTTTGAAATTGTAAAGTAACTAAGGTTTTAACTGCATCATAAAAAGTTAAGCTTAGATGGATTTGGCTATTTTTGAGGTCCTTTTTTGTTATATATCTCCTCAACTGTTTCGGTTCTTTTACATGTCATTGGCTTTCAGATATTCGGCTTTGAGCGTTTCTGCTGAAGCTTAATCCAGAAAAGCACTTCGGACGCATGACATTTATAACGTGATGATTTCATTTTGTTATCGATACATTGTACTTATTTCGATTGATCTGTTTGTCTAATATTATAGAGTATCAATGCACACGCTGTATCACTGACAATATTAGGTATTACATTGTCATCATGCGCATCAGGATTAGATCGAAGTGCCTAATTATCTAATGAAAATTAATTACGTACATTTGGTCGATGTCAAACGTGTTTAATGTTAAAAGATTGCTTGTAATTTAGATTTTAAGCAAAGTGCGAAATGAAAAAAATAGTACTAATAGCAATGACCATTTTAAAGCATGAACAAAAATTTTTGTTTGTTTCAATGCGTTTGTAAGCAATACAAAATGAAAGTTGTCATTTTATAATGTGTTTACAAATTTACGACACGCGCATTGATGGACGATCGGAATACAAGGTCTTTATGGGCTTCAAATAGTGTCAATCTGATGATTTAGAAATCAATATTATTCAGCAAAATTGATCACATGTACCTATAAAAAGAGCTATAAGTACTTTCGATTTCTCTAGATATTCCGTATGATAAAGTACTTAATTCGAAAAGTTAATAAATCATACATAGTATAGCGTAAAGTTTATTGATCTGCCATTGTTTTTCGATCGCACACACTCAACTGTTTAGAATGTAATAATCTAAACGAACAATTCATAACACAAAATTATAGTAAGCTATGCGATTCGGGGTTTGCTCATTGTTAAAGGCCGGAAGGAAACTTATGGTTGATAATCTTAACGTCGTTGTGGTCTCTGGTTGAAAGTTGTCTCATTAGCAATGATACCGAATTTCATTGTTTCTATATCAATAGGAATCTGATGTTCAGTAGTTGTCGTTTGTTGATGTGGTTCATAAGTGTTTCTCGTTTCTCGTTTTTTATATAGATTAGACCGTTGGTTTTCCCGTTTGAATGGTTTTACACTAGTAATTTTTCGGGCCCTTTATAGCTTACTGTTCGGTGTGAGCCAAGGCTCCGTGTTGAAGACCGTACTGTGACCTATAATGGTTCACTTTTATAATTTTGACTTGGATGGAGATTTGTCTCATTGGCACTCATACCACATCTTCTTATATCAACTAATGGTTATGCAATTATTCAATTTTACTTTGATCTAATTTGAGTACATTTTACACAATTACTTCTTCCTTTGGAGCTCGGCACGTTTTCATGTCCATAGAAATCCTTGAAACATCGGAGTAAAAAATGCATCTGTGGATAATTCTATTTGAGAAAAAAAGACACTTAACAGGGGCGGATCCAAGATATTTGAAAAGGGGACTTAATTGCAGAAAACGTAATTAATATCATTGAACAGAGCGATGCAAACATTTTTTGAACGATTTTATGTTTAAATAATCATATAAATCGTGAGAAATATGACATTTGCTTTGCTATCAAAAAGGGGGTACGCCCTCTGATTTTCCTGGATCTTTTCCTAATCAATTAACAAGATTTTTACATCGGAAAACTACTGTCATCTTTATTGTTTATAAGTTGACTTTTTTTTCAGCTGACTTCGGTTGAGTAACGTTTATATTGTACGTCTAAGCAAATTAAGCGTAGGTATCGGCACTGATGTTTACAAATGAGGTTCAATTCAGTCTTTTCGTGCAAGTAGTATGGCTCCTTGTTACATGGTTTCATCACTGCCAAATCCCCCTACAGGGAGTAGAGGGTCATTACCCTCAGTCGGATAAGTTATGACAAGTATTTTCCCGCAGAGTTATTGGGAAAACGATCGAGAAACGGTCAAACCTATCTTCGCCCAAAGAGACGTTTCTTAACTAAGTCAGTTAATATATGTTGAGATTTTTTTTAATATATCTGCTGCGTAAGTGTATTTTACAGTCGACAGACCATCACTTATGACAGTAGTAATTAAAATATTACAAAGTTTAAGATCTCCACCCAACTGAAGAAAGTCATGTTGATATATGTGTTAGAACCAAATATCATTAGAACTAATTATTTTTTTTTTATGCGAAAGAAAAAAAAAAAAAAAAACAACAAAACAAACAGAATATCAACAAAGAAGGTCACTCTGTAAGGTCAATCTATAATAACGATTTTTGCATTTACCTCCACAGATTTTGAATGACACTTTGTCTTCTTTGTGAATGTATCTACATGGTCCACGTTGAGGAACAAACAAAGGTCGATTTAATAATTTTAAAAGTGTTTATACGTAATTATATGGGGTTGGATTGGGTTTACAGAATAGATAATACTGGGCCAGTACTACAGAAACATGGGAAATCAAATAACGAATAAAGTAAAATGAGGTGTGAATATATAAAGAACAGAAAATATAAAAATATAAAGAATAGAGAAACATGGCATATAAAATTAAAGAATACAGAAATGAATAGCCACCATTCAGACCCTCGATTATAGCAAACGTAACAATTAAAATCAACATTTGGTTTTTTTTAAACCATTGTTTGTCATTTTAAGGGTTTAATTCGTACATTCGAATCTCTTACTTACCCCATGACGTTCTGTAATACGCAAGTAAATCGTGTTCTCGATTAAACATGGCATCTTTTGCGCACAGGTAGGAATATGTTCCATTAATTATTCGACTGATGATTTGAAAAAAAACCCACACACACAATCGATTAAGAAATAAATGAGAAAAAAAACTCTGTGAAATCAATCTTTATATAATTATATATTATTTTTGTTTTCGAAAATTTCTATTCTTCTAGAACCGAAACATTGCTAATAAAAAAAGTAATAAATCATTCAAAATATATAGAATAGATAAAAAGACATATAACTTAATTATCAAATATAAAATAGAAAAGAATAAGAATACATAAATGTATAAATTAATAGATTGATTCATTATTTCATTAATAAGAAAGTAATAAATAAAAAGCAGCATTCTGAACTTTTTGTCCATTTATTTCCTAGAAAAAAGGATATAGATCTTTACATATAATTTCCCAAAACTTTGTAGATGTTATCCGTAAAATTTGTCAGTAAAAACAAGATCAAAGATTACTTCTCAGCACCTCTAAGATAAAGAGATTTTGCCAGGACATAAATATGCAAATATATTTCATGAAATTTCGCGAAATCTAATTTTATCTAGATCAGATACATTTGTGAAAGCTCTAATGTATTATTTCTTTGTATAAAAATGTTATTAACAAAATATCGAATTCCAACATAAATCAAAAGAGGGAGAAGTCCATAAAACCTGACAAAATCAAACACTCGACTACATCAACCAACGGAAAGAATGGAAAACAACTGTCATATTCAAAGTTTAAACACAACCAATCAAATGAAAAAAAGTGGATAGTTGTGAATGAACAATAAAGTAAAAACCAACAAACGAGGCGAACAGAAGTGACAATCAAACTCGTACATGTGAGTTGAAAACAAATTGACAATTCCATGCCAAAAAAAAAAAAAAAACAAAAAAAAAAACAAAAAAAAACGATAAACAAAAACAGTATACAAAACACAACGTATAGAAGCACTTAAAACTGTGCAACACAAACCCAATCAAAATTCGGGGGTGATCTCAAGTGCTCCGAAAGGGTAAGCAGATCCTTTTCCACATGTGTCACCCACATTATAATGATAAGTATAATATAAACCAATGATTTCAGAGATTCGGCATGTAAGTCAATGACTCTTCAACCAAACGACACAGATAACCAAAAAAAAAAAAAAAAAAAAAAAAATTCAGCATTCAGACGTCAACAATATACAAGTGTCTACAACATATGTATAATTCTAAATCGTATCGATCAAATATTACCAGCTACCTCCGATCAACACCAACTTTTTCAATTAACAAAGACAATCCAAGATAAAGTATGTCATCCTGCGAGATTATCGTTTATGCTGTTTATTTGGTCCTGATTGATCCTGGTTATCGTTAAAAATGTGTAATCGAAGACGAAAATGATGCTTTTTTGTCCTTTTGTAGAATGACGAATAAAAAGAAATGGTTGAGATGTTTAAATGTTGGTGCTTATGTGTTCAAATAGATACCATGATTTAATAATCAACAAAAAGTGTATTTTAGCGCCATTCTGGTGCAATGTAAACAAACCAACCAGTACAGAATCGGGACCTACCAGCACTGATCGGAACCAATCACCAACTCAGAACATTCTCTCACAGGGCAACACAACCCACCGTATGAACAATGATATGACAGTTGTTTTTTTTCACTAGTTCCGTTAGTGATAACGTTTAATTTTGTCAGTTGGTATGTACTCTCCTTTTTTAAATTCCATTGGAGATCGATCTTTTTGTTATACTTTTTAATAATATGAATGTTGTCGTCTATATCACTTGGTAATCTTTTTACTTGCGTTGCCGTCTAATTGACGTATACTAAATATCACGTTTAACTCTTATAATTACAAATGATAACAGTTTGTCTGTATGTACAATTTAGTCAGATGCAACGAATCAACAGCAAAATTTTAAAGTACACTTTGAATAAAGTAAAATTATTTTAGAATTAAATACTTCTACATGTTCTAAATGTGCACGCAATCAACGCTTTTTCAACACCATAAAAGAGATCATGGATTGGAATAGAAAACAATGAGCAAAAAGTGAAGAATAGAAGAATAAAGGGAAGAATAAAGACTGCAGAAAAATGTGCTAAAATCTTACAATATTGGGAGTAAGGGGCTGCTGAAATATAAAGAATTGAAAATAAAGGGCAAAATAAATAATGAAGAGAGAAACATTGTCTTAATGATAAGAATGAAAATATAAAGGACCCCCGTCCAGACCCTCATAAAGTTACATACAGAAATTTTCTACTCTTAAAATAACATGTTTATGCTATCAAATGTATAACCATGAAGGACATGAAGTAAGAAGTACAATCAAGTTTTTGGTTTTACATTTTTATGTAATTTGTTTTGTTGCCACGGGAAGCACGTACATTCATGGAAGTTGCATGTTAAATGAAAATAATTGCTATTATTAGCATGATTAGTGAATGTCTCGTGATAGTGAATTTTATGAATGTCAATCCAAATCTATCAATCAAACATGTAATGTAATTATTCTACAACAATTTAAATTATATACCGCATTGCATAAAACGGACCCGATCTAGCATAACAGTCCGCAGTGTATGTTTCTCCGAAAACCTTTGCTGAGTAGGAGGTCCGATCTGTTCCTGAATAATCTAAGTAACTGTCATCATTGGTTAAAAGAGGAAACGTGTATACTCTTCCTTGGATTGAACACGAAAATGCACACAATCCCTTTCCCTGGGCTGAAAAAGTTAAGATATTTATTTAAAACACATTCACACATTATACCTACGTGAGAATTAACAAGATCAATGATACTAGTATATAAATAATCTCAGATAGACATGCTCAAGGGAACACATGGTCTTCAATATTTAACAAGTCTGTATATTTTGTAATGCATATCAAGTGGCATGATTTTAATCGGTTATTTGATGCCAAAGATACAACTATTAAGTTTTCGGAATAGTTAAAAGATAATAAGCAGCTGATTACATTTATAATAATGGTAAAATTAACTTATTTGGGAACTGCAAATGCCTTGTATAACATTTGAACACACAATAGTTAAGTAGTAAAACTATTCCTTGTACAATCGCAATTCTCCTGCAATCTTACTGCAAACATTATTTTTTGCCGCAAGCTAGCAGCAAAAAGCTACATAAACACCTTACAAATACAGATTGTGTTCGTTATCAAGCCATTGTTCCACTGCTTAAGCATGTAAATTGTATATTCTACTTACTAGTACACTTGTACAATCAAGAACCTGGTAATAAATTTGTCAAAAAAGTCTACGATAATGGTGGCATTAATTACTTTTAGAGTGTCAAAAAATCGTTGGAAGTTCTTGATAAATTGCATGCACATATTGGTTCTTTTGAATCTGTTCAAAATTTTGATTTTTTTAACCTATATACGACTTTGTCTCATAATCGTTTTTGAGAAAAGTACACAACAAATTAAACATATTGTATGGACATTTAAAAAGTTAGAATGTGAATATATATGTTCAGTCTATTTTAAAAGTAAGAAATGATATTGGGTATCCATCTATGACAGAAAATTCGTATTTGCACAACGAAAAAAACACAACAAGAAAAGGAATAGCGCTTTAATTGCTGCTCTCCATCTCACAGTAGCAGCGGGACTTTCAACATGGAGCAAGAAACTCTCACATCACTGTAAGTTTAAGATGGCCCCTAGCACCAATTTGAGCGGAATTGTTTGCAAACTGACGATCACGTCATTTTTTAATAACGACAAACAGAAGAAATATGTCAATTGGTCCTGCTTTGATATGATAACCTCACTTGAATATTTAATAAATAACATTTTTGTTATCTATTGAGATTCCGTATATCGCCAAGTTATCAGCATTTCATTGAGGACTAACTGTGCACCAATAATTGGGGACCTGTTTCTGTATTGTTACTAATCACAATTTAAGTCCAAAATCAGCGAATATCCATCGAAACAACATCTGATTCAAATATTTATAAAACTTTGAAATACTTGAATTATATGTAGGCTCTTAATATTGACGACTTAAGTATGCGCACTGAAAATATTTATCCTGTTGAACTTACTTAAATAAAGCTTTTTCCAGCAACGAACACTACCCTTTCCTGGATCCTGATAATCCTGATATCTATAACTCTAACGGGAAGCTTAATGCTAAATTACAGATACTTGAGATAATTTTTTATTTCCTTTTGTTAATTATCCGTGTTAAGATGGTGACGTTCCCTTAGCTTATTTGTGTGGAGTGTATACACAACTTGTTCGATTCGCTCTAGTATAAAAGAACGTATTAGATTTTTACAAAAGAAATCTGTATATTACTGAATATTTATTACACCAGGTTTTACAATATTATAAACTTGTCAAAACGTTTACTAAATGTCATCATCGGTAAGGAACATCACTCGTAAATATAATTCAATGTGCAGACATCTCAGGTATTTCACATCCCATCTTTATGGTAACATTCTATACAAAGCACAAACATTTCATCATTTACCTAAAGAATTAACCACACCTCTGAACAGACTTATTCACAATAGATATAATTACGATACTGTTGTCAAGTCATTAAAGATGATATTTATCTTCTAAATAAATATTGATTCACTAATAGGCAAGGGTCTTTGCATCGGAAATATACACATTTATTCTAAAAACAGTTATTGGCATGATATGTTTATCTTGTATACTGTATGATGGCATAATACTAAACCCATAACGCAAGGGAGTGTGGTTGAATTTCATATTATGAAGACATATAGTTATTCAATCAGTTTAATTGAGGTCTGGAGCTGGCACCTGTCCCCACTTAGAAACAAATTACTTGAAACCTTTAAGTAATTCTTTCATAGATATAAAGATTTGGTTTGCAAGTTTGGCTGTATCGGTAGAAAACTGGTTTCAAACGGGATAGTACATTCTAAATTTTACGGAGATAATGTTTACCGATCTCAGAAATTTAGAAACGTACCGTTTAAACTTATCAATCCTGTAAATAAACTTATTCTAACAGGTTACCAAATCAACGCCGTAATTAGATCCCTGAATATTGTTTTATTTATTTTGTTATCATTAAATTTAAACCAACCCTAAATATATTATTGTTATATACAAATGTACATTAACGGTTCAACAATCTGTCGATACCTGTAATTTGGCAGTGCACAAGTTCATGTTTTTATCTGACTGTGAACGACGTCTTTACACTAAATCTATTAGACGTTGGATGTGTACTGATTGATATTTTGGTCTTTAATACATTAATTTTTTTATTAGGTGTTATTGGCTTTGAACTAGCCATCAGTAGCTGCGAATACTCTCATATCTATTCTTTGTGTCTTTTTTTATGGTGGGGATGTATAAATGCCCTTTTTCGTTCGGTCTGTGTTTTTGTTACTTGTTTTACTGTTTTACTGTTTTCTATTGATGTGATGAGTTTAGCCCTTTTCGACTGATTTTTATAGTTTGTTCATATATTGTGTTGTTACACCACTGTCCTAGATTAGGGAAGTATGGGCACTAGCAATAATGTCTAACCCCGCCACATTCTATATGAGCCGGTAGTTCAGTGGTTGTCGTTGGCTCATTAGTAAATTCGTTTTCTTAATGAATTTTTCATATTTTTCATGTCGGGACTCTTATAGCGAACTTTACGGTACGGGGTTTTCTCATTGTTGAAGGCCGTACGGTTGCCTATATTTGCTTACATATACTTCATTTGAACTTTGGTGGCTAGTTGTCTTATTTGCAATCATACCACATCTTCTTATTGTTTGTAGTGTTTGTATTTTGGTTATTTTTGTTTTCAACCTAAGAGTCTGCATGTTTTTTTGGTATCTTCCACTTCCATTTAAAGATAATTTTGATAATTTCTAGATAGTAACTGTTGTGTTAAATTGACATAAAAATAGGATTTCAAGTGATCATATCGCAAGTAACTGATATTGATTTTGGTACATCCATGCTGAATCTATGTGATCACTCAGCATTTTAAGAATGTGCCAATTTCTGAACTGAAGATATATCATTAATGTAATAATTTAATTGATACCCTGCAAAACGTTTATACACAAAATCAGTTTCATAATCATTTTAAGTAAGTCAATAATTTAGGATAATTTAATTTACAATTATCCGTCAATAAACAATATTTCATATATGTCATTTTCCACAATAACATGTATTTGTTTATACACCATTATATTGATATTGAAAAGTATAAGTTATTTGTACATGCATATTTGAATACAAGAAATGTATATTTTCCAAATGGATAATGCACATCTATTAAAAAAAGGAGACGAAAAAACATGAAAAAGTCAGTTTACCATCTAGAATTGAAACATTAAAAGACTTTTTTTCAATATTTAGAAGTTCTCCCATCTTTGGGCAATAGAATAAAAATGTTACAGTGAGATTATGAAATTGATTATAATGGAAGAAAAATTATAAATGAGATCAGAAAAAAATTGGCTGAATCACAGCACCGACGGTGCTCTGATTCCCAAAAAAAAACCTGTGACTGCACCGCATGTTTAAACATTGGTTGATAAAACCGAAAGAAAACGATTCGTTTTAAATCGAAAAACACATGAACTAGTAGAAACTTAAGAAAAATAAACCAATAGACGGAAAAACTTAAAGGCAAATATTAATAAAAAATTCAGATACACTTTTCGCTTCATGGCATTTAATGAAAGGCTAATGGAATTGAAGCTGTGAACAACCTAATGAAGACTTCTTAAGAATCGATATTGCTAATTTAAAAGGTAATTTCTTCATTTTAAGACTTGTATCAGATAAATTGAATTTCTTTCCTTACAAAATGTACATGAGCGATCATGATTGAAAAATGTGACATGCAACATCTAGACTTAAAGTATCGTTTCTATGGTACATACTTTAAGTCAAAAGTTGACTTCAACTTATTAAAGATGCCTAAAAGAGAGGCGAAAGATAGCAAAGAGACATTCAAAAACTTATAAGTTGAAAATAAACTGACAATACAATGGCTAAAAAGGAAAAAGACCAATAGACGAACAATAGTGCACAAAACACAACATAGAAAACTAAAGTCTGAGCAACACAAACCCCACCAAAAACTGGGGGTGCTCCGGAAGGGTAAGCAGATCAGGCTCCACATGTGACTCCCGTCGTGTGATGCTCATGTTAGTACAAGCCTAATTTATGTGATAGTCTGCTGAATTTGCTTATTGTCAGATCAAAGGTTATTCGATGTAAATCTCGAAACACAAGAAATTTATAAATTAAATTAACGTAAGGACATATATTATCGATTTGCAACACAAAAGATTCACCCCTTTTCATTGGAAATGTCATTTATCCGCTTCTGTTATGTTTACCAATAAATTAAGTATCAAACGTTAGACAACATAAATAATGCTGTTGATTCTTAAACTTCTAGTAAGAATTAACTATCGAATAAATGCAAACATTTACTTACAATATTTAAAGAAAGCCAAAACCATTAAGTATGCCAAAATGTAAGTTTTCATTTTGAAATTGGATTCCAGTTTAAGCATCCAACATCACTAGTATTTTTCCTAAAATTAAAACGTGTATCGTGTATGCTGTCATTTTGATATATTTTAGTATGCTTGGATAGCTTAAAGTACATCAGATGAATGACATATTGATTACGAAAAGCATACTAAATAGTTTATCAGTACAAATTAATAATATGCACGCATTGGCTGGATACATATATACTTGAAATTATTATGTTAAACAAACTCCGCAATATTTACTTGCGACAAAGGCGGATGTTGACGAAGATGCATTCACTGTTCACGCATTACATGTGGGAGTTTGAATGTCCCTTTGGTATCTTTCGCCATTCTTTTAAGTAACATTTTTGTCCTGACATGACGTTGCCTGGTTATTGGTTTCATAGAAGAAACATTTGCAATTGTAAAACAAATGTAGAATTGTCATTACTTCTAAGATTGCCAATAAAATACAAAGCTGTTTCTTAGCTAGTTATTTTGACCGAGTTTGCTGATTTAGGTTTCCTATAGTTTAAAGCTTGTTGTCGGAGTCTCGCTTGTGGTTTTTTTATTTAGCGTGTATCGCTGCAAAACGGCTCTTTGATACTACCTGCTTAAAATAGTAACTTATGAATATCACAGATAAATAACATTTTGAAAGACACTTCTGCATAGATTTAACCATTTTTGGAGTGTTAGAAATTCTTTGGATGTATTAGTCAAGTTACGTGCTTTTGATGGTCCTTTTGATTCAGTAGACATTTGCTTAATTCGGACAAACTTCTCTACTTGGTCATTAGTTCGTTTTGTATTTGAGCAATGTAAGTCATCTTCGAAACTGGTAAATAAATTATGTACTATTGTACAAATATATACCACTTAATGGTTAGAAAATTGAAATGAAATATACTGTAAAATTTCGTCTGAACAAAGCACTTGAATAAATGAAAAACAAAAGTACAATACAGTACAGTACAGTACAATGATCCCATTGTTAGACATTGATTAAATTGTTCAAGTATCTATAATTATCTACAAAGTAAAATATTAGCAAAACTTCCTCATCTAAAATAGTCATCAATGGCTCTGTAGAATCGATCGAACGTTGACTGATGTGCAACACATGCTTTAACAAGGATGTAATGCACGACTAAAGTACAACATTTAGCAAACAATTAGCGATTTTAAGACAAATATACATGTGCAATTGAATGATTTTTAAGGATACATTTCGTGTGAAAACAAACTGAATAATAATTTTACAAGATAAACAGAAAGATCGCGTTTTATTAAATAAAACGGTTCATTTAATATATTGTAAAATATGAACCAGTATGAATTGATTATGATAATCACAATCGAAAAAAAAGACCATTGAAAAGCACATGCATGTACTGCAGCCAAACAATGAAGAAAAGATTGTATAATGCATATGTTTTATAAATGTGAGGATTAGTGAAGAATTGCTAAGATTTGCCACAAAACGGATGATCTTAATGTCTCCTTATATACTTTTAATCATATATATCACTATAAAAGGGATAAAAGGAAAACATAATATACAAAACTCAATTTTCCGTGAGAAAAAACGGTGGTAAAACCCAATACTCCTAGAAAATGCCCCCCCCCCCCCCCCCCCCCCGCGCGCCTTTAAAGAGAAAAGATTATCATCTCACCTTGCTCTGTGACTTTTTCTTTCAAAGAGAAATACTAAATAGTAAACAAACAATCGTCGGAACCTAATGTTATATTAAATATATCCATAGCTAATGAAGATTTTCTCTATGAGGGATATTCACTTCTCTGTCATCGCTATATTTCATTATTTGTCCTTGATTTTTTTTTTGTATGCTAATTTCGACGCTGAATAGAATTAAAATGCGACGACGCCCCAATCCCGACGGCATTAACGTTGCAAGGAAAAAAGGGATTAGCAAATAATTGATAGTCTTTAAAACTCTTGAAGTTCTTTGGTTACATCTTGAATCTTGCTATTATCTGTTGATGAGATTGTACTCTTAAATTCCCTTTCGTCTACAGTACCATACTCAATCAATACATATAAAATAAATTAAAGTGTAAATAGTTTTTAAATTATGATCATTATGATTATTTACTCAAAAAAGAAGACTTTTTTCAGTTCAGGCCAGAAATATCAATATCATTTTCATCTTCAATAAAATTTTGTCAATTAAAACAAGACAACCAAAAGTAAACATGTGTTATACATATCATTATTGAACGAGACATTTTATAATCAATATGTTTTACAATAATTAATCATTAGACATTTCCTTATGTTACAAAAGGACATTTATATATTATTGATCATTATCTATTCCCTGAGCATTCATTTTATCATAGACTATCTTACTGGTTGCATGTATCAATAATTTCAAAATGAAGAGCTATGTATTTGCCTATTTACTACTTCTTACTTATGGTAAGTTAAACCAAATATACAACAAATCATTTTGAAATCGCAATTGTTTTTCTGAAAGAGATTTAGAAAGAAGATAAAATGACAGAATTGCCGAATTTTTTAATGTTTGTTGCGATGCCAAACTATATATCAATTTTGCCAACAATTAAATTCATGTAAATTGCTTATATGCTTCTAATAGGTGTTGATGTTATTTAAAACGAAAATTTGTGTACATTTTTAAAGGTTGAATTTTTAAAGAAATTCACCATGCTTTTACGCAGACCATGAAACGGACCAATCATGGAGTGTTAGGTTAACATTTATATCGATAAAGCTGTAACTGTTTATTTGTATACTTGTTAAAGTACAATGGTTGTAGATTGTACGTAGAGCAACTGTTACATTCTTTATGCGCCTGTCCCAAGTAAGGAGCATATAGTTCAGTGGTTGTCGTTGATTCATATCTGTCATATTTGTTTTTCGTAAATTGTTTTGTTATAAATTAGGCAATTAGTTTTCTCAATTACATTGTTTCATATTTTTCATGTCGAGGCCTTTTATAGCCGATTATAGGGTATGGGTTTTTCTAATTGTTGAAGGCCGTACGGTTGCCTATAATTGTTTACGTCCACTTCATCTGATCTTGCGTGGATTGTTGTCTCATTGGCAATCATACCACATCTCCTTATTTTTAAAAGGATTTGCACACGTTGTCATGCTCGAGATACCTCCAATCGTATATCAAAGTATCGGAAAACAGGCAGTCGTTGCCTGAGATATTCAAAAGCACAATAGAAATAATTACTGTCAAACTCCTTTCGGAATAATTAATGATATTATGTCCAGTTGTTCTGATAAAAGTTTTACGGAAATTGTTTTGAATGATTCGATTATTTAGTCATGTAGATGATAACTCTTCATGTGTTTCGGTATTTATGCATCCTTTGCTTTAATTTGTTTTGGTTTGAGTGATCAAGATGAACGTCAATCCGGTAAAGCGCTAGACGCACTTCAAATTTATAAAGTGTTATTTTCATTTTTGAAAATTTGTTGGCAAGTACAAAGTGTATTGTTGTCAAGCCATCAGTTAATCAAGAAATGACTATCTGAGAATGAATTCACTGCATACATGTATAACTAAAAATATAACAAATGATTCCCGGAAGTCAAAATGCGGTACTAAATTTGCCCTTTATGAAAAATATATGTATTCTACTTCAATGAAGGAAAATGCAAAGAATGCTTGAAAGTTTTTCTTTTTTCTCGTGTGAAGCTTGACTTTCTTTAATACACGATGTGTCTCTCTACAAGGAATCTCTTTTACATGTTGTGACCAAACTCATTTTATCGTTCAAAATATTTAATTTATCCCATTAAATTTTATTTTGACATCTAGTTATTGCAAAAACAAGCAGAAAGACAATCATACTTTTCAAAAATGGTTAGAAATGATACCAAAATTATATTTAACAGTCAAATCATTGCTTTCCAAAAGAGTTTTTTTATTGTTTGTTTATATTAAACTAGTATTATCTATTTCCACTCGGACAGAAATACAGTTAAATCCGTTAAAACACATTCTACTATCTTTTTTTAAAGACCTTTGTTCTCAAACGTACAATTAATTAATGCATAACCAGACATAGTTGGCTACACAGCAATTTATTAACTTAAAGTGTTATTTTTTTTTTCTTAATACTTAATGTCCTACATCATGTTGATGCTTACAATTGTGCATTTTGAAAAAAAGTGAACATTAACCATGGGAGGCACATATAAAATCGATACCATAATAAAAAAAAAAAAATAACGAAATATTAGCTCTACAAAGCACAACGCTGATTAAGCAATACAAAAAATGGTCTTGAAAGCAGGTTTTCTGCCAATTTCACCCTGTTAAAAACATAAATGATTAATATCCAGTGATCAGGAATCATACAATACCAGATTGGCAGATATCGTTTGCCCAACCCTATTAAATCACCAATTATATACATCATAAGAACTTGAAAACTCCTTTACCCTGAAACTTGAAACTGAACTATGCATGTCGAAAAGAAACACATGTTCTTTCAAAAAAAAAAAAAAAATAGAGGGAAGAACGTTTCAGATAAGACAACATACAAAATTTAGGCATTGGAAATCAAATATCATATCATTTAATACTATAGACGAAAGCTATGGCAAGACGAATCCCTTAAAAAGTCATCAAGGATACTCAGTAACAGATTATCAATTTCAGAACCTTTTAGCGGATAATTTGATCTGATCCTTTTTGTTTTAGTAATAATTGCTTATGTGGACACACATTTATAAATATTAAAACATTTGTGGAACCCGTCTTGTTGCTCATGCAAGTAAAAGTCTGTCATATTGGGATTTGACAAAGCTCCGTTCTAATTTTGTTTCAATGATTATTTTTATTGCGCCAGCCAATTGATTTTTTTCTATATATTTCAAAATGTGTTTATCATAACGACACAATATGACGGGCATGAAAGATCTTCTAAACTACAAAAAACAGAGGATTACCGGATTTATGTAAACAAAATGTTGACACCCTTTAAAACGGATGCGTGAAAAAAGTTTGAAACCATCTTTTTAATGTTGCTTTATTTTTAGTTTCTACATTTCCAAGTGCACATCAAGTATTGAGAAATGGAGTTCAAATATACTCCAAGTTTACGTTTTTTATGACAAACTTAACAGAATGGCATTGAAAATAAAGTTAAAACTTCATGACAATTATACATTTATTGTAGATTATGCTAGAGGCCAATGCAATTTCCCGTGCAGAGCACAAGAAAGACTCTACGATATGCTTTCACAAAATGGTCAAGCTAATGGTTATCAGGTAGAGTTCGAAGCGTCAACATACACACTTTCTTTAAATGGTACAGTTTATAAAACGGACTGTGTCCATCGATCCGGACCTTTCTATGTACTGCGGTAAGGTTTTCTTTTTCCAATTTAAAGCAAGGAATTAAGTTTCTGAAACATCTGTAAAGTTTTGTTTAATAATTAAAATGTTGTAAGTGGAATAATTTGAACTAGTTCTGTCACTTATGTTTACGATGATATACATATTCTATTTTTTTCTGCCATGTTTTATCACTGATTCTTATGATATGATATATCATATATCGTTATCGAAAAGTACAGGAATTAAAAAAAACAAAAAAAAACGAACGATTATCCTTTCTGATAAATTTGTTTTATTTTAGCCCATACACTTTCAATTTAACCATCTTAACAGTGCTCAACTTATAAAACGAAACATTACAATTTGTGAAAATATCCTAGTTTACGATAAAGACTTGTCACACAATCTGTCTGATCGTATCTTAATTTTTATGGTGATGTTGTTTATAAATTCAGTGAATTTAGTAAACATCCATATACCCTCATTGATCCTTTGAATATTCTCAAAGGTAATCAATAAAATACCGTAGTACAATCGTCAAAAAACGTTGATTGAAGATTAAAACATAACTAACTATATATTGCTATATATTGACAGTTATCAGAAGTCATGATCTTCCATATGCAACCTGTCGATACTGTTAACTTGTATTTGTGCATTGTAAAAATCATACGTTTCTCAGACTGTTTATGACGTCTTTATTCAAATCCGTTGAATGAGCACTGACTATCTATTATACAACATTCCCTTTGTTATATTGATAGATAGTGTGTGTTTCATACGGTAACATTGGATTTCTTTCTAAATGATGGAAGCTATTTTTTTGTGAAAGCTCTGCTGATAAATATTACATCAAGTGAATATCCTTCCGGACCACACGAGGCACACCGAATTTTATGGGGTTCGTGTTTCTCAGTCATTATTTTTCTATGTTGTGTCCCCCTGTGCCCCCCTGCCCCCCAAATTGGCTTTCTCAGTTAATGAGTTATGTGTTTGAATGTCCCTTTAGTATCTATCGCCTCTTTCTTATATATTTGACTTTTTATGTAATTTAGTTGAACTTATTAAATATATAATTACACAATGAATACGCATGACTGTTTTTGTTTGTTTGAAATTTTGACAGGAGAGAGGCGAAAAACACCAAAGGGATATTCAAACTAAAAAGTGTAGTAAAAAACAATAAAAAAAACCACGCAATTCAAACAAAGACTACAGCTTCTAACTTGGTACAGGAGCAAAAAAAAAAAAAAAAAAAAAAAAAAACGACAGGGTTGAACCTATTTTGTGAGATATGAGCTCTTACCCTTATACCTCTAGCCAATATTGAAAAAAAAAACCACAGTAACACTCAGTTTAAAAAGAAGTCCGAGTTCGATGTTAGAATAGGTAACAGAAGAATATAAGCATATTGATAATGGTCAACATAAGGTAACTACTAGCAGTTACTGATATGCCAGCTCCATATCTCATTTAAACTGAACGAAAGATTATGTCTTCCACATATGAAAATCAACCACAATCTCTCCAGTTAGAAATTTATTGTCATGCAATAATAAATCATACGAAAGGAACATAACATACACCATACCAACAACTGGTTCTATAATAAATGTGTTTATTTCCGTATATAGACCCTGAGTGAATCAATATTAATTAAAAAAATGCCATCTTAAATGACTGGACAACAGTATCGTAACTATATCTCTTGTGAACAAGTCTATTTTAAGGTTTGGTTAGCTTTTGAGGTTAATGACAACAGTTTTGTGCTTTGTAAAGAATATAACCATAAAAGATGGGATGTGAAATACCTAAACGGTTATGTATACATGTATTATGATTCTGGCATCTATGATGTTATAGTGACGCATAGAGAGCTGCATTAAACAACATCATTCTATAGTGTCGGTTGTAGATTTCAATTTTTAAATGTAAACTTTATAAATGTTTATTTAATGGATTGTTTTATTCTTCTTTATTTTGCAGTCGTACAATTGAAGGAGTAGAGTCTTATATTTGCCTCAAGAACGCAATGTTTATAATTTCTCATGACTTCTTGGTCTTATACAGAACCGAATGGAGTAAGTTGATGTTCAACTACATTTGTATATACCAAACAATGTGACGTCTTTTGTATAATTATTGATATTCTCAAAGTCAGTGTGCCAGAGGTAAGGAACAGTGTATATTTTACATATAAAATTAAGAAGATATGGTATGTTTGCCAATGAGGCCACTCTTCACAGGAAATTAACATCTATAGATCACCGTACGGCCTTCAACAATGAGTAAAGCCCATACCGCATAGTTAGTTTCTACTCAAACATAATAAATGATAATACAATACTTTTGTTTTATTATTCAACAACATTTGTTATAATTATTGTATATTGATGTAATGCATTATGATTTCATAGTAACATTTACATCTTTTAAAGAGGCATTCACTGGAAATCCAACTTTGTGTGACGTGTGCAACGGAAAAGATTTTATTGCCCCGAATTATCTTAACGGTAAGCACTAATTATACCCTTATTATATATATATATTTATATTCAGTTTCATTTCTAGTTTTCCTTCACCTCCCATGCACAAATAAATATTCTTGAATAATACCGACATGATAAAAGTTATCTAAGGTACCAGGCTTATAATTTTGATACGCCAGACGCGCGTTAATTATTAAACAAGTCATATAACAAAGGATCGATGGTCTCATGCCATATGCAAGAATGTGCAGCTGCTAATCAAATTTGGTAAATCGCAAATGGTATTTGAGCAAAAAATTGATAAACCAGGGTTTAGTCAAAGAATGTCTCGTCCCTTTTCTCAAAATGTTCATTGGAAAGTATCAAGATCTAATAGATAAATACTCAGTGTTTACTTCAAAATAATACAAAATGGTCTTGAGTTATAGATTCTTGGTTATCATTAACCCTTACAGTTTTCTCTTTATTTGTCTTCGTGCTATTGTGTTATTTTTCGTCGTATGACTTTTGACGTGACTCGGTATCTATGCACCCAGCTATCGGATTTTTTAACCGCTTTTGTGGGCGTCTTTTTAATATTTACTTGTATGTTGTTCGAACTTTTTAGTTAGTTGTGTTGTATGTCTAAAATGTATTATTTCATAGTTTTGGCTGCTGGATCCCTTTAATTGTCACATTAACCTATCATGGCTCTTTTGGTTGTTCACCCAATTTTGTCAATATAATGGAACTATTAAAAACTTTCATACAAGTGGGAGGTTTTACTAACTATAAAACCAGGTTTAACCCACCATTTTATTTCGGAAAATGCATGTACCAAGTCAGAAATACAACAGTTGTTTCCCTTCGTTTGATCTTGTCAGTTTTTATGGGCTTCCAATTTTTTAATTTACCTTGGAGATCGGTATTTTTGTAATCCTTTTTTTCCTCCTACCAATGATTACTTACACCTCTTATATTTAAGATTACATTGTAATTATTTATATCTAAAACTTAACTGCGACATGAAAAGAATAGCAGATGATGACACATTAACCCTCCGTGTCTGTCGCTGGTGGTAGCTGTCTCTTTGTCATTCATACCTCATCTTTTTATGTAGTATGAGTATCTTTTTTAGCAATAATATACCATCATGATATACCTTTTAGATCCCCAGAGTAAAGGAAGTACGTTTTTGTCGTTATTGTATTGTTATAAAAAGGAATATAAATAAAAAAGACTAGGGGTATGAGTCTTAAAAAATAGAGGCCAATAAACGGTCGGCAGACTCAAATACTACCTCACCTATTGCTTTGGTAACAGATATTTAAAAAATAGCAATGTGACAACATTCGTTCTAGATATCTATACATATAATAATTGATCCGTTTGTTATGTCAGGTGTTATTTAATCAAAGGCAGTTATAAGATATTATTTGTTTTCTAATTCATAAAACTTGTTTTATCAAAAATAAATTATTAGTAATAATATGAATTATTATTCGTTTTATTTTATCAAATAACAAATTGAAAAAAGAGAAAGATATCAATCCAATACCCAATACCACACCTTTAAGTTTGTAATTGTCTGGTCTGGTCAGGAAACATTTCTTTTTTTTTCTGCCTGGGATACTTTCTGCAAGGTTTTTATTGGTGAATTTGCTGTCAGACATTGTAATGTTTATACAAACACAAAACATGGACAAATTGGGCATTGATTTGAGATGATCGGTGCAAAATATTCAACCCAAATGTATTTTAAATAAAATCAGATCTGTACATTAAAATGAAGTTACACACGTAAATGTCAGGTGGTTGAAAAGTAGAACATTTGTTTTTGGAAAAAAAGGGAAAATTAAAAAAAACATCAATGGAAGCATATTATGACGAAACATGCAGTATAAAAAGGCCAATACTGAATTTGATTATTTTGTTGGCCTGTAATTTCCATTAGGTGTCGGGCAAGCTTTTAAATTAGAACAACTGTTCGTCATGACCAACTCTAATGTTATGCACTTTTCTCTGATAATTAATTTGTTTTCTCCGTTTTTTCTTTTTTCTTTTTTCCTGATTTCTTTTGTCTTTGAATGTTCCTTCTGATACAATGTAGTTTATGTTTTGTTTAGTTTTAAGTGTTATCTAATTATTTAAGATCTGGAACTTTTCTTCTTCTTTTACCTATTTCTCTTTTGTTTATTAGAGGGAGGGGACATATGTGACAGATTTACGACATTTCCATTTAACTGGTTTTGTTCTTTCGGAATTATGTTTGCCCTTTTGATTGTCGTTTAGCAGAGGGTTTCTAGTTTCTAGAAGATTAATTAGAAATGTATTGACTGTTTGAATCCTGCACACATTCATCATTAGTACGACCAACTACATCTAAAGCAAAATTTCTTGAATAATAGAAATGTTGATAGTTTTTTGTTTCTGTAAATCATCGAAATTTACATACATTTTAATTTTGTTTTGTATTTGTAGAGGTAAATTCCACTGGTAAGTTAGTACATTAACAACATGCGACTATCATAATTAAAGCCGACTAAAGAAATACATCATCTTTATTTCGTATCTCATATTTGAACCTTTAATTTCCTTGCAAATTGGTGTTATGTTGGTCAATAGTTGGATACATATAACATTGTTTATATTAAGATCAGGAAAACATCAAAATCTGATTTCAAAATGATGCTATATCATGCTGGGAACAAAAACTGCGTTTGAATTTAGTGATTTTTCATGAATAATTTGTTTTATAGAACATATAGTCATAGACATTGTTCTAAACAAAAACATGTGACAGGAGTAGAAGATAGGTAATTTTTTA